>NC_064438.1:31346577-31672202 GCF_023343835.1 Lagopus muta | reverse complement strand
CTGTGGAGGAAATGATAGTTTAATGCTTTTCATCTCTTTTTCATAGGTTGCTTGGGTTTTTAGCTCGTGGGAGAAATGTATAGGTGACCTTCTTTAATGAAACAAACTTTTTCTGATTTAGTAATTTCTGTAATTTTACAATGATCTTTGAATGAAATTATTTCTCAGTAAACCTTAGTTTTTTCTATTGAAGACCCATAATCAATGTTATAATTGTTATCAGAATAACTACAAATTTCCAAGAATTAGTATAATGTTATGTTGTCAAAAGAAACTCAAATAAATTGAGGGAATTATCAACAGAACGTCCTTCAGGAAAATTTAAAGAAAACTTACAAATAACAGAGTAGCCTTTTTTCCTACATGACAGATTTGAATATGAATATATATATATATATATATATATATATATTTGTATTAAATACATATGGTGTGATTTGTTGCTAAGATGTGTTGCTATAACTGACGCCTCTTCCTGAGGAAGAAGGACAAAAGCATTTTATAGGAGGAAGCTATGTGTCATAATTATGTCATTTTAGATGCATATTCTGCAATCTATAGCTGTTGGAATAAGCCATGCTATAATTCAAACTTTATATTTTTTAAGCAGCCAAAAATTGAAACATGGATTGTATCACAGTACCAGACACATGTACATTGCACTCAATTCCAAAGTTGCCAATATGCTTTAATTTTTTTCACTTCCGTGTAAAAAAGGCTGCCCACAGAAATAATATTCTATGGGTCAGGGTGTAGAATTAATATTTCCACCTATATGAGATCTCAACTGCTTTCTTAGGAAAAAAGAAAAAAGAAAAAAAGAAGCACTTTCTCAGCTAGCATATATCAAAATCAGATTTTCTTCACTGTTCAAGCACATGCAATTACTAAATATTTGAAGGCAAGTTCATGTCTGTTTGTTCTTCTTTTTTTTAAAAAAAAAAAAAAAAAAAAAAGAAGAGTCTGAGAAACTGACTGCTTCAGAACAGACCTTTGCTATTCCTAGATCATACATTTTTCTGATCCTTTGATAAATGAGATCAACAGCATCTTTAAAGAACATTCATTCTTTCTCTTCCTGAAGAAATTCAGCACTAAGATTCTATTCTTAATTGGATTGTAAAGAAAATAGTATCTAAGCTGATACCACTAGTTTTCTTTTTCATCTTCCATACACAGATAGAGTCACTATTCATTTAAGGAGATGTTATTTCAGGAAAAAGTAACAATATCTTAAACTCCAAGCATTCAGAAATTACAAGTCAGCTTCCAACCTTTTGATAATCAAAAAAAATATCATAAAAGCAGTATAAAGATTTAGGTTGAATGTGAGCTATGCACATATACTTCTAAAATTATCCAAAAAAAAAAGAAGTTTTAGGTAATGTACACAATCTCATTCAATTAGAAATGTTTTTCTAATACCCCTGAAAGAATGACTCCACTAACTCTTTCCTAGTGTATGAAAATAATCTGACCACTCCTTATTTTTTTTCAGTTACATGTATATCCAGTACTTCCTCAAGTTCTCTCACATGAGAGCTTTCACTTGCATATTCTGCTTTGTGTTTTATTTGTTCTTACCATCAGCTTCCTATACTTGTCACTTACCTTACTTCACAATTTCATCCTCATATTCCCTTTCATCTCAGTTCCCCTCAACCTTTCCACCTGGATCCTAATTCCCTACGTATTTTATTCTGTCTTTGTTTCCTCCATTTCTTTTCCTTTTACAATTTATTCCTCACTTAGAAAGCTGTGTGGGACCATAATAGCTAATTATTACCCAACTTTTATCTTGATGAAAACAGTAGTATGAAAATCATAACTCCTATCCCCAAAGCTAAAAAAAAAAATATCGTTATCGTTCGTTGATTGATTATTATTGTCATGAATGTAGTAATAATATTTATATGATAAAAACATTAATAAATGATCTTCCGGCAAATTTACAATGGAGTCCAATGTTGACAAACTCCTAAAGCATGATTGTTATAAAAAGATAAGTAGTAGACAAATATGAATTAATATTTACTGAAATTGACTGTAGAAATATGGAACAGTATCTGTTGATACTGTAGAATGATTTAACAAGCCTAATTTCATCCCTTATGAATATAACTCTAAGCAAACAGAACAGTCTTTATTTACCATGTTTCTGTAGAGCCAATCCTTTCAACAATGGCTGTAATTTTAATACCAGCACTGAATAATGGTGATAAACTTCATTACATAATCAAAATATTAGTGAGGAGCACACATCTAAATAACTCATCAAATCTCGAAATCTAGATTTCATTCTTGACACAATCTTCTAAGACAATCTACAGATTATTCTGAAATGAGACACAAACTTCCTCATTTGTTGATTTTGTGATGATAACAAAGAGAAAAATCAAAAACAATGAGAACTGCTCAACCTCAATTTTTCTCCAGTGCAGCAAGAAGTAAAAAATTAACAGAGAAGTGAAATGTAACTCCTGACTTTCCTGAACAGCATCTAGCAAGTATTTTTTATTTTTTTTTTTTTTTGCAGAGAGATATGTCAAATTTCACAAAGGTGATATAAGGAGCGTTAAAAAAAAAACTAGACAGTTTCAGGGTTATCTTTCAAGTTTGGAAGATTCAAGTGTCACCAGATATACTGAGAGAAAAACAAAACAAACCAACCAATTAACAAGGAGATCCTGCATATTTAGGAAACAGTGTTGTTGGGATCACAGCAAATAGAAGTAGGATAAATACTCATTTTCTGCAACTTGGTTACAATTTTCTAACAGAAGTAAAAAAAAATAATCACAGAATTTTGTATTCTGAACAAAATCTGTAACACTTTCACTATGGCATGAAATTAAACTGAACATTCATTAACAGAGCAGTTCACAGTACAAATAAGTCCAGAGATCAGTAAATAAGGTGCTTTATGACAAGGTCAGATTTAGATTTTCATCTTTCCACATTTAGACTTAGTCACTTCACATTCACATCAGCCAATTAAGAAGATTTCATTGAAATTACTCATCTCCAGATCTGAAAAGTTATTAGGAATTTACCAAAAGAACATGAGCATATTCCTCTAATCTTGTATGTTCCATTATGTTTTGCATGAACAGGATGTGTCTTATTCTGATTAAAAACTGATATTAGTATTTGCTTTTGTCCTATTCTAGTTTCAATTAATAATACACGCTGTTACTGAAAGACAGCAAGACCTAATCAGCAAAACACTGTGGAAAGAAATAGAAGATATTTTCCACTCCAGACCAATGATCTAGCTCACTTCATTTGAATTATCACCTTCAGCTGTTCAGGACTGTGTATTTTGTACTGCTTTAGAAGTCTCAGAATTCATTAGAAATTCTACCTATTGGAAACTACCGTATTTTTTTGTAGCTTATGTAATTAGCAAACACTTGCAGGATTCTTTAGGAAGAAAAAAAAATCATCCGAGTCAAATATCTCTTCACTGCAGTCCTCTCATGAACAAAAACATCTGCCAAGTTTCCCTGAACACTCTAAGAGTAATCAATACATTATTTTCACTCTTACAGAAAAAGAAAAAAAGAACCACTACATTATTTCTGCTCATACATACCTGTTGGGCTCTCGAGAGCTTTTCAAGTCATTTTTTTTTTCTCAGGTGGGCAAAAGCTGCAATCAAATACTTTTGTCGTTTTTGAACATACAGTTATCCAGTGTGCAGTATCTCAGCTGGCATAGCTTAACTGTTGCAATTCCCCCCTCCCCCCCATGTGTTTGTGTATATATACACACAACGGACATATAGATACCATCAGTAAAGCCTGCAATGGCTTCTATATCCAAGAAATGCTTGATGGCCACCATTATAATCACCTTCCACAATTGTAACTATTTTTCTTTTCAGTGTTGGTAAAGCATGCAGAGCATTTTACTAAGAGGAATTCCCCCATGAGGGGTAACCCAGGAGGATGTAAACAAAGCAATGGTGAACAAAAGTAACACAAGAGTATCCTGGATTTTGGCAATGTTCCTACAGCTAGAAAACAGTAGCCACTCCTGAAGCCAAGAATCCAACTTGGAGAGAACCAAAAAGCATGTTTAAGTGATTTTTCTAAATGCCTTACAACTTACAGTGAGGTCAACCAACATAGTTTTTCAAAATAAATGATCAGAATGTTTCTCGAACCACTCTCTCTCAAAATAAATAAATAAATAAATAAAATCTACATAGGAAGTAGAAACATACATTCACATGAAGATAGCAAATAAGTATAAAAACAGTTAACATCTCAAATATCAACTTAAATTCCAGCTTAAATAAATCACATATGACAAATAAGTCCTATGGTAATTGGTTAAGTGCATAATTGAAGTCCTCACCACTGTAAATATTTCAGACATAGTAGGGTGTTTTCTATATATTTCATCTTAATTTATGCAGTAATTAATTCAGGAAGGTTTAAGTCCATATTATGCAGGAGGACAAATAAGAAGATCTTAATATCTCTGGCTTTCAGAATACATTACTTAATTAACAGTTATTCTGATGCTGCAAAGAGCCTAAACACTTGTTCCCCTTAACAGCAGTTATACTAATTTCCCTTTTGATCACACATTTGGTTTTTCAAGTTCTTTTCATTAGAATCATAGATGTCTAAAATGCACATGAGGGTTAATCTGTCACTGCACTACCAAAATAATAGACTGAGATTGCGTAAAGCTAAGCAAGGGATTATTTACAGTGCAAGTAAAGACAGAAGTAATTCGGATTACCTGTTAGATA
This sequence comes from Lagopus muta, assembly GCF_023343835.1. Taxonomy (NCBI): domain Eukaryota; kingdom Metazoa; phylum Chordata; class Aves; order Galliformes; family Phasianidae; genus Lagopus; species Lagopus muta. The sequence continues at coordinate 31,667,437 of NC_064438.1, read as the reverse complement.
TATTTCAGACAAAGCTAAAGAAGTTAAGTGCATGAAACAATAGATATTCTCCTCTGATTTTAGCACATTTTTAACTCCTACTAGTACAGTAAATGTTTTATCTTTTTCTAATTCTTAATCCTAAACAAGATCTCCTTAATCCCCACTAGAAATCAAACTTCTGTAGATCGCTTTAGTCTTAACAAAAAGTTACAGGACAGGGTTTTTTTTCCTTTTTCCTATTTCTTTTTTAAAACAGTAGTGCCAGCGAACAGAGATTTTTCCTTTGCTTACTGCAGGAAATACCATCTTTCATTAACCAAGCACTGGCAACTTCTTAACCAAAGCATGGTTCTACCATTACTCCTGCATCTAATGCAGACAAGGCATGAACACTCATTGTGATGTGTTGGTCATGTCTATCAACCAGGCACCCACACAGCCATTTCTTCACTGTCCTTATACACCTAACCCCATTGAGATAGAAGTAGGAAGAAAAATTCAGAGCAACAGGAATGGAAAAAAATTCATGATCCAAAATAAAGACAAGAAAGTCACTGACCAATTGCTGTTGCGGGCAAGCTAGGTTTGACTGGGGAATTTAACTTTATTTGTTGCTAAATAGTATAAATATTAGAGTGTTGAGTAAGAAATAAATTAAAAAAAAAAAAAAAAACAAGGAAATCGTTTTCTACTACACTTACACAAACCCAGCTTCTCACTGCCACATCAGAGGCCTCCTTTCTCCCTTCTTATTCCCTTAGGTTACAGCTGGTCCTTTCAGTGAGGCAATGAAAGATGCAGGGGATAAGAGCATGCTGTATTCTTTCCGTCTTCTTTCACACTCTGCTCCTGTACTCCAGTGCAAGTCCTCCATAGGCTCCAGCTCATCGGCAGAGTACCTTGTCCACCATAAAGATCCTTCTACTCCTTTAACTTCTTTTTCTGCTATTTATGTATCTCCTTTCTTCTTTCCTTCTATTCCTCTGCTATTTATGTATCTCCTTTGTTCTTTCCTTCTCTTCCTCATTCTCTACACACCCTTGCATTCTTCCTCCTCTTTGCCTCTGTTCCTTCGCTGTCTCCGTATTGCTTCTCTCTTAGTGTTTTTGCTCCTTTTAAAAATCCTTTTATTTTCCTGATGGGCACAGCTGCATCCTATAGCAAGTGTGTTATTGAGTGGCACTTGCAACCCCTCCCAAAACCTTCCTGTGTATACCCAACATGAATATTAACAAAAAAAGAGGAATAAGAATTAAGATAAAAAATGAAAATTTGCTTACCTTTGGAAAACCTCAGGTAGGCAGGATCTCCCTCACCTCTACTGCCAACTCTTAAATGAGGTCTGGGAAGAAGTGGATCCTGACTCTACCCCTTCCAGTCACTCAGATGCATTGCATACAGCTGAGCTCCCCTGGGCTGGCCCTCCCTTCCCACCAGTGCTCAATCACTGTTTCAGGCTATGATTTAGCATCTCCAATACAGTGTCTAATTGCAGTCACAAGTGTTTAGAATTATATGCAATAACACTCTTCAAATGACCTCCATTCCAGAACTTAATATAACCCAGCAAAACCAGCTGTTTTTCCATAACATTAAAGAAAGGGTAGTTGAGTCAGTGCTGTTTTATACAAAAGTTCTAATTAGAAGAAATTTCTTTGCATTGAACAGAAATATCCTGACCTGCTTTCTTCTTATTAATACGGGTATATATGAAAGTACCAATATTTGAAAGTAATCACTGCATTTTCTAGTGGATAGTTGGAGCCCATATTGATTTGGGTAGATTTGTTTCTGCTAAGGTAAATAATGCTAAATGGCTTACATTCTACAGTGACACGGCTTAGTACCTTCAGTTAAAAGATGGTAATTACCTGTAGTTATTTTGTAAAGGCAGCTGTTATTGTGACTGACCAAACGATCCTGTAACACTTATCCTTTAAAATTCTTAAATTAATTTAGAATTTTTGAAAATGGAATAAATGGTAAACACTAAAAGTACAGAATTTTCTCATATGATTCTGTACCTTCCCCTCCATCTTTTTTTGAAGCAGTTATTCTAACCTACTGGTTCGAAGTTTTGCTGTTAGACTCTGAAACATGCACAAACGTATATTGGTAGCAAGCAATTTATTATCATGTGAGCTTTGCCAAGAAATTAGGTCTCAAACAGTGAATTGTCACATTACTTTGAAAGAAGTCCCAGGAATTATTATGACCAAATTAAATTTCCAAATATGATTTTAACATAAACCTATTCCAAGCATTAGAGCGTTGTGTTTTACAGTTACATCTGGTTCTTTCTTACCACCTGTTAAAATATGAATAAATGAAAATGAAAGATAGAAGTAAAGCAGAATACAGCTTTTGCTGGACTTCTGGTTATGCAAAATTGTTAAGTAGTAAATGATATCAGATCTGTAGAGTCAGGTTCTTTTTTACTTGTGAGGTAGTTGGTTTTTTTTTAAAAAGAACTTTTTTCAGTGGCATTCAATCAGAAGTTTTTCAGTCAAATTTGCCTAGTTAGTGATCAAAGAGACTTAGGCAGATTCAAGATGAAATGTTTCCACTCCAATATTCTGTTGATTATCTATTTCTAGATGAGACTTGAACAAAACATAGCAATCTCTGTTCATTTCAGTAATTTCTTTTTCAAAAATTTAGACTGCATTTACAATAGTAAAAGTTATTCAAACATCAAAAATTAAAAGGCAACTGCAATTATTTATAGTTTATTAGAATAATTTTCAAAAAGACATTCATGAGCAAATATGGTCTAGTCAAAGGCATGAATAGTAATTAATTGACCAAAAAAAGAAAAAAAAGAAAGAAGAAGAACAATCTTTTATTTCAAACAATGATGCAGAGGGAAAATATTAAACATTTACAACCTATATTCATTTTTTATGATGTACAAAGAGGGGTTCATAAGTAATAATTTCCTCTACAAAGTCTTTGCCATTTTTACCTTCAAGACCAAATGAATGTTGTTTTTTCTTTTGCATTCAACAGACATCAAATTAAAATGGGAGACCCTTCCAGAAATATTTATAAAAACTTCAGCATTCTCCAGGATCCTAGCTTTTAACTAGCTGGCTGAAAAAGAAAATATATTTTTTTATGCATGCATATAGAAAAAAGAAAATAAAAAGTATTACTTGAAAATCTGATGAAATACTTTTTTTTTTTTCTCATGGAATACAAAAATATATTTGATCCAAAGTATATTGGAGCCAACAAAATATTTTTCCACGAGTTTCAAAAGACATTCCAGAGGACAACTTCTAGAGAATTGTCATATAAAGAAAATATACTGAAAATGTTTTAATACTTTTTATGTATATGTATATAATATATGTAGAGAAAGACAGTATTCTTCATTTTAACCAACAGCTGTTGTTTTAATGCATAAGAGTAATTTTAAATAAGCACTGTATTAACCCAGTTCTTTGAATGCTCAGTGTATATCCCTGATACTAGTTTTTCAGAGATCAGAATGAGTATGGAGTTGCATCTGTGACATATCTGAACTTTATTCTCAATGCTAAACAATAGTTTGATCGTCAGAATACAACAGCAATTTCATGCAATATTTCTTTTTGGAAAAATGAAGGTGAGGTCTGACTACATAATCCCTGAGTGTGAATACAGATTTCTTGCTGAAGGATAAAGAGTGAGAAAGGATTGCAGTGCACAACTGAAGTCTGCATGTTATGATTTTTCTGAACAGATATAAATCATGCACTGAAGTGTCATAGAATGACTAACGCATATGCTTTTCTTATACAGTCAAACTTGAAAAAAATGAAAAATGTTTGCTAGTATCAACTTGCCCTGGTAGACAGTAATCTACATCACAAGAAACACTTAATTGAGTCCATTTGGCAGTCTCTGCTCAGCAAGGGCCTTGTAATGAAATAACATGTAATAACATACCTCTCATCCCTAGAGAGAATGTCCCTGCAAGTCAAGGTTGGGGTCATTGCAAGGGCAAGGTTAGGTAGCTTATGTTGTAGCTGCTACTGCCACATCAAATTGTCTCTCTCTCCCCCTTTTTTTTTTTTTAAATGAAAAAAAAATAATTTTATGGACTATTTTCTAGTCTTCACTCTCGCAAACCCTTGTTCGTTCTGTCTTCTAGCAAGACCCCTGTAATATTAGAGCAGGATGTTACTACTAAAAATTAAATATGCTATGAAAATGGATTAATGCTTCATATTTTTTATTAATTAATGAGTTTGTGTTGGTTTTTTTTTTTTCTTTTTGAATATAAATTAGTACAACACATCTTTTCCTGCCAGTAGGAAAAGTTGTAGGTTAAGTTTTCAAAGTGCCTAGGAGGTGCTAAATACCTCAAGAAATGCTGAATACCTTCTGCATTTATTTTCTTAGACAATTTGTTTCAAAAATATGAAGAAAAACTAGTGTAAGCAAAAAAATTATGCATTTCCATTCCATGATACTATTGCATAGTAATAAGCTTTCTTATAACAATGAATAATTAGTAAGAAAAAATGATTTTTATTAGGATCTAATTAAAAAAAAAACTGATAAAATATTCCAATAAGTTAGCATGAGGATCAGAAATTAAGATAAAATCATATAAGAGTGATTCTAACCCTAGCCCTAACCAATCATGATAGATGCAAGGGGAAATACTATTCTTCAAATGTCTATCAAAAAAATCAATTACTTTAAAAACAAAAATAAACAAACAAAACAACACCAAAACAAAGAAACAAAACCTACAAAACCTGACTGACATTTTGAAAATACAGTTCGCTTTACATCATTTAGTTTGTAGAGCTGTGTTAATTCAAGATGCCAGCAAAGTTAGTGTTAATAAGAGAGAACAATATACATCTTCTTCCCTCCACCTAAGTAAAAATGTGTAACTATAGCCCAGTTCTACCTTAGGATATAATTCTGGTTACATCTTAATTTATAGAAATAATTAGATTATGGAAAGTTTAATTAACCAGACATAGTTTTGAATTAAAGTCTATTTTCAGTGGAAATTGGAAAATATCTAAGTAATTCAGTACTCATTATTTCATTATTTAGCATCAAGCATCATGGGAACTATAAGTAAGAAAATACAAAAACAAAAACAGATATCTTCCATACTGAGATTTTACACCGTATTAGGATACCATGTGGATCTTACAGAAAAAAATAAACTGGTTTCAGATGCTTGAGAGAGTGTATCAAGCCAACTTTCATTAGGGCAAAAGTTCATACACCCCATTAACAAGGTTCCAAATTTCATGTCATGATCTTTAATGCACCTTCACCGTAAAACACATTTAATATAATTCTAACTTTTTGTATTTTTTAAATATGTACATAATATACTACTAATATGTAAGGAATCATTATGGAATATCTCACCCAGTGCAACACTGTCTGATTATAATTAGTTCTATTAGCATTCATTACAGTAAATTAATTTGTGTTAATATGGATATAATCTCATGATTTGATCAGAATTTGGAACCAATTAATTTCTACCTAATAAAAAGAGGTTCTTTTTCTTTTGAAGTTGTTCTTGAACATAATCACCATTCTGTGCCTTACACAATCTGTAAACTAGCACAAGAATCGTCTGTAATACACAGTATGATCCAGCAAGATCCAGTTTATATAAGTCCCAATACTCAAAAAAGTTCTGGACTTCTTCACTGTCCATCTGAGTGATACATTCACAGGACAGTAATCTAATGTGAGTGAAGAGGATAAAATAAACAATTCCACTTATACTGTCTGAAATCATTTCTGTCCAATCAGAAAATCTGAATATGGTACACACCCTTTTAAAATCTTTAGCTGTGGTGCTTACACTGAAGATTATATAAGTTGGTCTAGCAATACTGATTTAAATGGAAACATATATTAAAGTTGTTAAGGATCTGTTTCTAAAATGTGTTTACAAAATTTTGTTGAGAGAGGTTTGGAACAGACTTATCACTGGTTTGTGTTCACCAGTGCTCTACTAATTAAATAGTTTCACTGAACTCAATAGGACCTATTACAGATGAAGGCATGAGATGAGTATTGTTCTGGGTACTAGAAAAGTAATGTTACAATTGCTTTCCTTTTAATGACTGGAAATTCTTTAAAACATTCATCCATGCTTTTGAAGGAAGAAAGTAATGTCTACTAAAGTTACAAGTCTTATTGGAGGTATCTTGTTCAATTTCATTAAGAAGTTGACAAAAAAATTGTTCTCTGCCTTTAAGATGAAAGCCATATGCAAGGAAATGCATCTCTCAGTTGACACAGCTACTGAGAAACAACAGTTTACATATGAAATTTTATTATTATCTGTCATACATTTATCCATATACTTTTGTTACTAATTAGCAGAATTCACCTTTCATTATATTTGGTAAGCATTGTTATAATGGATTTCAATTCAGTATTTCAGAATAGAAACTCAGTCTTGTAGACTCTTTAGACATAGAAGTGACTCCTGACATGTGCTAAGAACAGTCTAACTCAAGTCTGAAATATAAGTGTGTATGAAGCAAAGGTGTGGCATGGAATTCCTCGAACTGGAAAAAATTGCAACTGATATTCACTGATGCGTGCTGAACGTTTATGGAGACCACACAACGGTATGAGCACCTTGAGGTGGTGGGTGTTATGTTTCAGCAGTGGCAACAGTAACAGTGACCATCTCTGCTGGTACAGTCTATCAAAGGCACAGCATGCACGTTCTTATTCACTGCTGGTCAAAATGCATGGCTAATGGTGGTGACCATATTGAAGAATGTATTGAAAATTTGCTCAATTTTGCTCAATTTAGAGCTGAGAATCATTCTGAAGGACAAATGGAAGATCTTAGGAGCCAAAAGGTTACTTTCCTTTGGCTAAAAGTGTAATGGAAAATTCCTAGATATAGTCACTTCTCATCTGACACTCAAATGTCTGAGTTTAGCAGTGTAGTACTGCTCTTGCAAACATCCATGTATGGTTTGTTTCTATACATACAAATAGAAAGAGTCTATCAAGATCTTTCCATAATTGGGCTGCAGTTTAAAGTAGTATAATTTATTTTTCACACCAAAAACCTAAGAATTTAGGTTATTTATTTAAGGAGTATGAGGGGAAAAAAAGAATTTACCTGTTGAAATAATTTTGCTCCTTCAGTATATGACCACATTTTTTGGCATGATTGGATACTGTACAGTTAACTACATTATCTTGTTAGGACTGTTATACTCTCTCATATGACAATGACTTGCAATATGTAGTCACTGCCTTCTGGGAAAAAGAGAAAAAAAAACAGCAATTACCGTATAGTACTCGAATATGCCTGCCAACAGCAGAACAGTGATTTGTGAGACACATCAAGAGCTTCTGGCAAGATCAATCTTGTGAGATCCTTCTGATAGAGGAATAATGAGTTGACAAAGACCAATGTTCAGTTAGGCCCAAGCCCAATAAGATTACTGTACAGCATCATCAATATTGTCTGTGTTTGGAAGTGACACAATCAGAAGGGAATCAATTGTATTTTCCACAGCACTGTCACACATGATTTTAAACTTCATCTTACAGCAGTGTAGGGAACCTTGCAGATGTTGGCAGATTTTTGCTAACTTATGGGATGTCATTATTAAGTAGGAACTGCGCACTGTAGTAATTTGTGGTTCTGCGTGTTCCATCATATCATCTTTCTGTTGAGGAGAGAGGAGAAAGAAAAGATGCAGTAGCCGGAGGGATTTGTCTGTTATCACCTTCATTTCACTGTGATTGTTGAAAATACCATGTGATCCTATAGGCCCAGATTGTTTTCCAGGGAAGGATTAATTTGGGCTATGTATCAAAGCAATTTTACTCAAGCAAGAGCAAATGTCAGTATTTTTAAAAAAGAAAACAATGAAAACATTTTGATTCTCTGATAATAGATTTAGAATACTGATGACCCCATTTGTGAATAATAGTCCGTATCTAAGAGCTTACCATCTATATTTAAAACAATGGGTTGGTTTTTTTGGAAACAGTTTCCTCAGTCTCGCTATAGTTAAACATTCTGTCATGGAAAGCTGTCACCTATGTATGCTCTATACTCCACTTACATGTCTACAGTTTTCTACAGTGTAGCTTAGTATACTGCATAGTAAGCAAGAAATAAAATACCAGTTTATAAATAATAGCCTGATTTAAATTAGCCTATAAACACATTTTATAAGTTATCTTCTATTTAGTAAATTTGTGTTTAATATTTTTGAAAATAGAAGAAGCAACTGAGAAGCGGTTTCTTCTGTAAATATAAAGTCTTTAGATGCTAAAATTTTCCTTTTTTTTTTCCTACTTTTTTTCATATTCTCACTAGCATTATTTTCTCTGCCGTGTATGCTCGTTCTAGAGAATAGGCTTTTAATTTTTATGAAAAAGTAAATCTAAAATCCCTGAAGACAGAAGTAATATTTTACTCATAAAATTCAATAACACAGACAACAGAAGTAAAAATTTCTCTTAATTCTGCGTAGCAGAATTTGTTAATGTTTGCATAAAGTTGTTTTGATTCACAGTGGTTTATTTGACTGGTAAGAACTACTACTTCAAATAGAAGAGTGGCCCATCTTTGTGAACATTTCATTTGATGTTATCACAACCAAGAGTATAAGACTGAAGAACAGAGAATAATAATTTCATATTACAATTACTAGATACTGAAAATCATATCTCTAATATAATTTTTCATTAAATTTGAGAGATCACCTTATGATTAAAAATTGAAGACAAATTTAAACATGTTTAAGAAATTCCTAAGAACATGTAGTGTAAACATTATTTAAAACTATTTTCTTTAATTAAGTGAACCTCACAAAAGGTTTGTTAATGCATAGGAAATGGATAAACTCACTAGAGACCAGTTATCTTACATCTTCCAACATACCAAATGGCTCCCTATGGGTCAGATCTTCACATTTTTCTTTACTAAAAGTTTAATCCTAAAAAAGTAATACATGTCTGTGAAAAAAAAAAAAAAGGGTCAATACAAATTTTTTAATCTATTGCTTGTTACAACCTAATAATAGGTAATAGCAATAATATATTCTTTACTCGTTCATCTCACACTGTTCCACTGCTTTGGGGACTAGGGCATAGACTGGCAGGTGGTGGGAAAATTGTTTGTGCACCCTTTGTTATATACATTCACTAATATACACCTTTGCCATATGTATATGTCAGTTACTATCCTTTTCTCTATGTTACTAAATAGTTTTTTCTCAACCCACGAGTTCTACTTTGTTTTTTTTCCCTTTTCATTTCTCTCCCCTGACCACTGAAAAGTAGGGGGGGGGGGGGTAAGTGAATGACTGTATGGTGCTGGGTGACCTGCAAGGTTAAGCCTGGCAAACATTCTCAGTGATGTCCATTTTTTTCCCAATGGCTCTAAATTATGCTATTTACTAAACATGTAAAATGCATAAGAAACCACAAATAGGAAGACTGCTCTGAAATTAATGCTTCATATTTTATTATGTTGGCCTAAGATGTCAGAGGCAGTTGTTGGTGGGATGTCAGTAGAGGCTGAACCTTCCCAACAATATTCTATTGTATTTTGTTGCTGTGTGGAAGATGGCAGCAAAGGGGCAGTCTGACAAAATGATGTCTGACATGGAAGTGCTGATGAAGCAAAGACATGAAACTGAATTTCCCTATGTGAAAAAAATTGCAGCCAGTGACATTTGTTGACGCTTGCTGAATGGTGATAGAGACCAAACAGTGGATATGAGCACAGTGAGGTGGTGGGTGGTATGTTTCAGCCATGACAACAATAACAGCAATGCAAAGGTGCCGGTCATTCTATGCTTCTTGTGCTACATACATGACAACTGAATTAATTTTCCTACAAAGTAGAACGAAGACCAGGACTTCCTATTATACACTCACATCTTCACAAGCAAGGAGGTTCACTCTACAGAACTTAAAATAAGGGTTGAGGTCAAGTAATATCCTGACAGAGTGCAGAGGATCGTCATCAGTGGCACAGAGTCTGATTGTAGACCTGTAGGCAGGGTGTTCCCCAAGCACTGATGCACTGATGCTGGGGCAGGTCTTGTTCATCATCTTCATCAACATCTTCATCAGTGACTCGAATGAAGGGATAGAGTCCAATCGCAGCAATTTTGCTGATGATACAAAGCAGGAAGAAGTGGCTGACACACTTGAAGGCTGTGCTACCATTCAGCATAACCTGGACAGATATGAGAGTCGGACAGGGAGGAACTTGACGAGGTTTAAGAAGAGCAAATGTAGAATCTTGCACCTGGGAGGAATAATGGCATGTATCAGTACAGGTTAGCAGATGATGTGCTGGAGATGAGCTCTGCAGAGAAGGATCTGGGGGTCCTTTTCGCCAAGGACAGTGATATCCTGGAGTGCATTAAAAAGAGGATGGCCAGCAGGTCAAAGGAGGTGATCTTGACCCTCTAATCTGTCCTTGGCTACATTTAGATTAGTGTGTCCAGCTCTGGGCCCCACAGTTCAAAAAAGATGGGGATCCCTTAGGAGTTCAGCAGAGGGCCACAAAAATACTAAACTGCCTGGAGCATCTCCCATATGAAGAAAAGCTAAGTAACCTGGATCTGTTTAGCCTGGGGAGAAGAAGACTGAGAGGAGATCTGATAAATGTTTATAAATATCTAAAGGGAGGTAGGAGGCAAAAGGATGAGGCCAGGCATTTCTCAGTGGTGTGCAGTAATAAGACAAGGAGTAATGACCTAAAACTTGAACATAGGAAGTTCCGTACTAACATGTGGAAAAACTTGTTTACGGTAAGAGTTGTGGCCCACTGGAACAGGTTGCCCAGAGAGGTTGTGGAGACTCCTATGGAGCTATTCAAGACCCATCTGAACGCCTACCTGTGTAACTTTTTGTAGGGTACCTGCTTTAACAGAGGGGTTGGACTTGATGATCTCTTGTCCCTTTTAACCCTGCAATTCTGTTCTTATATGATTTGGAAGAGCAACTTCCAACACTCACAATAAATAAAATTCATATGTATGAAAAGAAATACATTTAACTGCTTGATTCACATTTACAGTTATAAGTGAAGATTTTTCTATGTAATACTTCATACAGAGAAATGTATGAAATGATAATGCTGAAGAACTGGACAGGTGAATCTAGTCTATATCGTTTCCTCCCTTTACACTTTCTGCTCTTTATTTTTATTTTCTTCCTTCTATATGTTGCCAGTAAATGCACAGGTATTTCTAATAAGTGAGCTAATTTTCCTAGTGTGTATAAAGGGATATCATCTGCTACATAATTCATAAATAATCACAGAGTGTTTTCAAATAATTTCCTAGAATAATATCTACATATTATAATTGGGGTTCATCTTCAGTAAGAAGGACATGAGAATCTACAAAAGTAATCATGATTATATTTTTTGAAGGCCTGGGATCTCAGTCCAAGGCATATACTGCATCAAGACACAATAGCTGAAAAAGCAATACCTATCTTGAACATTGCCACATTGACTTACAGAATTGTGCCCTTGAGAAAAAGAAAAACACAGAACCATGCAGTGACAGAAATGAAATAGAACTGTCATCTAGCAATTTTTCATAGTCCATCAAGTAAACTATTAAAGATATAAGAAGAGCCAGGGAGTTCTTGGGCAAAGGTTGTTAAACTGCTACTCCAAGGGCAGGTCACATCACATTGCTAAAACTGTTAGTAAAATATAAACCTGTGTTCACTATGAAACTTGACATTGCTGGTTTTCAGCCTCACCTTTAATATTATATACTTGTAGTCAAGGACATAGCTGGATAAACTAGTAATTCAAGAGTTAGCAAGCGTTATTATTGATATTAAGAACATTGCATACTGAAAAATCATATATTTATTATCAAATAATGTGATTTTCATTATCATTTTTCAAATAATAATGATTTTCACATTACTTTACATACATTTTTCATAAATTAATGATGATCAGATGACTACAGCACCTCCCCTAAAAGCTGGGGCTCTTCAGCCTGGAGAAGAGAAGGCTCCAAGCAGACCTTACAGCAGCCTTCCAGTACCTGAAGAAGGCCTACAGAAAAGCTGGAGTGGGACTGGCTGTTTATGAGAGCATGTAGTGACAGGATGAAGCGAAACAGTTTTAAACTGAAAGAGTGTAGATTTAGACTAGATATCAGGAAGAAACTCTTTGCTGTGAAGGTGGTGAGATGTTGGAACAGGCTTCACAGTGAAGTTGTGAATGCCTCCTCACTGGCAACATTCAAGGCCATGCTGGATGTGCTTTTCAGAAACCTGCTCTAGAGGGAGGTGCCTGGAAGTAGATGATCTTAAAGGTCCCTTCCAACCCAAGCAATTCTGTGATTTGATAAATATGTTCTCTGTTACCTTGCCTTAGCTCAAATACACATATATATATATATATGTATTTTTATGTATATATGTATATATATTTTTTTTTTTTCCACAGCAATGTTACTTTGAATGTACAAATGAAAAGTCCAGACTAACAGCAAACAGCCAAAGCTTAATCCCTCATCATGAGTAACAATCCTTCATCATCAAAAGTAACATTTAGAAGATTAGTATATTTTGGTTCTTTTTATTTGCTATCCAATTTTGAATAATCATCTTTTCCTTGTGAAGATAATATTTAAAAACCATTTTTCTCCTCTATTTTCCTGATTAAGGTCCACATTCATTGAAATATGTGGGATGCAATAAAATTAATGCCTCCATCTTTTTCCATGGAAACTACAACAAAGTACAAGAACACTATGTGTTAAAGAAAATTCTCAGCTACAAAACACTATTCTTCAACATAGTAATCACCATTAGCAATGTATTTTTGTCAGTGAAGAACAAGAGCCTTCATGTCACGCTTGTAAAAACATACGCCAGCGGAGGTGACCCACAGCTACCGTTGCCACAGCTGAAACACACCACCCACCATCTCACTGTGCTCATACCCGCTGTTTGGTCTCCATCACCATTCTGCAAGCATCAACAAATATCACTGGCCTCTACTGATATCCTACCAACACCTGCGTCTGATATCTTAGGCCAACATAATAAAACAGTGAAGCAGTAATTTCAGAGCAGCCCTCATATATATAACTTCATATGCAGATCAGAAATTTCATCTATGAACTATTTCTAGACCTCTGAATTTAGAGACAAACTCCATAAATCCTCAAGTTTATGTTTTAACATGGATAAACTTTTGATGAATTTCCATTGAATGGAAATTAGTGATAAGTTAAGGATAAACCAGCACAATTTTCTGTTCTGTCAGAATAAAAAATAAAAATTCTGCATTGCTTTTCTATTTGAATCATTTTTGAAGTAAATATGGCTAAATGCCTTTTGAGCTGCAGTGGCAGGTCCATCTTGACTTCTACCTTTCTTTAGGATATAGAACATCCTGGGACTTAAGGTTGCTTGCTTTTAGAAGGAATGAACAAGAAATATTGGAATGTATTGTTCTAAAAACTCACTGCAGGTAGGAAGACAAAACAAGAAGTGCATCCTGCACTGAGAGACTCAAGACCTGGGAAGGAGTCCTTTTGCCCATAAGGGCAACACAGTGCATGTATCAAAGGCCTTGAGAACAAAGGATTAGTATCAAACCCCAGAGAAGGATAAAAGTGGCAAATAAGAGCTGAATGTATTGCTATATAATCATACAGCAAGGAGAAACTTTCTCCAAAAAAAGAGAAAAGTTGGACAGTGACCTGCACATTCCATGTGACATATCTAGCTCACTGCCACTGTAACTTCGTTGATAAGGTAGTTTACTCTGCTCAGAGTGGCAATTCTCAAGCATAAGCAGTATTTTGTGGAACCATGGTCTCCTGTACATGGTCTATATATCACACCAGGCCTGAAAAGATGTGACTGATTTATTGGAAGTAAATTTTATATCACATCCGTTTGATGACTTCATAAAACAAAACAGTAGCATCAGGGGCTTATGTTTTCACAGCAGTATTTTAATTCTGTTAATATGAGTTCTATTATGTTTCAAAAGAATAAGTACATAGTGACCACAGCAACTTTTTAGTGCTGTTTATTTTTTATTCTTAGTCCACAGCAAGAATTTTAGAATTCACTAGTGTTACAAGAGAATATGCATGTTAGTTTCCATGCCTTTTATAAAGGAGTGTAGAAAATATCTCAGCCTTGAGATACCATTGGTGCATTTGTTAATTGTCTGTCTGATGGAAACACAGTTTACTTCTTAAACAACCAGAAGTAAATGAAAGAAGAGGATTAGAATTCAAGATGGTCTTGATGAAGAAACATTATGTTTTGAAGTAATGAAGTGAATTACATCCACAGCATGAAAGTAAAATTGGAATACTAACTCATTAACAAAAGGTAGGCAATAAACAGCTATATAATAAGAGGCTTTTGCAGGAATAAATTTAACATTAACTGAGATATCATTAATTCTAAGCTGAGCTTTATGAATACCGTGCTGTTACAAAAAGAGGGAATGCCATAGTAAGTATATGCAGGACATGAAATAACTATTTTCTTGTAATTGTTCTTGGTAAGATGCAATTGGAGTAGTAAAACTGGTTTTGATACTGTAGTTAAGAAAGTGATCAATTTGTAGCAGAGTCTGGAAGAAAGCCAAAAAAATTCTCACATGGAAAGCATGACCTACGAGACCAAAGACAAAAGTGAAAGGAAGAATTCACTCATTTTCCACGGGGGAAAAGTGACTTGAATTGCAGCAAGGAAGATTTAGATTAGATATTAAGAAAAGTATTCTGAAAGCAGAGCGCATAACCTCGAAAGACAGTAGCATCCCCATAAATGGAAGTTTTATGGAGCACTCTAGGCATATATCTCTCAGAAATAACACAGATTTAGCTGACTCTACTACGAGACAGTGGAGAGAACTCCATATGTATTTCATTGTTGGCATTAACATAACATCTTGGCTGATGTTTCTGAACATTATTAAAATCAAAGTTGCATGTGAAATGTTGCACTTCACAAAAGTGAGCAGTAATTAATGATGAAATAAATAATAACAAGTAATTAAAATCATGAAATTTAGATATTGATGCTTGTCTGAGTCTATAACCGCAGGTGCATGCCTGAATGCCATGCAGAGCAGACATCTTAAAGGAAAAAACTTCCCTGGGAAATTTCTGTACATCTTGCTTTACGTTAGTATTGAAATCAGAATGCAGCTATTCAGTTTGTTTTCTGCTTTCACGAGCTTTATATTTTCATATTTTCAAAACATTCGTGCCTTTCTTGCCAAGCATAAAGACCTCAGTTCTTTCAAAAATTCACAAAAAAACCCGCACTAAAAATAAAAACCTAAAAATAGTGTTAGAAATAACATCATCTAAGTAAACAGATATAAACTAACTGGCCAGTTATTCTGCATTTTTTTGAAATAGTGGAAGAATCAGGTACTCAAATAATGCAACTTGACATGGATGTCATTTTCTTTGGAAAATTATGCCAGATTTCACCCACTCATGAGCCTTCCCTCTGTTTACAGAAAAATCCTGAGGAACTAGAAGAGTTTAAGTGAGTATTACGATTACTTGATATGAAAGTTGAAAAAGAATTAAGCATGATGGTGAGCTTGTTTCTTTATATTAATCTATAAAAAAAAAAAATAGGTGATCAATTATACCCTTGTTACTTTACTGCAATTGGCAGTATCACAAAAAAAAAAAAAAAAAAAAAAAAAAAAAAACAGCACGTGACACTTGTCATGTTGATCTGCTGAGGCAGTTCCATGAGAGGGAACAGGAAAGTATTAGCATAACATCTCCGATATGTATTTGACTGGAAATTTACAGCTGAAGTATGTAGGTCATAGCTCACAGTCACTCGACTTCATAAGGTTTTACATTTCCCCAAGATGTTTAGAAGTTATACGTGTTCCTCAAATCAGTCTTTTTAATGCATACGACAGTCTCAAAGCAGTTGTGGATGGAGCAACATTTAATGCGTGCTACACAAAAATCACATCCATAATAAAATCTAAAGTATTATAATTTCTGTTTATTCACATCTGTGAGAACACGGCAGGTAAAAGATGGATAGACAAGGTTAAATGATGTTCCCGTAGATTTGTTATGATGTGGAAGATAAAAGAGACCCATAAAATTATATATCTTATTTACAGAGAAGCAGAAGTAGCCCCTATGGATTGCCAAATACCATATGAAATATCAGCAAGCATAGTAATGTGTCCTTGCTAATAGCTCCACTGTTTATCTGAGACCAAGCAGAAACAGGAACTCAAAAAATATTTAGTGTTTCTTCGTATCTTGAAGCAATATTCAGTTGTTTGTTCGCTTTTTGTAAGATTACATAGGCGCCTTTTAACAACATTTATCTATGATTCAAACAGTTGTAAAGTTAATGTATACAAAATACATGTGTTTTGTTTGGAGCCAATTAAATACCTTTTAAACTATGAATTACACTTACAAAACTTTTTTGTGTTTTGATATTTTAATCCTCTAAAGTTAACAAATCCTTTAAAGTTAACAGTTAAAATAGTTAGCCTGTTTTTCTCTTGGAAAGCACAGAATAGCAAATACATCTGGCAATATGAAATACACTAATTTCAAGAAATCGACAAATTGACCACTCACAGTTAGCCTCTTTTAGAAGTGCATAATTCCTTCAGAAATGTATTTCTTTGGGAACATGAAACAATGCATTACTTATGTCATCAGCAATAAGACAATTTCCAGAACTACTCATCCAACATATTGAATTAGAAAAAAAACTCAGACTAGTAGGACTAATCAGAAATAATAACTGGTTCACAACATGAAGCATAAACTGCAAGTGCTTAATGAAGAAGAATGTTCATTTTTTGTATTTATTGACCAGTTACTGGCTTTTCATTGGCTTTGGTTTATTTCTTATTTCAAAATGTTTTAGATATGACAAAGCTTTTTTTTTTTTTTTTTTTTTTTTTTTTGCAATGTCTTAAAGGATCATGGGTTAGACTCTAAATGTTCATAGGTTAAGAAGAAAATGCCATAAGGGATTAGAATTTATATAGGAAACCATGCAGTTGTTTTATTGTGACCTATCTGCACATACATATTGCACTCAAAATATTAAAAGGGAGGTCTTCTATTAGCTAAATCTACACTGACTCATGAAATATATATGTTTCTCCCAGAATTATAATATATATAATGCTCTATCTCATCTGATAGGGATGGAATCCCAGATTCATAGCTGTACCAATAAAATAATTTGGATGTTCTTATGCATTATAAGATGCAGTCAAATAAAAAAGATCAAAGTTTAATATTAATCTCTCCAGTTCCTAATTTCTCTTGGAATCCTGTTGAAAAATGTGATGAGAGACAATAAAAGCTATATATTACAAAATATTGTACTTACCCTTATTAGATATTTAAATTTTATGGACACAGTTTTATGAGTAAATATATTTTATTCCTCTGTTTCCAAGTAATAGAAGGCCAGAATTATTTTTCCAAATCAATCTATCAATTCACTTATCCCTAAAATGTGATTCCAAGTGAGGTGTGAGCTGGATGGAAGGGCACTTCTATACACTGAGTTTGTAAAAGTTAAGTATAAACTTGCCCACAAGTTTAACTTTAGGGTTTATCTGGTCTTCAAATATTTTTGTATTAATACATATTAACATTTTGCCATACCACAACAATAATGGTGTACTGATTCCAAAGACCTTCATTTCTGTTTAATGGAGATTTTCATTAGGGTTTTTTTTTTTTTTTTTTTGGCAAACTTCTGTTAGAAAGAAATCCTATAGATTTGCTGCTCCAGATAATAGATTTTTTGGGGATGTATCCTTTGAGTGAATGATTTACTGATGGTAGAGTATAGATGAGTAAATAACATTTGTATTACTGATCAAGCTGTTCCCTAGAGTGAAAGAAAGAACTAATATTTATGCTTCCAAATATTATTTAACTATATCTCTTGTAACTTTTGTTTGTTTTCTGTTTAATTTATTATACGTTATTTATGTACGTTCTGGATCCATAAAAACAAGTAAGCAACACCACCACCACATTCAAATGTATATATAAAATCTTTAGCTTTTTGTCTGGAGGCAGAAAATACTCACCAAAAGAAATGATAAATTCACTTTGTTTACGTGTACAGTCTTCACAAGCAAATATACATAAATCTTTTCCTTTCCATCTGTAATTTCATGTCATCGTGTAATGGTGGCTTAACAAATAGCGAAGTATAGTAGAAGATTCAAGTGATTGTTGAATTACAGTCTTGAAACTGCTTTATGTAGGATCTGCAATGAAAATTGTGGTGTCATAAACTTTATACAAAAACATCTGATTGTTACAGGTTTTGCATGAAAAAACTGCTTTTCTAACCTACTTGAAAGCAAGGTAAACACCACAGTGAACTGCTGAAATCTTAAAGGTAGAAACTCACAGCAGAAAATTTCAGCTAAAGCTTTCAAAGAAATTTCTGTTCATCTAGCAGGGCATTCCCAATTAATAGTGATTTACTTTTTTTTTTTTTTAAAAAAAAAAAAAAAAAGGAAAAGAAAGGAAGGAAAAATAGCCTTCCAATTCCTCTGTATTTAAAGCTTTCCAATAATATATGATAAAATTTCAAGTAGTGGCAAAACAAGTATGTGGTGTCCGCTGGCAAGCTGGAATGAAACTGTGAGACACCAGAAGAGAGGCAAACCTTCTTTAGTGACT
Organism: Lagopus muta; assembly: GCF_023343835.1. Lineage (NCBI taxonomy): Eukaryota > Metazoa > Chordata > Aves > Galliformes > Phasianidae > Lagopus > Lagopus muta. The sequence goes on along the minus strand of NC_064438.1, from coordinate 31,648,739 downwards.
GAAACTTAGCTCCAAAGGCCTGAGCAAAAATCCCATTGTACACATAGAATCCCTAGTGACAAACCCAACACCACGTCAGAGTCTGTTCCACTACAAAGTTTTGTGGGGAAATTTATGAGTCTGTCACTATGGTGGTTTCTGTTTCTGGCCTAACACTGAATTTAATATCTAAAGTTTCGGAAGGAAAGTGATTTGTTGCATTTTACTTAGCCCTTTATGTGGCCAAATTATATTTCAGTAAAACCCAGTATCCATAGTTACAGTACTTTCCCAATAACACAACACTTCCTGATAAAGTTCCCCCATAACTCAGCCAGCAAGTTTGTCTTAACACCAGCTCCCTTTTCTTCTGTTAGAACTAATTACACTTATACAACACTAGGCTTTCCACTTCCTCCTTTACTTGAGGTGTACAACTGCCAAGAAGATCTAAATCTGCCAGGAAAAAAACTCCTGAAACTTGGAGCCAATTAACAAAACAAATAAGCTGTAACTTAATGAGTACCCAGCAGATGAAACCTGGTCTTACTGAAGTAAAAGCTGTTGTCAGTATAAATAAAAAAGGGCAGAACTTAGCTACTGGCAGAGGTTTTTTTTCCTGTTTTTTTTTTTTTTTTTAAATTTATTTATTTATTTATTTTAAATACCAAGGAATGCATTTCATTGTTTTACTAAGACCATGTACTTTCTCCTCTTCTGCCCCTGCCCACAGTGCCTAATTAATTCACATCAATTTTGAAAGAATACATGATTAGTTGTCCTAAGGCTAAGCAGCAGCATATTGAGTCACATGCTAGAAGGCCTAGTTTGGGCACTGGCTCAGGATGGCAGGAGCCATGCCAACACAAGAAGCTAAATTGGTTGCAGGGCAGGGGGTGCAGGGCTTGCCAACTAACTGCCTTGTCTCATGGCACCATCTGCCAATTTGCAGATGGATGTTGGCATCAGATCTGAAAGAGCCACTTATCGACTTTTACAGCTATAGGCCACAAGAGTGAAAGGAGAAACGTTTGAAAATATGGAGAGAGTTGACAAAAGTGTGCATCTTGAGGTCTACTATACTTTTTCCATCACATAGAAGTTTTTCTTAAGAAATAGGGAAATCACAGAATCCTTAGAGTTGGAGGGCCATGTAGTCCCACTCTGCTGCAATGAACATGGACACTTACATCTACAGTGATCATATTTCTCAAATTGCAAAAAACCTGTGGTTAAAGCTCCCAAGCCTTTCAGATGTAAAGTGTTACCTATTTCTTACAGATAATGGTACATACAATTCTAAAACTCCTTGAATCTTCTGTGTGAAGAATTTACCAAACTCTAAATGAATTCCCTGGTGATACAACCTACTTAGGTTACCAAAAGTGTCAGGTGTAGAAATGCATTCTTTAAAAAAAAAAAAAAAAAAAAAAGTTAAGTTTCAGAACTACTTCAGAATTAATGTGGAGAGGAACTGGACCATTCATGAAGGATATTATGTTCTTTGAAACAGTTCTTCCTTCTAGCATCTACAGTTCAGCATTATGTCAATAGTGTACTGTCAGCTCGCACAAGAATCTTCTGTTCTTTGGCTAGAAAACTGAAGCTACTTAAACATCCATTTATGTGCAAAGAATCATATTTCAGATTCAGTCCAACTCCATAGTAGCAAAAGAATTATAAATGTCAACTTTTAAGTTATCTACTATTAAGGAGAAGTACACACATATCAAGGTAGTAATTATTACATTGTTGAGCTGATCCATTTATGTCCAGGCATAGTACTGATCTTGCCTTCATCTACAAAGCTTTTCTTTTGTCCTAGAAATCTGACATATTCTTTTTTCTCCCTGTAGCCCATCTGGGAATGTGTCAGGGAAAACCACGTAGAGTGAAAAGAGAGATAGCAGGAGTCTACAACAACATAACATTAGAGAAAACTTGTAACTGCTTACTGGAGAAAAATCAGCAAAAGTCCTGTTCAATTTTTTTGAAACACTATGCAAGATGCATTCATCCACATAAATACAGTAGCACAAGATCAGTGTCATACCACTATAATTCTTCCCCAAGAAATAAAAAGAACTGGGAAATCTAACCTGTAAAAATATGTCATGGTTTTGCACAATTGTATTTCTCAGCATAGATTACTAAAATGTCAAAGTAACTGCTGAATTCTGAAGCTGTAAGCAGCAGATAAGATGGAATTCTCCTGCGCATGCACTCCCAGGACTGGTTAAGTGGCATTCACAAAAGAATGACTCCAAGAAAGGAGAAAACTCCTGCATAGAGATAGCACAATTGTTCTGCACCACTTCATGATGGAAAACTATGTCTCATATTTCTAGTTGGCACCTTACTCATAAATTGGCCCACAGAGTTTGCTGGTAATTGTGCTAAATTAAAGAAGTCTAGAACAAAGCGCCTGATGCTGCTTCAGTTTCCACACTAACTGATCTGGCACTAGAAAAATCCTAGGACTACAGAAAAACAAAACTACCTCTGTACAATCACCACACTGAAGAGTACTCCAACGAGCGCTTAAAAACCTCAGAGAAGGATTTTGGAAATTAGATAGATAAACAGGCCAAAGACCTCCAGTACAATATTTATTTTTTTGATTGCTTTTTTTCATTTTTTAGTCTTCAATATACATAGGTTGTCACCACCATTAGCCAGTTTGCATGGATAAGCTGAGTAAGACTCTCATCAGTTCATGTGACAGCTGTGCATGACATATAGAGCATAGCTTGAATTTCACTTTGCTGTCACCACAGCTGAAATGCACCACCCATCACCTCACTGTGCTAATATCCATTGGTTGGTCTCCTTAAGCATTCAGTGAGCAACAACGAGTGTCAGTGGATACAATTTTTTCCACAGAGAAATTCACTTGCACACATTTGCTTCACATGCACATGTATGTCAAATGCTATTATGTCAGATTGCCCCTCTGCTACCGTCTTTCACACAACAACAAAATGTAATAGAATATTGTTAGAAAATTTTTGCCTTTACTGCCATCCCACCAACATCTGCCTCTGACATCATGGGCCAACACATTAAAATAGGAGACAGTTTCAGAGCAACTCTCATACATGAAAATGCAATAGCAAAAGTTCAAGAACATGCAAGTGCTTGGACATGAGGTTCTACTGCCTGCTTTCCTACAGTTAATTTGTGTATATTCTGTCATAAAAATACATTAATTAGGAACATTTTTTTAATGTTTTGTGCATGTTTCACCTGCAAATATTTAATCTGCTGGTTAGAGCTTGTAGGCATTTGTAGTTTCTCAGACAAATCAACAATTTACTTCCGAGGTCTAAGTAATTTTTAGAAGACATTCAAAAACTTTATGAAAGGCTGCATTCCTTTACCCACCACGATCTATATTAAATTATAAGGACTAATATTTAATGTAAAGAATACGTTTTACTTTTTGTTGTTGCATACAGAAAAATGGATGATAATCTGCACTGAGTTACCTAAGGAATGGTCAAAATGGTGAAAAAAAACAACTGAACATTTTGGTGAAATATTGCAACTCATATTGATCACATACTGGAAATCTTGTTGCTAAATCTGGGTAAATAAATAAGTAGGGTTTTTTTTTTTCAGATTTACAAACAAAGGTAGTAGGACTACATGAAGCATCTAAGTTTGGTAAGAAGCATCATTCATTTCAGAGGACATCAGCACTTTATGTGAAAAGTCTTATGACAAAAAGATTGGAACTTTGTTATGTAATAATTTTGGTAAACAGTATACTGCAAGAAAAAAGAATCTTCAAAATAAAATTATCTCCGCATTCAAACCACATGAAATTAAAAATCAATAGAATAAATGGAAAATCAGGTTGAAACAACAAAAACAAAACAGGCTATGGTATGATGAAGGTATGAATGTGAACCATTGTGAACCAAGACAACCAGAAGAAGTTTAGTATAAGCAATTGCAAAGCACCCTTCACTCAGTTCTTCTGCACCTACGAATTGCAGAACATATGGTCCTTCAGCAGAGGGTCTCAGCACAGCAGGTTAGTTTACATACCATATGTATGCAATTGGTAGGCACAACGGGGTTGCGTTAAGGTTATTGCATCTGCCCTAATTCAAAATTCCCTTGTATTTTTAGGTTTGTGTCGGACAGTAATGTTATTTTAACAGATTTTGTGTTAGGTTTCACATGTTTTTTTAAACAACTTTATAGCTTCCTTTATTTTCTTTTTATTAATTTTGACTTTGTAATGGAATCTCTGGAGACTTAAAATTGAAACAATGTAGAATGATTGCTGTTAGCCCTATACTCCCATGAATGACTATCAACTGAACATTGCAGTGTCTGACTGCAGAAGCTATGTAACTGAGCACTTTGTATTTTGTATTTCTAGTATTTCAGAATATGTGCCGCGGACTGCTTGTAGAATTCTTGGAAATATTCTTCTCCACCTTCTAGTTCTCTGTCAGAAATAGTATGCTTACATAAGTTCACTAATACAAAAACAAGTAGTTTAGGTTAGATAGTGTATTCATTGATTGTAGCTATTTGGGGCATGAATATTGAAACCCTCAGATACTATACTCAAATTGAATATAACAGAAGACCTGCAAGCAGTTCAGGTATTTTACAGTAACATCAAAAATTCATCTTCTGCCAGTATTTCAAACTGTTACCTAGAATATTATGGTAAGTAATCTTATATTACATTTAGGAAAAATTTGGACAACATCAAAACTCATGTTTACAAGGCTTTCATAGCATTATGAAGGAATTTTACATTAGTTTTATTGTTTTGTAATTCATGTAAAGAAAATCTAATGATCTGTAATGATGACTTCAATGGCCTCCAAAGCAAATACAAGTTTTCTGCTGATACTACCCATGTTGCTTCACTTAGTTTTACCACAGTATGTTATCTACCACCACACACAGGAGACAGGCAGTACTCTAACAAAAAGACTGTAAGGTGAAGTGACAATAACTTCCAGCAGTTACTGGAACAGTTTAAATATTGGTTTACCTCTAACTTCCTAGTGCCACGGTTAATAGTGTCTGGCAATTGCATCAATATGGTAAAAGCAACAAGAGATAGCAAGTAAATATTCATATTTCAATCACAGCTTAAACTCTTTTGTAAATGCATTTTATGGTAGACAATGGAGAAATTATTATTCTTACAGTGAAAAGCTGTGGTTACTTCACCTTCCTTCTAAAGAGAGTGAACTCCTCTGAATTCCAAATGTTCATTTAAAAAAAAAATAAAAAATAATCAGACAGTAACATTCCATAGCTTGCAATGATAAGCCAGAAAGCTACTGAGTCCAGAAATAAAGTGCAGGTGAAAAACATCCTTAAAGACATACCATATGTAAGCGTAAAAAGCACTGGGAATCTGCTGCTGATCAGGTCATCTGTTCTTTTGATATTACAACCTATGAAAAGGAATCTTTTTCACTTGGCATATTTGTTCACATTCATTCTTGCAGATGACTATGTAGGAGTTTGTTTATTGTAAGTACACATACAATTTATATAACCATCACTAATCTAACTAGTTAATTTATATTAATCCAGACATTACAGGAACTTACATCAAAGGTAAAATTCTATTATTCAGGGAGAAATTCGTAATTTTCTTTGAAATCTGACAAAAAAAAGTTAACTTTTACATACACTGAGAAAGACTGAATATGGAAAAAAAATCCAAGAATTCCATGGGGAGTATATCTGAAATTTAAATGGAGGGTCCTTTAGCATTGAGAAGCAAACAAATTCACAGACTTTGAAAGCTTTATAGCTTGAAGACTTACACAGTGATCCTATAGCCTATTTGATGCAACAAAGTTTAGACATACTTCCAGAAGTCAACAGTCCTTTGCATCTAATTTCGTTCATCAAAAACAGCTCATAAAAGCAACAAGTCACTTTTGAATTTGCCAGCTAAAAACAAAGCTAGAACCGCTCTGGAACAACATGCAGCAGTGGAAGATGCAAAAACACCTTCTACCAGGCCAGAAGCATGCTTGTGAAGGTATTAGCCATAATTTCATTTAAAAAGCAACCCATACCCATCTTACCCTTTCCAAAGGCTAGCAGAGCCCCAAGAAGAGCACACTCAGCAAATAAAACTGCTGCTCCCTCAGCTGGCAACCTTTAAATGAAGGTAAGGAGGGGCAAACCCAGAGTCTACCATTCCCAGTCACTCAGGTGTATTACTTGCACCTGTACTCCCAGAATTTCCATAGTAAAACAAGAAATGAAGACTAAGGAAATAAATGCTTTGCTACCTATTAGGTAATAAAAGGAAAATATTCTAAATTTAGAACATTTACTTTGTCCTGTACATACTCTGACACTTACTATCCCTATACAGACCAGTTTCTTGAGGAGCTGTCAAATTCTGTCTTGTTTATAGTCACCTTAACCTACTGCAAAAGGATGGAAATTTTTAACATGTTAAAACAAGCTTGGTTGTGAAAATAGGCTCCTTAAGACCTACTGCTACAAGAAAATAGTCCAGAATAGTGGAATAATAAGTAGAAAAACAAAATAACTGGTGCAATGGTGTTTTGAATGAAGGCCCAGATCCTCTTGCAGCTGCTGTAGTATGGACAAATTTTTGCCATGCCTGTAGCATTACGTATTTAAGTGTAGTATGATCACAGGAGGGATTTACAGATGCAAGTCAGTAAAAAAGAAAAGGATCTATTGGAAAGAGTCCAGCAGAGGGCCACAAAGATGGTGAAGGGCCTGGAGCATCTCTCCTATGAAGAAAGGCTGAGTGAACTGGGTCTGTTCAGCCTTGAGAAAAGAAGGCTGAGAGGGGACCTGATCCAGGTCTATAAATATCTAAGGGTGGGGGGCAGCATGGTGAGGCCGGACTGTTTTTAGCAGTGTGTGGAGACAGGAAAAGGGGAAACAGCCAGAAACTGCAGCATAGGAAGTTCTGCACAAATGTGTGCAAGAATTTCTTTATGGTGAGGGTGACGGAGCACTGGAACAGGCTGCCCAGGGAGGTGGTGGAGTCTCCTTCTCTGGAGATATTCAAGACCTGCCTGGACTCCTACTTGTACAACCTGGTGTAGGAAACCTGCTTTGGCAGGGGGGGTTGGACTTGATGATCTCTGGAGGTCCCTTCCACCCCCTATGATTCTGTGATTCTGTGACTCTGTGATTCTGTAATGCTACAAGAGAAATTTGAATAATTTTCTCCATATTCAAAACAACAAGTCATTACGGTTCTTCACTCCAGAACTTTTTATCATAGTAATTAGATAGATCCTGTAGTTAGAAATGACTATCAGTTCCTGCTTCTGGAGAAGGCAAGTAATTGTCAGTTGTAAGTCTTCAAAATTTAGGAATTTTTCACTACTATAGTCATTGGAAAAGGATGATAATCGCTGCAAGTTATCATTTCTGCCTTTCTTTTTTGATAAATTTTCACCCATGTTACCCAAAGGAATCAAAGTGAATTTGGCCCACAAAAATGTATTGATCCAGAATAATTTCATGTTGACAAAATTTCATGACATTATTGGTCTAGGTATTCTTTTCTTTAGAATCCTTTTAGGATTTCTTCAGGATTTCTTTTTTTTCTTTTCTTTCCTTTCTTTCTTTCTTTTTTTCTTTCTTTCTCTCTCTCTCTCTCTCTTTTTTTTTTTTTTTTAATAGCTTCATCAATCTCAATAGAATGTGAAGAAATTTTTAACTTTTCTCGCAATTTACACCTTAAATGCTGAGAAAGAAAATGCCCATAAATTACAAGGTTGTTATTTCATAACTGCCAAGTTAGTAGAAAAATCTAGTGAAGAGATATATCCAGAGTAGATGGAGAGTGGTGGGAAAGCTAATCATTGGTAATGTTTCTTAAGATTTAGCAAAATGGCTTGCTATCAAACACATAGGTTGCTCTGAAAGTAATGTTTGCATTTATTTCCGTGGAAACTAGAACATTTGCAATGAGCACAATAACACTATTTGATAGAGCAAATCCTCAGCTAGAAAAATACTTCACCATTAGCTGTGCATTTTCACTAGCAGTGAACAAGAGCCTGCATGTTGCACTCATAAAAATCTGTGCCAGCAGAAATTCACTGTTTCACAGCTGCTGTGATAGCATTGTAACTGAAACACAGCACCTCACTGTCCTAACATCCACTGTTTAGCAACAAAACGTAACAGAATATTGCTGGGAAGGTAGAACCTCTACTGCCATGCCAGCAATATATGCATCTGACACTGTGGGCCTATATAACAAAAAAGGGAGCCACAGAATCTATAATCATAGGCAGACAATTTCAGTAATCACACAATCACCAAGGCTCAAAAAAGCCTCTAGAATTATTACCTTCAGAACAGCCTTCATATATTATACTTAGCTATACCACAAAATTAATCTGATTTATTTGTAATTGATTGAATTAGCTGTTTTTCAACTTTCAGAAGCCTTTCCTGATGCAACAGGCTAACTTACTACATCAGAAAATACTAAGCTAATTTACACTAGGCAATTTGTGGTCAGCAAAACAGATGAACACTTATACTTTTTTTTTTCCAAGGCTATTCAGTTATTTTCTTAAAACACCATTTTAGAATTTATTTTTATATTTAGTTTATGTGTTCCATATACTTTATCTTCATTTTGTAGGTGGAATCTGTCTGCCAAATAACCAGGTATCTTAGGAAAAGCACTACCACTAATGGACAGACAGTTATAGGATGGAATAACTACCTTAAAGAGTTTATGTCTACAGCTGTACTCATGAAAAAGATAAAACAGTCGTACTTCCTTGGAGTAAGCTATTGGGCAGGTTGCATATTCATTCATTTCTTACAGTAATTGAATTTCTAACTGTCCATAATTTCTTTATAAATCACACACATCCAAAGGCCCTTCTGCTACTTTCTGAAGTATGTGCTATTGAAGAATATTAGTCATTAATTTCCCAAATTATTCCATAATCTCAATTTTTTTCAATTGTTCATTTTAAGTCTCAGCTGTTGTTTGCATTTTAGCTTCCTGCTTTGAAGATTAATTTATTTTCTATTTTGGATTTTTCTCTTACATTCCGGCACATATTTAGCCTGTGGCAGATTGAAAGGTGTCTCTGTCGGGAAACATCATCCAAGGGAACACAAGATACTTCACAGCACAAAAAAAAGGTGTGGTGGAGGAGGAGAGAAAACATCAGAAGCATTGCAAAAATACCTTTTTGTTCTGTGTTCCAAAGCTCTAAAACTTTTCAGCAGCTTTGAGCCATTAGAAAACGTAACTTGCTGACAACACTTTACATGCAATGTCAGCTTTGTGTGATTTGAAACAGCTGAGATAATAACTCCCAAATGAAAAAATTATAATACTGAAAGGAATATAAGGACTTATTGTACAAGCAGTACTGCTTTATTCATGACCAGTGTAGAGCAATTTATGCAATAGCTTATCTTTTTTCTTATTAACAAAAGTTTTTTCTTTGTATCTCTTTTCCACTCTTTTGCATCCTGGAAAACCATGGAGGAGAAGAAATTTTCTTCTGAGGGGTTTATTTGCTTCTGTGATTCCTTACCTGGATTGAAAGTTCCGTTGGCACTGTCATCTCATCTTTTTTGACACAGCTGCTATTGCAAAGTGTTGGTTTAGTAAACAAAGATACTGTTTTCAAGCAAATGTCCTTTACTGTAAAGAAGACAAGACAAATAAAAAGATAGAACAGAAGTTGTGCTGTGTTTGCTGAGAATGTTCTTTAAAATTTACCATGAGGTGTCAGCAGCTCTTTAATTTTCAGAAGCCTTTTTCTGACATTGGGATCAAACAGCAATTTACACAGCAAGTTTCTCAATACGTTTTCAGTGGTTTTAGAATATTTTCTGTTTAGGAAGTCCTTAAATATTTCCAGATGATCAACACAGACAAATGCGTTCATTTGTTACAAATACAACCATACATGCAAATAAGTTACTAAATAAATGTAAAATAGACAACGTTTACTTCTAATTATCTTAGATAATCTACCTTACATCCAGGATGCATGCTACCTTTAGTAAATTCACTCATTTATCATTTCTGAGAAAATGTAGATGCCAGAGTACTATGATAGATAATATTAATCAAGAATTGTTTGGAAATAAAATATTTAACAAATTCTAGAAACCTGTGAGTTCCAGGGTTAGTTATGTTTGATTTTACCGCAAATACTGTATCTTCAGGTTTCCCCAGGTGGCAATGTGTATTAAGAAATGGATGCTTATGTCTAGAAATGCTGTTCTTGCCAGTTTCATTTTCCCAAGTTAATTTAGCTGATGAATGTAGTATCAGTCTAAGGTTTAGGAATATCTTCACAGGGAAAGCAGAAATGGAGAAAGGCCATGACAAGTGTGTTTCTTAATATACTAGGATCTAGGGAAAACAAAAACTCTAGCCAGGCTTAAGAGATTAAACCAAAGCCTATATTCAGGTGAACTAGCTTGCACTACCTAACACTATTATTAATGCATCTTGAGTATACTGAAGTGGAAATTCACCCAGACTCCAGCTGTGATAATTTGGTTTCAACAAGTATTATCCTAAGTGAATATTTGTTTCACAGTGGAATATATTCCTGCAATAAAACATTGCTAATTCACTGGAATTAAAAACAAACAAACAAACAAAAAAACAACCCTAAATGTTGTAATTTTGTTTTCAGATATTAGGTCTTACCCTTCCTGCTAAACCAAGAGCATCCCTTGAACTCAGTAATAAACCTTGCAGTAGTATACTATTCCATATAGATGAAAAGTCAAAATACTCAACAAACCTGAACTCTTAACATTTAAGATAATACTGACTGTAGGAGCACCAACACTTTACAGCAGTCTGGATCTGTTATTCACTTCTGGAGATTTCACCTTAAAGAGTACAGAGAAACTGGTGGCAATTAGTCTGACCACCACATTTTTATTCTGAATGATATCTGTTGGGAGTTAAGACATGGAATGTGGACTGAAAGTGCTGAAGCATTTTTTATCATTTTTCTTCATCTTAAACACATAAGACAAAGAAAGGTGTGAGGAGGATATAGCCTGAGCTGGCTATTTGGTTTTACCATCTAGCATGTGTGAAAAGTGATTTAAGAGCAATAGGCCACACTTTTCTTTGAAGTTCAGATACTGCCACATCTTTTTGAAGACATAATCTTGCAAAGTGCTGAGCACCCTGGCTGCAAGCCAGGAAAACACATAAACACATGCTTAACTCTAATCATAGGACTAGGCCCCTTGTGTTAAAGTTGACATGTGCTGAAGTGCTGTTCTGGATCAGTGCCAGAGGGTTCAGTACCCTTCAGGATTGATTCCTCAGTCAATAAACTAAAAGCTGCAGCTTAAAAGTAAGCCTTGGATTCTGTTTACATTTCCTGCTAGCATTTTAAAAATAAAACAGCGGCTGTTAAACACGAGTAGTCCTTGCTTCTTTGAGAGAAAATTGTCTGAGATGAAAGCACAAAAGTGCATTTTAATAGGCACAGGCAATGGAAGGATACTCAATTCATCCGGCTGCATGCAAATTCCCTCCCTCTCCCAAATAATCCCGTAATGACCTACTAGCAGACAGAATATTCAGAGTTTGTTTATGTGGCAAACAGAAGTCTTGCCTTTCAGAGGTGCCTTTTGCAGTGGTCTCAGGGGACAGTGCTCAGTTCCGGGCCAAAAGGTCTTGAGCTGAAGTATTCGAAATCTGTGAACACAGATGTTTGTTTTGCGGTGGCTAGCTATAAATTAGACTTTCCTGTCTGAGTATTGTGGTAAAAGAAAATTCTACAGATAACTATGTGAGATTAATCTCAGCTACAAAACTCTGCCGTTTTCTCCCCAGACTGTCATCCTTTCACCATCAACAAAATGTTCTGCAAAAGAATTCCTGCAGCCAACATTTTTGCAAGGCAAAAAGGAGCACACCTCATTGCCCAACTAAGTCATAACTGAAAGAATTAATGTTTTTACAGATCTTGCTGGTTTCTCCATGGAATAAAGAGAAGCTTGGCTTAAATTTGCTTTGGCTGCTTTGATCATAGGAGAACACTTATTGAAAGGTTTTTGAAATAATTTGAAGCTAACTCAGTTAAGATTGTGATTAATGGCTCTATGTCCAGGTGGAGGCCAGTTATGAGAAGTATCCTTACAGAGATAGAGGGTCCCAAGACCAGAGCTCTTCAACGTCTTCATCAATGACCTAGATGGTGGGATCAAGTGCACCCTCAGCACTAAACTGAGTAATGTAGTTGATACAATAAATAGAAGGAATTCCATCCAGAGGGATCTGGACAAATGAAAAATGGGCCCATGAGAACTAATGAAGTCAAACAAGGGCAAGTGCAAGGTGTTGCACTTGTGACAAAGCAATTCCTGTTATGTGCGCAGACTGGGAGAATAATATTGAGAGCACCCGTGTTGAGAAAGACTGGGGTGTTCTGGTGAACAAAATCTGAGGAGCCAACAGTGTGCAATTGCAACCCAGAAGGAGAGCTGTATCCTGGGTTGCATCAAAAGAGAAATGGTCAGCAGTCCTCCTCTACTTTCCTCTTGTAAGGCCCCATCTTGAGTGCTGTGTTCCAGTTTGGGGACCCCAGCACAAGAAGTACTTGGAGCTGTTGGAGAATGTCCAGAGAAGGGCCATGACAATAATCAAAGGGCTGGATCACATCTCCTATGAAATGAAGGTTGAGGGAGATGGGCTTGTTTAGGTTGGAGAAGAGAAGGCTCTGGGGAGATCTCATTGCAGCTTTCCGGTACTTAAGGAGAATATAAACAGGAGGGAAAACCAACTTTTCACATGATCTGCTAGCAATAAGACAAAGGGAATGGAAGTAAACTGAAATAGGGGAGATTTAATTTAAATGTTAGGTGGAAATGCTTTAATCAGAAAATGGTGAGGCACTGGAACAGGCTGTCCTGAAAAGCTGTAGATGCCCCATTCCTGGAGGCATTCAAGGGCAGAATGGATGGGGCCCTGGGCAGCCTGATCTAGTGGGTGGCAAATCAGCCCATGGCAGAAGGGTTGGAACTGAACGGTCTTTGAGGCCTTTTTCAACCTAAACAATTCTGTGATTCTGTGATATAATGAGATTAAACATAAAATGTCAATGCTGAGTTGATTCCTAAAGCTTAACAAACTTACCAAATTATTTTAATTATACACTTTTCTGGCACTGAACAAACTGAAGTGCTAAGAGAAAAACAATACAACTGACAGTAAGAATTATCTAATTCCATGTAAAAATCTGTTCCTGCAAGATGTCTATCTGTCAAATTCAATTTTACAAGCATAAAAGGATGACCTAGACCTTGAGGATATTAGGTATATATCAGATGGAACTAGAAGAACTTCCAGATGTTCCCGATAAAATTTTAGAACACAAGACTGAAGAATTATTCAGTGGTAATGCTTCTCTTTCTACTGTTTTCAAGCATTATGAAAAAAAAATGTTTAATTATTCTGGAATGCATTTTATGTTTCTAAAAACTTAGGGAAGTTCCAGCCAAGAACAGTAAAATCTTGCTGATTTTTTTTTGTTGGTTCTTGGTTACTAGTAAAAAACAGTTAAAATAGGAAACATTGCTATGTGTCTGAAACATAAAACTCATACAGAAGTTCAGAATTCAGGAAAGTCATTTTTTTGGGCCTTGCTTTTCAGCTGTATAATACAAATTTGTTTTTCTACTTTAATGAATTTCTGAAAGGGATTATAGAACTCTGGTACCCAAAATTTTGGTAGAAAGTGATTGGAGTTAATGATTTACAATGTCCTTTCCAGGCACACACCTCTCTTAGGGCTGTTTTTTGTTTGTTTGTTTGTTTGTTTGTTTGTTTTGTTGTTGTTTGTTTTTTTAATTGTTTTATTTTATTTTATTTATTTATTTTTCAGTTACCTTAATATTTATTATTAGCTTCTCAACATGTTTGGGTCTCACTCCAAGACTCTATTAGAACAGAATTACAGAATAACACTAGTTTGGCTCTATTCACCATAAAGTGCTAGAAAACTACCTTACCTCCCATTTAATTCAGAGGCAGAGCCTTAAAGAATGGGCTAAAATCAGCCAGTACTTTTTTATCTTCTGTCATGCATTCTGTGCCTTTGTCCTGCTATTCTATGCCTGTGTCTGAAAAAAAACACAATGTGTGACTGTGCTTGGAACATCTCCACTGTTACCAAGATTAACAAGTAGAAACGCTGTTGATTCGTGTGCCCTGGGTTTGTTTTTTGGGGAGGAAAGGGAGCAGGCTAAATCAAAGATGGAATTTGTAAAGTGATTTTGATTAACTTGATCTGATTATGTGAGGGAAGTTATTTTAGATCATTTCCTTTATTTTTTTTTTCAAAATGCAGCCCAAAAGGGTCTTTTACAGGGATCTTTTTCATATTCTGTTTTTGTTTAGCTATCATCTGCTGTCAAAGGTGTTCACACAGACCTGAACTGTGAGTTGTGGCACTATGGTAAACTGGCTCCATTGGAAGACTTTTAGAAGATCTTCTTTGAAGGTCTGGCCTTTAGCCTATAAGGGTCAAAACACATTTGGGAGCTTATATTATTTGTCACCAGGGAGAGTCTAGGGTAAACTTAGAAGCACAATTCACTTCAGAATCCACATGATTAAAATTAAAATAGTATGTCTGCTGTGTATACAAGAAAAAGAAAAAGAAAAAGAAAAAGAAAAAGAAAAAGAAAAAGAAAAAGAAAAAGAAAAAGAAAAAGAAAAAGAAAAAGAAAAAGAAAAAGAAAAAGAAAAAGAAAAAGGAAAAGGAAAAGGAAAAGGAAAAGGAAAAGGAAAAGGAAAAAGAAAAAAGAAAAAGAAAAAGAAAAAGAAAAAGAAAAAGAAAAAGAAAAAGAAAAAGAAAAAGAAAAAGAAAAAGAAAAAAAGAAAAAGGAAAAGGAAAAGGAAAAGGAAAAGGAAAAGGAAAAGGAAAAGGAAAAGGAAAAGGAAAAGGAAAAGGAAAAGGAAAAGGAAAAGGAAAAGAAAAAAGAAAAAGAAAAAGAAAAAGAAAAAGAAAAAGAAAAAGAAAAAGAAAAAGAAAAAGAAAAAGAAAAAGAAAAAGAAAAAGAAAAAGGAAAAGAAAAAGAAAAAAAAAAGAAAAAGAAAAAGAAAAAGAAAAAGAAAAAGAAAAAGAAAATTGGATTTTTTTCTGTATCTTCAAGTAGATATAAACAATTAATCATATCCAATAATGCATATAATATTAGTACAGAAACATATATGCAAAATTTCTATGACAAGAGGTAAAAACATTAATATATTAGCCTAAACGGACAAGTTCCATTTCTGTAAGTTTAGACCACTTTGCCCTTCTCTCTGGAATTTGTGTTGCCATGATTCATGGATACGTTTTCTCTAAGGTACAGAAGTATCTTTATCACAGGGTACTGTTACAGAACTGGTATTGAAATTCAGCACTCCAAGCAACTTTCTAGAATAGAGTGAGTTTTAACTTTCAAATCTGAAGTCCAAAAAGTAGCCAGCAAGGATTCAGTCCTCATAAAATCTATGACATATCAGAAAGAAAATATTGCATAATAATTTATTTGAGTATCACTGTTAATCATGCATCTTCAAAATTTCTAAGACCAGAATGAAAACATGACAATCCTCTAAATCCTTGTATTTCAAAGATTATATGTAAATTTAGAGCTAGATTTTAGCGTGAAGAGTCCTGAAGTCACAAGGAGTTGGCCCAATTAATTTGTATTAATTTTCTCCTCTGTCCTGGGATCTACTAACACAATATGGTATGACAACAGATATCTTGTAGCCTAGATAGCATGGCTGCTATGAGATGAAAAAAATCATAGCTCTAGATCAGTTCCATATCTCCATATATCAAAATGCAAAAGAAAATGATTAAGGAAGAGCACAATTCTTCCAGAACTGATTCATAATATTTGTTATAAACATCTTTTCTATCTGACTGCACTGTGCGCAGCAGCTTATGAGTCATTAGCTCAGAAAGCAGAAGACTTGTGTTATAGTACTCTGTCATTAATCTGTCATGCAGTCTTCGCAAATTTCTATGTCCTGGTTCTATTTCTCTTTGTATTTTCTATGTAGAATATAAACCTTATAGAATTAGATTGACAGGCTATAGTTTAATATGCAAACATTAGCCCTAGGACTGAGTGCAGGATTGAAAACATCACAGCTGCATAATACAAAACTTGTCCAGTGTAATTTCATTTTGAAGGTACTACCTTGTTTGTTTTCCACAATAATCTTGTATTACCAACCAGTATACTAGGCCTCCATACTTCAGCATCTTTTCTTATCACCATCAGTGCATGTTCTAACATCACTGACTATGACGTTCTGGTTACTTCATCAGAAAAACAATTGTGATCCTAAGCATGATTTGGAACTGTATAGATGAATGATTACCAGCACACATATCAGATAGAAACAATTTTCTCAGTAAGAACTCCCACAGTGCCTTTGGGGTCCATGTTGTGCCTGGAATTTTTAGATATTAGTATAACAATTGCACCAAGAGCATAATTAAAATAGAATTTGTCTTAATGATGCTATTCAAGTTAGTCATTCTCAATTTATGCTGGTACAAGTCAGAGTTAACTTTCAGGCTTTTCCCCCATTTTTCCAGGTTAAATATTGATCTTTACAACCATATTTTCAACCATGGTTTGCTTAAAAATTGTGTTTTTCATTCATATTATAAAGAATTTTTGCATTTATTTGTTTTATTTTACATTTCTTTTAAGAAACATATAGATCAGTTGGGCAAATATTTAACTATGAATGACTTTGAGAGTCATAGGATGATTTACATTTTTGACAGAAACAATTATATTGGTAACAATCATGTTACAGAAACTTGAAATATAACGTTTAATAATAGCTAAATATATTGATCACTGGAAATAGTTTCTCTTAAATGTAGTAAAACAGATTCACTCCCCTTCCTCTCACTCCCCCCACCCCCCTTTCCTTCAAGAAAGGTGAATCACAATTATGCCTCCAGGAAAGAGGTCTAGTGTTCACACTTCATCAAAGGAAGATCAAACACTTTCAATGGTTCTTTTTAAAGTTAATTGTTTCCAGATTGTTGCTGGTCATTTCTTATTTTTAAGTGAGAAAACTCATAGTACTGAAAATAAAAGCCATATCCAAATTTTGCTGCTACTCTGGAGAAATAGTGTAGTCTGGACAAGTTTGATCTGTAATATCCACTTAGCAACTTTTATTATAAATTAAAACCTCTTATAGAATAGAAATATTGGCGAGCTATCATCTTTTTGTGCTCAGTCTAACTTTTGATGCCTCTGCTGTGCTAGTGTTCTAATTTCTTACATAGTATGTAAAATTCAGTAGGATGTTTTTATGTCATAGTAGTAAAGTTAAACAGCATTGCCCAGGATGGATTAACAAAGTATTATAGAAAGTTATAAATGAAAACAGTTGTATGATAAAAAGTATTGAATACTGAAATCTTTTTATGTGTTCCTTCCATTCATTAATGTTGTGAAGTTACAAACCAGATAAAAATGTAAATAATCTTATCCTTGAATAGTTAAAACACAGAACATCTACTGAGTAACTTGGAACTGTTAGATTTGTACACGTAATTGTATCTGAAAGATCCTCTGGCTTTTAGCTACATGACTTTTAAGGTTAGAGCCTTACAAGAGGGCAATTCACCGAATTATTTTTCTGTCCATAAATTACAAAGCAGTATTATGCTGTTGGAAGAAATAAATTGTTCAGAAAAAATTTAAGGCAAGACTCAAAACTGCTGTGATGTCATTCTATGATGACAGACAGACTGACAATCAGTCTCAAACAGGTAACCTTCAAAGTACAATTCTTATTAAAGCACACCTGGCTGTCTACAATTGAACTTCTTTCAAACTCTAGCTTAGGTTTTCTTTCAAACACTTTTCCACTTCCCAAATTTCAGTTTTATGAAAATAAAATGCTCCCCAAAAAGTCATAAGTGAGTTGCACAACTCCAAGGAGGCTCCAGAGCTGAAAGTCTCACATTCATCAAATTCTTCCCTCACATTCTGTACCACAAAATCCAATAGGAAATACACTATTTCACTCAATTGAAAGAGCCAGTTTCAGAGAACATGTATAGATTCCTGAATTGGAATGGAGTTCTAGCACAAAAGTTTAAAAAGCATTTTCTAAGAGTGTAAGATGTTTCCTAGAATTATTAAGAAATAATAATAATACTACTAATAATAAAATAGTAAATATGCACACTGAAGAATCACTGTTTTCTACATTTTTCAGATGCAAGTAGGTGGGATGTTTAAAATCACACAGTAATCACACAAATTTGCAACTTCATGCTATTTTAAAAATCTGTCTCTGACACAGATCAGCCAGTGACTTAGACAGGGTAATGTTCCTTGTCATTGGGCTTCATTCTACTGGCACTTTCCAAGCTTTCATGTTATAGTCCTGATGCTTGCACAAAGTATTGAAAGCCAGATTAGGCAAGTTCCAACACTGATCATCTGGGTTCAGGAAACTAGTTTATACTTAAATTTTAACACCCTCATGGAAGAAGACAAGATTCCTATCTTCTCCATGCCAGTCTAACAGGTAAGGCATTAATCCAGAAAGCAGAAAAGCAAAGTTTAGAGCTCTTCTCAGACAAAATATATCCTTTCCCAATCTTTCTGAATAAAGTTTGATAAGAATTTTGTATGCAGACCCATCTCTGCTGTGCTGGACTGGATTCCATTTGTGCTTGTCAGGAGTTACTGTGACTGTTGTATTGAGTCCCTGTGGCAGTGCCACAGAGTCTGCAGGTGTAGTAGACTTGCAGAAAACTATCCACCTCACCTCCTAGGAAAGAGGAGTGGAGTATTTACCGTTTTGCATTACAGTGGAACTAAACACATAACCGTGGTCTCACATTCATGCTATCATTCTCCTTTGGGAATTCCCACCATGAAGTGGAAGAGCATTCATCATAAAGTGCATAAAAATGAGATTTTGCACTTTCTCCCATTTTTTCCATCAGATTTAGGAAATTGTCTCAAAATAAAATAAAACTTTTTTTTTTTCCTACAAAGATAAGATTTTATCCGTCTTACTTTGTCATTTGAAAAGCAAGAAAACCAGAGAACATGTCCAGGACAAAATGTAACAGGACTGAAGTGATACCGAGAGAGAAAAATTAGAAAAAGCAATCAGGAAATATTTTTGAATAGGTAAGATTACAGACTATAGGATCACAGCTACAGCCATCAGGTGCAATAGACAAAAGGGTAAATGTGGAGATCACCTCAAATTGTAGATGAAAAAACATCTGTTAGGCACAGTCTAGTTCTCAAGTGGTGACATTTTTAAGTACTTCTGAAGTGTTCTTAGCCATAAGGAGATATAATAGGTCAGACATATTCTAACAATTTGAACACACAGAGAGAAGAAAGATATGCAGCAAAGTTTTTCCACAACTTGAGGACTATATAATTCTTGCTAGTGTTTATATAAATCAGTGCTAGCCTGTAGGTGGTCAACACTGCAAAAAGGGAAGAGTCCCCCTAGTACGTCTTAGAAGTGACCAAACTCTGTATTAGCAGACAAAATGAATTTCTAAGACATGAAATAATATTTCCTTATATTGGATGTAACTTTCATCTGCCCCAGTGACTGGATCAGTGCCACTAGAAGCAGTTTGTAGCGTGGAGGCTGCACTGAGGAATGATGGGGGGAAGGGCAAGCAGGGTGGGAAGGAATAGCCAGCTATGGCACAATAGCTATTTTACAGCAGGAATTCACACTGAGAAGCCATTGAAATAGTGTTCAGTGAATGCTAGTGATTGAAATACTATTCTTATTGTACACACAAGCACCGATTCACATAGGATATAAGCAGGTGCAGCTTCATTGAAGTCAATAGTGCAGCACCCACTGGGCCTGAATTTAGCTCACAGTAGGACTTGCTGTGAAGTGTATTACACTAATGATAGCTATGGAAACATACTGTTTCTGCATGACCTAGATGCATTTGCCCCACATAGATGTTTTCACACCAAGACAGTGTTGTTTCTAAGTTTCTTACAAGGAAGTAGATGGAATTGAGAGATCCATTTTAAAGCTGTAGATGATGCCATTCTTTTTTTTTTTTTTTAACCCATTTGTTGAAGGACTGTACAGGACTCCTCTTTGTGGTTACTGGGTCTACCAGGATTTTGCAAATAGACTTCCTAGAGCTGGGTCCTTGATAACAAGATTACTGAAGTTAAATTTAATTTTCTATTCAGTCATTTTAATTCAACCTAACAGTTCATAAAGACAGTTGTTGTAATCTACATAATAGTTTTTTGATGCATGTAGACTTTTTTCCACCTTCCAGAAAATATATAGTTTCACTCTGCTTTCATGTTCTCTTTCTATTCTTCTGAGAAGATAAGTTTTAAGTAGCATTTGTTTCCTAAAGATGCAAATGAAAAAAAAATCAATGCATTTATTGAGTACGTCATGTCTGTCCTCAACCATTCTGTGATTCTCTGAAGAGGGTAATACAAGTCGTTTTATTCATCTCCATTGCACAGGTACTGCAGAGTAAATTTGACTCCATGATGCATCTGTTTAAGACAAGGTAATCCATATTGTATCCAGTACTTAAGGTGCAAAAGGGCAACTTCCTTATCCTCAGAATTAATGACCATGGCAAACAAGGAACCAGGCATTAGCTGAGCTGTATTGTTTTCTTTGAAAATTCTTAACCCGTAGCTGACCTAGCTAGGCTTAAGTCATGTTTTAATTTTGTATTATTATTTCTGGAAATTTTATGGCCTAGAAGAGGGCTGAACTTGTAGCAAATAACACAGTTCTTTAATTACTTCCACATTTAAAGCCAAAATTAATCTTTCTGCACATAGAAGTTCAATGTTTGAGGTCTATTTTTACTTAACACCTCTCTCCCCCCCCCCCCCCAAAAAAAATCTAGAAGCAAAAGCTGCCTGAAACTTGCAGAAAAGTGTATATAGAAAGGCAAACAACTTCATAATTTTTGTAAATCAAGTTTTATGTTTACATGAATTTTAGACAGTATTTTTTTATCTGTACATAGTACCCATACATTAGAGCAGCTATATTACACAATATTCAGAGACAGTAACATACAATCATGTCAAGATTTATAATTGATTGATTGACATGTTTGAAATGAAATGAAGATAAAATGATACATAAATGAAATTTTACAGTGATGAAAATAATAGGTTTTTTTTCCTTCACAAAATAATACAATACGATTTTTTTTAGTTGTTCAAAGCAACGTGCTTTTGAGAATAAGTTAAAATTATAAAGAGCTTTTTTTGAAAGAAAGTAGTCTAGTCATCCTTCCAATAAATGAACTTCCTCAGGGATCAACAGAAAGAAATCATCACAGATTATATGAATTTCACAGAAAATCTACAGAACTGTGTTTTCAATTTTTAAGTTATGATATTATAGGAAAGGGAAGTAGAAACTAAAGCTTATTATCATTCAATGTGCTATACACATGCTTAAAATTGTCTGCATGCTGTGAGAAATCAGACTTTTGTTTTTATGCTGATACTTAAAATACTTTTAATAGCTTTAAATTAATCTGAATTTGTGAAGATGGGGTGTTGGGCTGCTTCAGTCGTTTTATATTTGTATCTGAAAAGCAAATCTGCAAATCTGCATCTGGAGATGTAAGCATTTTGTCTGGTGTTGCAATACTTCTTGTTCTTAAAAACAGGCAAGGTTCTCAGAAGTACCCAATAAAAATTCAGAGGAAATTATCTCACTAATTCTTTTATGGCCGCTTCAAAAAATGAATGTTTAAAGGGACTAAAATTCTGTATTCTATATAAAACCTCTGAATTTATACAATATAATGTTGGGAAAATTTGCGTACTTGTTACATTTATGGATAAAATCACATATCATTTCACATTGGCTAATATATACTGAGTGTGGGATATTCCAATGCTTGCTACTGTATAACTAGAGACATATCACTCACAGAACACTGAAAACTACACAGAAAACTGTAGCAGAATGGGAGAGTCACGTGTTATATACCAGTAGGTAAGAGACTGGATATTCTGTGGCGAAAGATCACTGATGGAGTACAATTTCACATCATGAACGGACACAAAAGAAATAAGGACAAAAATATTATGGTGTTGTAAATAAATAGGCTAATTGTCACAGTATGAAAAGCTTCCTGCTATAAAATAACCACAGTGACAACAAGAAGTGAGTGCTCCTCTCCACTTCCAGGGACTTCCCAGTATAGCTAATTTGTTTCATAGTGTTGGCATTGGAAAGAATAAAAACATGTATCTCAAACAGACCATCTTTCTTTTTTTTTTTTCCTTCTCTTTTATTGTACTTTCTTTGTGTGATTTTTTTTCTTCTCACCAAGTCAGGAAAAACTATTAGGAGAGGGATAGATTTCTCTAATGAGCCTACAGGTAATGCAAAATTCATATGTCTCCACTTGCAGCTGGGCAAAGCATGATATGGTGCACAGATAAGAAAGCAGATCTTTCCCTGTTGTTTTTTATTATTATTATTATTTTGGGTTTGGTCCACGTTTTTTGTTTGTTTGTTTTTGTTTTTTGTTTTTTGGAGACAAGAACCCTGGTTACTACTGGGCATCATGACCCACTTGCTCATTTTTAGGAAGAAGTGGATACTTTCTGTGGGAGAAGCTCAAGCGTCAGATTTGCTCCTTGGAGCATTAATAAAAGGGCTCAGTTAGATTCATCTCATTATTTTACTATGAGTATTGACTTTGGCCTAGAGTCATGTATAGATAAAATGGTGCAAGGGCTTGTCCTAAGTGATTACTCAGAATTACAAATCATTCCACATGTAACTGAATACTGCAGCCTAGCTGGCACTCTGCCCCTAGCTTTTTCCACCTTCGGCCCTTCAGCATTCCCCCTTCTTCCTCCCCCTCCCCTGCCCCAATAAGAGGATGAATCCAGCTTTGGTTAAATGGGCAATTTATCTTATTCACTGAAAGGTGAATTTTAATTCAGCAGCATGAGGAGGACATACATGCCTATCACACAGCATCGCATCAACAAAGATTTCAGAAAAATAGTTACTAGTCTAGTAGCAGAGGGACAACAAGCAGCATATAACTGTGTATGTGCCCTTTTTCTAATAAACTCTAATGGACAAGTCTAGGGTGATGGGATTTTTTTGTCTGTTTTATTAATTGCTTGATTATGTCTATTCATGTAAAAGATCATCCCCTAAATGTATTTGTTTTAAAAAGGAATGAGCAAGAAAGTGAGAAAGATAAATTTTAGTAGCACTGGGTTTCTAAAAGCCCATTATTTTTAAGAGTGTGGAGAGGATCAATAAAATAAAGAGACACATAAAAACGCAACATACTCTTGGTACATCCAAATAAAATAAAATACAAAGTACAGCATTCAACTGCTACAAGGTGAGAGATAAGAAAAGAGTTTATTAGGGATATACCAGGTTTCAAGAGTATATCTTCCGTGTTGCTTTACAGCAGTTTTCCACTGAGAAGGATTCTAGCATTTTATATAAGGATTATTTTATAGCTAGATTTTGTGAAAAAGAAGAATCTTGAATATTGCACAAGCACCTATGAGCAAGTGTGTGTTAATACATATTCCTGCTTAGTCAGATATCAAATTCCTATAATTTTACAAAGGAGATTTTTATCCCAGTTTTGTACAGCTCTAGAGGGAACAAAATGCTCTGTGAGACACATTATACAAAGTAATCAAAGACCTGACAGTACCTCCTCATAAACGAAAGTCAGTGTTCATTAATTTAAAAAAAAAGAATCGTCCTATTTTATTTATTTATTATAGTAAAATGCTTTATGGGAATATGTTTTTGTTATCATTTTTACTTATTATTTCTAGCATTATTGACAGATTAAAATATATAAAGTGCATCTGATTTGAGCAAAGCAGACCTCGCTTAATTTGTAAATATATTATTAATATTTCTGTTAAATATACCATGATTTTAGACTTGGTTTTTAAAGAACTAATAAAACGTCAAAAATATAGCAAATATCCTAAGAAATGTCAGTGAAGCTTTGTCCTTGCCAAATTAGAGCCTAAGTCATTAATCATAAATCTTAGTAATATTGTATGAGTTTATAATTACAGTAATTGCTTTGCTGAAATATATGTACATTCTGGTATTGAGAGATCATATAGCTTTCCTATTTGGCTGCATTTTGTATTTGAATGTTTCTGTTCTTTTAATGCAGTTAACTCTAAATAATTGTAATTTATTTTCAAAATTTGATCCAATGGTGCTAATAAAATTAGACACTTTCAGCAATTAGAGAAACAATTTGAATTTTAGTTTTTTGTTTAAAGCATCAAAATGCGTTCAGCTTCTTTAACTGTGTTTTAATTTTTAGTGTGATCAATCCTGTTGCTTGTGCAACAGAGATAGAACAAAAGACAGGAAAACAGAGATCTGATGGCCTCCACTGCCATAAAAGGATGCACATTCCATTGACCTCTGCCTTCAGGGACTACATTGAGTAAAGACATGGAAGAGATACAAGTAGTTGCTAATTGTGCTACCCTATATAAACACAGTTTTCAGAAAAGAAAGTCTTTAAACTCAATTGCAGCTTATTTTTGGCCTGTGTGGTATCAGTGTATTGCTATCTCCAGAGTACTACCAGGGGGCCCCTCTCTTACATTTCTCTGCTCTTTGCAACATTATACAAATAAGCGCTGTAGATAATTTTCATCTTAACTGTTTTATGAGTAGATGCTATTCCTCTGAGTCCCAGCGCCATGCTCAGTCTAGTCAGGCAGTATGCTTAGTACTCCACGTTTCTTTGGTTTCATAGATGGAGAAAACAATTTAAAAGATTATTGGTGGAAGAGAAGCAGAAAAAATTACAGAAATATACTTCTGGCAGAGAGTTTATTATTATCACAAGAAACTACAGAAAAAAAAAGGAGAACTTCTGGAAAAAAACTTCAATAAATAATGGCTTTTAAAATCTGCATCATACATGCCTGAGAATATCTTTATTTTTTCAGAGTGAAACAGAATGGCAAGAATATGCAGGGATAGTTAATTCCATTCCTGCAAGAAAGTCATTGACTCCATAGTTGGATATATTATTCATTACACGTAGATGAAAAAGAAAGAGAAAACAAAATTGATATGCTACTTGCTTTTAGCTTTGATAACCTCTCACATCTAATTACAAATAAGAACTTTCTCTGTATCTGTTGTCAAAATTAAAATAACGGATCATTTCCAATTCTTCTCTGTCCTTTTCAGTTGTCCTGTGAAACTACAACAGAGTTCTGTCTCTCTCTGGGTGACTTGTCTGCAAATGAAGATGGATGGAGTTTTTCCATTTTAATTAGTAAGACCAGCTGCTCTCTAAAAGGGAGAGTGGGTTGGATTTTTTGCAGGTCTTCCAAGCTGATGTATCATCAAAGTTTTAGTGATTGATCAAATAACTCACCGGACTCCGTTTCTGCAGAAAAACATCACAGAAATTTAATCAGATGTAATGTGAATGAAAAGTATCTTCTAGCCCTCTACATGTATTTGAACACACATACATATAATGCAGCAAAAAATTTATGTACTTTTGACCAGTTCTGACTTATTTTTAATGGTCTAACAAACTGTATCACAATTACTTATCACATTTCTTAAATTAGCATCCCTTCCACATTATTTTATTAAAAAGAGATATTTTGTAATTAAAAAGGTTCTTACAGCATTAAAATCCAGGTTGCTATATGCTTGTCGCTATTTCTGCTAAGGGAAAAGTTGCTTCTGTAAAGGAAAGTTGCTTCAAGCATAAATCAGCTGACTGTTATCTTAAAAGAGTCCCTCTGCATCTTGATAGTCTTCTGCCTGCCCTAAGATCTTCAGTAATGAGGTGATATCTAATTATATCTGAAATTTCTATGTCACAATAGAAAATCTTCTAAACTGTTATTTTCTACTGAGCTGAATTAGCCTACAGGTTTTTCTTCTGTTTTGTTAAATGTACAAAAATTAGTTCTGTGATCTGTTTTAAAACTTTTCTCAGTTTACATCCTGACCCCATAATTGAAAGTGCATAATGATTTTAGAAACAGGTTGTCCATTCCTGTATAGCAAATATGCTAGTGTCATAAATGGCCATTTTATAGATGGATAATGTACTATAGTCATAATTCTTTATTACTGATGGTTATTGCACTAGGATCACAACCCTAGGATATTGAGAGTCAGTTTTTTATATCATAACCATTTACAAAGGTTAATGGACTGGGTTTTTCAGCTTTTGACCTTTTGATGCTTAGGGTTAGGAGGCTGCATTTGTGCACTAAACTGCCAGAAAGTATCTGTTTATTTATATTATCTATAGTATACATCATTACTGCTTTTAATCAAGAAACTGAGAGCAACGTGACTTGCCAGAACTGAAGTTGTTGGGGCTACATCTTCTAATCTTCTAAGGTACGCTTAGTAATAGATTTTCAATACTTATGAATGAGAAAGTCAATGTTTATTAACATTGAAATTCTACTTTGCTTCATTTACATCAGTGCAGTGGAAATTGAATTAAAATATCCCCAAAATATTTGAAACCAATACTTCAAAATATGGAATTATTCTGGAGATCACAATGAGGTTGCTTAGGTCACCAATGCGTGGCTTGTTCACATGATGCACATGCTAATCTAAAATGGTCATAGGAGGCTCATCACAAGGGTATGTTTTTTCTGATTTAATCATATGAATGCTTCTGCTTCAGAAACCATTTTTTTTCTACGCTACACAACATCTACAACAGGAGACAGCCATTTTAGCATTTCTCTAATAAAACAACCATCAGCTCTGAAGCATGAAAAAAATAGTAGGAACTGTCACTGAATCACAGGGGTTTGAAGGGACCTCTAGAGATCAAGTCCAATCTCCCTCCCTGCTGAAGCAGGTTCCCTTACAACATGTCAAACAGGTAGGCATCCATACAGGTCTTGACTGTCTCCAAAGAAGGAGACTCCAAAACTTCTGTGGGAAAACTATTCAAACTTGAAAAGTTTGAACTTAGCTTTTTTCCTTTTAGAAGTTGGTTAGCTGTATTTAGAAAGTAAAGGACTAAGAGTAAAACCGAGAAAGAAAAGCAGGACGATACAGCAATTCCTCTGACACCAATACTCTGAAGGATGGACTAATGAAGGATGGACAAATTTGGGAAATGTTAAAGAATAGGTTTATACTTAAACTAGACTTACAAAAGTATAAGTAGTGATTTGACTGTTTAAGGTGCTAAGTAAATGAGAACTATAAAAAAAGAAAATGGAAAATGTGAGTCTGTGGCAGAAAGACACGAGAATGTTGAACACAGAACAGCGAAAGCATAGCAAGTTAAGTTCAGACCAAGACCTAATACTCTGACCAAGGTTTCTAAGTTGTCCTAGTCATGATGACTGGAGACTTAGAGATCTTAAAACTCCTAGAGATATAACAACTTCCGAGTCCTCTAGTCAGCACAAGTTTTGATACTTTTTAAATGATTATTGATACTATTTTTTAAAAATTCTTTTGATTACATAATCACTCAGAAAGGCTCATACAAAATCTGCCTATCTCTAACCTGTGAGAATTTGTAAAGTTCCTCAACTGCACTGGCATTTTTATTCCTATTTATTGTTCTTAAAGCTTTTACCCTCCCTCCCCGCACTTCTTTACTGCTTCTTGCTTGCTACCATAGCGGTGTGAGTGGGAGTGCTGTACTTTGCTGAGCATATGAAGCCAAATGATTCTGATATAATCAAGCTACACTTTTATAGTGTAGCTTTATACCATGCAGGCCAGGGTGCAAATAGAATAATATAATTAGCAGCTCTGATAACGATGAGCAAGGCAGGTCAAACAAATTATCTTTTAGGCTTGGAATTGAAGCTGGAATGGTATCAGAGTTGCAAACAGTCAGAAGCTGTGATGAAAGAGATAAGACAGTACTTCAAGACCCGTGCACAGATATTTGGGAAGTATTTTGGATGCACTAAAGATGCAATGATGGACGATGCAGAGCACTGCCTGTAGGACAAAAGAAAGCCAAAATGAATGGAATGTAACAGAAGTAGCGATACTGGCAGCTACTCAGCATCTGAAAGAATTGCACTCTAATGTTTAACCTGCTCTACCACATCTGTAACTGATTGTCTAATTTTACCTTCAGCTTGACTACAATGAAAAAAATGGATCAGTTAACCAAATACTGCTGATATGAGAAAGTGCTCACATGAATTTCTTTAAACAAGTGTTTTGGGAAGTAAAAGCAAGCAGTGTTTGCAGTTTGAGATCAGGGAAATTTCCTGTTTTTCAATCATTTAGCTTACAAATCTCACAGCACAAGAGGAAATGTTTCTTACATTATGAGGATCTAATCCCAGTGTATCAAAATCTTGCCCTATAGAAGCATAAAAGATTCTTTAAGATTTATGTTGGTTAGGTGCAAGTGCTTTTCACCTATCAAATGGGTGACAGTCAGATCGATTAACTACAGTATATAGTACTTAAAGTGATGAAGACAGACATTGGATGACCAAATGATTAATATCAAGCTATCTGTTCAGATGTTCAAAACTCTAATTGTGTCTAGCTCTAATCTCCGTGCTCATTGCTACCAATGTAATTACAGGATATAATCTAAATGAAATTGATTACAAGAAAAAAAATCACAGTAACTGACTGAAGTATGTTTTTAAGAAATAGTAACACTTTATCATTTAAAGTCTTGTATTTCTTCTCTTTTTTTTCCTTCTCTATCTTGTCCATTGCTTACTTTTTTTTTAGTTCAGTGTTCTTTTATCTTGGGCAATATAACATTTTAGTTCTTGTAATAAGTGTCTTCGTGTGAGGCAGTCCAGCTAAGAGAATGTTATTAGACTGTGCTCTCAGGCAGTGCACCTTCACACGATCAATATGAATCTCAGGCTCTGTTCATTCCCTCTTTGCTTAAATTCCCCACAAATGTGCAAAGGAAGCAGCAGAGGGTGTCATCAATCATGGGAAACTCTGACATATGCTGAAACCTGACCAATACTGGGATGTTTTAATAAGGCATCCATTAGAACCCTCAAATAAATTGCAATTTGAAAACCAAACATAATACCAGCCAAGTTTCCCTCATTCATCTTGTGGCAATGTCATGTAATGTAATTGCACTGCTAATTTATCCAAGAACTTTTGCTGTACATGTTTTAATCAGCATCACTTAGTTTCAGACTTGCAGACTACTACTTCTGTGTGCGTACATGGAGTTAGACATATGTATGTATTGTACACACATGTACCTGTTTCTGCTTTTGGGGTAGATGAATGGTTCTGGTTAGCTCAGTACTATCCAGAGAAGCAATGAAGGATTTGAAATTTTTGACATATTGTCAATGGCTCCAGTGTTTCTGATATTTCCTAACCAGCTCTTCCCTGGGGCAGACTCCCCGTTTCTATCCCTTTGCAACTTACCATTGGTTTATATCCCTCAAGAGTGGGATCAGAGTGCCTGTGGATCCCATCAATAAATATTGGCAAAAGGGTTGAGGGACCATTTAAGATCACAGGGTAGTGGCAGTCAAAACAAGACAAGGCTGGTTTCTGTTCCTGTGCTTAGGTGGCATGCATGAAGTTTTGACAAGGATAAGGAAAGTGAGAAGGTATAAATCAATAGCAGAGAATGAACAAGTGTTTCTGTAAAATAATGTTAAAGCAATTACTTTAAAACAAAACAAAAAAAAAACAAACCATAAGTGCTGGGAGGGAAGATACAGGCAGGAGCTCATAGATTTCTTTGTCTCCCATGCATAAATCTAAAAGTAATGCTGTTCCTCATATAGAGACAAAGCAGCAGTTTCTTCACTTTTATTATTCTTGTGGGTTTTTCTTAATTCTTTCTCTCTGATGAGAATAAATACATAAATTCATAGGCATAAAGCATGGCTGTCATACACATCTGTTTTAGAATTCCATTTTAACTTTAATACCAATTATGATCTATTATGATTTTGTTTGTTTCAATCAAGCAGTTTCCATTTTGGAGCCAATGAACAAACAAATAAGACTCCTATTTTTTTTCAGTGCAGCTTAATAAAAAAAACCTACGTATCAAAGATTCATAAATATATTTTGAAACTATGAAAACCAAGACAATTAAATTTAACTTCCACAGTTTGATACTTTCTATGACAGTGCATCTCATTTTTAAAGAGCTGATCCTAAAGATATTTTTTACTTCATTGACTTTATTTATATTATAAACATTCATATGGACATAATCTATATAGGGACAGAATTAAATGTCTGGCTTGCAGAAACACTTTGCACCTCAGTTTCTGAATGCCACAGGAATTATAGGGATTCAGTTCTGATGATAATAACATCTCAAATGAACAGTACAAGGTTACTGAACACATAATGAATATTCCAATCATTGTAGAGCCAGCATCTTAAATCTTTATGAAAGTACTCTAAAAATCATTGGAAAAATAAAAAAGGTTTTAATTTTTAAGTACCTGATTCTGTTGTTGTTGTTGTTGTTTTAAAAAAAACACAACTTCAGGCATTAGACTGCTTATATCAAGGGACATTAGGCAATAACATAACCACCACTCACAGAGGCTTATTTCCACAACGACATTCAAATAATGAAACAATACTGAGGCCCAAAGTACCAGCCATTACTGGCTTCTACCACAATCTCTCCTCCAGCCAACATTCAGAAATACATGAATATATCTGCAGAAAAATGTGTACCTAATTTTTCACCCTTTTTCATGAAACTATTTTAAGTGTATGTTCAAATTAGGCAAACAGTTTTTCAGAAATTTTTTTTCAGATGCATAGTGAGTTTCATTTCTTTGTTTCTTTTAATCAACCTGAAGATCAACACTGCAATCACGTGAAGGATATGGTGCAGTACTTGACCAATTTTGTAATCAATCTTGAACTTCTCAGTTTTGATTTCAAAATGACACAACAGCAATCATCCTGAGAAATGTTTGTTCACTTGACTCTTTCTACATTTAATGTTCTTATGACTGCAAACATTATAGATGAGAAAAATTAGAGGGCTATCTACTAATAGTGACCTTTCTAAATACGTAGGAATAAACCATCGTTTTTAATGTATATAAGGTTAACAAAATATTAATATACTGAAAGCACTGGATTCAGTTCTGTCAGTCTACTTTAAGGAAAAGAAATAAAAGTGAGTCTTAAAGTGATATCAAAAAGCACTAACTAGAAATGTGCTCATTAAATATAATTAAACAGAGTTTGTGTCTGTTTCCACACACACCAGGCATGATTCACACATTCCCTAAGGACTCTATACATCACTTCGCTAATGTAAAGGGAGCATAATAATATTTGCACTTAATTCATGGCTGTTTTATACTGCCTGAGTCATGTAAAACAGTGGGAGTGTAAATTAAGTTTTGAAATGTAAGGAAATGCAACAAAATTCTGTAAGCACAGGTAAGGAACAAAAATACACTAATGTATTTCTGGTACTGAACCACAGCCATTATGGAAATCAATGGAAGGACTATTTAGTTTCTTCCTTTGGAAACACTGGAACATTTAAAGGAAAAGGGCTTGACTGCTGAGTCCACTGTGGGCTGCCCCATTTAACCCTAGGATGTTTTTAAAAGGGCTGATTTGTTTTACTTTTTGATTTCCGTTCTCTGAGCTCTTTCTTGAACTGATTTATAATTTGTGCATCTATTGCTGCCTTCAGCGATGTGTTCCATAATTCAGCTACCCCTTGTGTAATTAAATTCTGCTTGAATTGCTTATAGGCTTGTATTGCTTATAAGCTTCCTCCTTCATTTTGGTCTGTGATCTCTTATTTCTGAGTTGCTAAAATTGTATTGGATATACCAGGAAAAACACAGTTTGACTACTTAAATACCTGTGTTTGAATTCTGTGCGAAGCTCAGCTAGACAAGCAAAAAAAAATCTTTGATAACTCACATTTGAATTGAAAATTTGATCCTTAGCATTCTCTAGCGTTGGTGCATCACAACTTAAATACATGCAGATAAAATCTGTAACACTAAAAACAGTCCATCTGAAACAATTTTCAACCCTGTTTTGACCACATGTCCAATATTTTTCAGAAATATTCCCTAACCCAAATTTGGATAAACATGAATATTTAAAATTCCCATTTTCTGCTGTTTATAATGTGTATTTCTATATGCTTTCCTAGTGCTCACATAGTTAAATGTCTTTTAAAGGATCAGGTCCCTTTCTCCTTCTCTCCCCTCGTTCACTTTGAAAATAACCCCAGGAATATATGCCAGTAAACCAACGTGACCACACGCACTCATATTTTCAAGAAAACCTCATGAGAAAACTATTTAAATTTCATAGCATAAATCTGAGCTCTTGGCCAGCCTTCCATTTTCAAGTTGCCTGCACAACTCTCATGCTAATTCTCTACCAAACCTCGAGTTTTATGAAAGCTATATTTTATCTGTTTTGTTATTTGTAGTCACATGAGAGTTGAAAAAGGAATATTAGCACCACTCACATTTTATAGTAGGAGTCATAGCACTTGGTTGACCCCATTTTCAGATCCTACTGAATTTCCTATACAAAGGAAATGGCAATGTTTTATATTTAATACAGCAACATATAAAAAGAGGTTTAGCTATTGCACGTAATGTTGCAATTTTCTTTGTTTCAGTTGCCTGAACTGAAATTTCAAAGCTCAATGTCTGTTTCTTTTTATCTTGAAACCTCAGACAGGAACAAAGAATACTACTGTACCAAATTTAATTCACTCTTATCAAGTAACATGGAAATCACTCTTTGTCATTTAGCTACAAACCTCAGTTAAAGTGTATTGGAGATAACCTTTCAGTGACGACTTATTAGTTTACAGCTCTTCACAAACAGATAAAATGAATAGTCAGATAGGTGCTCCCTTAAATAGCAGGCACACACACCCTGTACCTACTTGCTCTCCACTGCCCGCCCTGAGCATTTGGCTAATTCTCTCCCCTGAATTCTGTCTCCAAATCTATTGACCTGTATATCTCTTCCAGTTCCTACAAACCTGAAAAAGTCATCATACATGAATTATGTCAGCTGTATATAACATCCACATACTGTGGCAAGCAGATAAAGCACATATCCTAATGCAGAATTTGAAAAAGATGCCTCAGTATTTTGACATTATTTAGATTGCATAAAACCTCTTAATGTTAAAAAATGAAATTCAAATTTGAACTCTGATTTAAGCCAATGATTTCAGTGAGTGAATATTTCACTCAGCATATTTCAAAAGCCAAAGACTTGGCCAGCGTGAAATAGACAGAAAGCTTATGTAGCTTTTGGGGAGGGGATAAAACGAATATATGAGTTGACACATAAGTAGGTTGCTCCAAAAGTAATGCCATTTATTTCTGTGGAAATACAACAGATACAAAGAACTCAATAACGACATTTGATAGAGCAAATTCTCAGCTTAAAAAAAAACCCTACTTGTCAACCATCGTTAGTCCGCACTATTAGCTATGTATTTTTGGCAGTGATAAACAAGAACGCATGCTGCACTTGTAAAGATTTGCACCAACAGAGGTGGCCCACTGTCCCTGTCATCCCAGCTGAAACTCACCATCCACCACCCCACCGCCAACATCCACTGTTTGGTCTCCATAAACATTCAGCAAGCATCAATGAAAGTCAATTAGTTGAATTGTTTCTACGTTGAGGAATTCAGTGACATACCTCTGCTCTGTGCACACTTCCACATCAGGTACCAATTTGCCAGACTGCCCCTTTGCTGCAAGGTAACAAAACATAACAGGATATTAGTGGAAAGGTTCCACTTCTACTGCAATGCCACCAACATCTCTCTCTGCTGTTGTGGATCAACATAACAAAATAAGAGGCATTACTGTCAGAGTTGCCCTCACATCCACTGGCCAAAATAATGCACTGATGTATACAGTAATTACTTACTTCAGCTTTAAATTAAAACAATACAAATTTTTAGCTCAGATAAATATATATAAATGCAATCATTTCCCAAAGGAGGTCAATTTTAGATTCTTTACTCAATTATTATACTGATGATGAAGGAAGATAAGAATTTAGAAGTAAACAATGCCAAATATATGCTCAAGAGGACATTGCAGACAAAAGCTAAAAGCTGATAGAATTCTCACTGTCTTCTGGTGAGTATTAGGGATACTTGTAATAAAAATTGGGTAAAAATTAGTCACATCTCTTCAAGGATAATTATGAGACTATGAGAGATGAATATGAGCTTATATGAGAGACACAAGAAAACCAACTTCATGGTAAGAATGTGTAAAACATCTTAAAATCTGGTGAACTTTCCTTCCCTCCCTTCCTCCTTCCTATCAACAAACTGCTGATTTTTCAAACCAGCAAGAAATCGGACATAGATAATATGAATTTAAAAAAAGTTGGGAGGGGAGGCAAAACACTGAAATTTTAGTAAGTTTAGTAAGAATGAAGGAAGCAAACATTTCCTGGGAAGATGAAGTTAGGAGGTAGTGGAAAATTCGTCTCATTTCTTTCTCTTATTTACAGTGAGAGAGACTGCCCGTGCACAGCTATCATGTATTTTTTTCCAGTGTTAAAGCATGTTAAAAATCTGTCTGGCACAGCTGGACTATTTTTATTTTCTATTAATAGTCATTTCTGTAGCAGGGACTTCTCTGTGGCAGGGTCTAACCTGTTGAGTAATAATTAGATCAAAAGAGAATATAAATTAAAAACTTGAACATGTGGGCACAATGCTTACTTCAGATGAAAATAAAGATCATGGAGTCACTAGGGGACATCCAACTTTCAACTACCTTGCACTGCCTTCTTCATCAACAAATAGTACTGCTGTACGTATATTAATGAGAAGTTGTATTCTTTGTTTCATACTGTAATTTTTCATTTAAAACAATATCATATAACATACAGAATTCTGTGCATCAAATATAACACTTATTTTGAAAACCTTTACAGAAGTATTCAGTCTTGACACCAAGGCTGCACGGTATTACTGGTATCGAGAATCCACCTCAGTAAGGCATTCACTGCTACCACTGGAGATTTATTTTGCCATCAAGAGCTTTACATCTGTTGACACAATATTGAGTAAGCTTAGTTCTTTGTGAAATTGTCAATATATTTTTTCTACATAATGTATAAGTGATTTAAATAGCTGAAATATCTAGAAAAGTAGAAAAATATGCATATACACTTGTCTTCCTGTCCAGATAGGTGAGTGGTAAAAAGGAGGTATCTGCTAAAAATTGGTGACACCTCAGAATTGTGAGATTCAAACATAGAATTTAGACAATGTATACAAAATAAATCAGTATCTCTGATGTAATCAAGTCTACAGAGAAAAGAAATATTTTGTCTGACAAAACAGTGACAATTTGAACACATATTAAGAAAATAGAGATCACTTATTCTAAAGGCTTTTGGATTTGCTGTAGATTTCCTGCATTGATAGAAAAGGAAATACTTAACAATAAAATATAATTTGTAAAGGAGCTGGATATCTTAATAAGAGGACATTTTTCTTAAAATTGTTGAGAATAATCCTGTGTCAAAAATAGTAACTGTCTTCAATGGAAAGTACTGCACTTAATTCAAAATCTTAGCAAAATTTTAAGCTAGAATAAGAAATGCTTAAAGTTACAATGAAAATTTCATAAATACTAGGTGCTTGATCAAAAGTCTTCTGAATTTAAAGAGTAATTTTCTATTGATATGGGTTTGGAGTAGGTATATAAATATTTTAGGAGTTGAATAATGTTTATCTTAAATTTCCCAAATTCTCCTGAAGCAATCTTCAAATATACATATTTTTTTTATCTGTATAGTTTACAGAGTTGATCAAGTAAAAGCACAAACATAGAGAATGGCGTATTTTAAAATGATAATTTCCTTCTAG
Organism: Lagopus muta; assembly: GCF_023343835.1. Classification (NCBI taxonomy): domain Eukaryota; kingdom Metazoa; phylum Chordata; class Aves; order Galliformes; family Phasianidae; genus Lagopus; species Lagopus muta. The sequence continues at coordinate 31,612,797 of NC_064438.1, read as the reverse complement.
TGGGTTACTCAGCTCTACTGAGGAAAAAAATGAGTCATAAGAGTCTCCTTTCTGAGAGGAATATGAAGTTCTGTTTTCTGAATGAATTAAGCCTTTTGTATGTGGAAAGACATAAAGTTCTAGTGTCCTTTCTCTCTTTTGTCAAGCTAGTTTAAAATGAACAACCCAGAGGACAGGTTATGATATTCTGGTGAGAATAATTTCCACTGGTACAGAAGACCCACAAACAGTGATACAGAAGTAAACCTATTAATAAGTAAAAAGCTATTAAGTAAATATATGTTGGAAGATAATAGCAAAAGGCAGTTTCTGATTGAGTTCAACCTGAGTAAAACAACTCCACATTTCCCCCCCCTGTATTTCATGAACTTTTAGATACATTAAACTCTTAAGTTTCTTCATGTTAAGACTAATCTGAACTACAATCAACCAGGACAGAATTAACAACTTATCTCCTCCAAAAAATGATTAAGGAATTCCTTCATCCATGTCATAATTGCTGGTTGAGTTAAATTACATCTTTTAAACAGGCATAAAGTGTTGGAGAACACATCAGATCCTTAAGCAAACTGTTTCAATGTTTCCTGACACACAATTAAAAAGTTAGTGCATTTATACTGCTTTAACAACTAAAACAAGTTTATATTTCTTTATTTCTTGTTATTTTGACAGAAAGCTATATGCATGAGATGTCTTAGTCTCACGACTGTTGAAATAAACAATACTTAGCTTAGTGATATGCCAATATAACATAAGGCATTTCTCATAAATCAAACAGATACATATATTGAATACTTGGCTTTTGTTCATATATATACTTTTCAGAGTTTCACATCATATCACCTTGATTCTTCATATTTAATAAAAAAAACTTTGAGTTTAAGGTCTGCATTAAGGCTAAATCAGGGAGAAAAATATACATATTTACATTAGCACAGTTCATGGTAGGGAATAAACGTCAAAAGCTCACAGAAAAGGCCTTTTCATCTTTCAGTGTTTTCCTTGAAATTCCAAAATAGACAAATTCTCTTTGCTGAACAGTGAGTAATCCATAATAAACATAGAGAATAAGTCTTCTTTTGACCACACAAGTTGTAATCAATAATCTCAACCATTCTATAACTCCTACTGTCCTTAGGAACAAATAAAACAACTAAATTTTCATCAGTTTTTCCTGGACACAATGGCAATGGATTGGACTTGCTCCAAAGGCGACTGAAAATTGCATACCTTCTAAAATGCTATTGAGAAAAGATTGCAAAGTATCATATTCTATATGTGGAGTGCATTTTCTGCTTACCATCCAGAGCAGTTTAATTTGCTTATGATCTTTTGCACTTGTAAAACAATTTATGTATTGCAGGCTATTTGGATGCCAAAGTGACATGTGAGAGCAACACACAAAACAGATCTTGAACAGTCTAACAGAAAACACTAACATACATTCTGCAAACTAATATTTTTAAAAATCATTTTTGTGAGGAGATGATTAAGCTCATAATCCTGCTGTAGTTATAAGCCAGCATCTCCAGTCTTAATAATACATTCCATCATATGAAAGAAGTGTTTTTAAATTGAATCGAGAAGTTCAGCAGTGAAGTTTGACCTCAAAAATAAGATTATAACAACACATTTTTATAGAATGGACTGCCCACTACATACATTCATTCTTAGTTGTAGCACTGGAACCCTAAAGATTGCTATGGCTTTGTGTACTAAGAATACTGTAAACATGGAAGACTTGGACAATCCTTTTCCCAAAACAATTTACAGATTCTTTGTGAAGAAACAGATTTGGGTACAAAGTCTAGCAGAAAAGTTTACAAAAACCAATTTTTGAGAACATCCTGTTCTTGTAAACTGTGCCCTAAACAGTAAACTAATACATACGTAATTTGATGTTAAATTCAGAAGTTAACAGAAGAAACTCAGATTTACAGCCAGCATGCATGAAAGTTACCTTTAATATCTTAAACTTAGTAATTGAAATTATCTCTCTGGATAGTTATAGTATATCATCTGGATGAAAATATTTAAATACTGCTACCACAGATAGAAGAAGAAATAGGATTTTACCGAGTAAATGTTATAAAATTCACAATAAAAATATAAGCTAAGGAAAGAGTTTAGAATGCTATTTCCACTACCTTTTTTTTTTTTTCTCTCCAAGGTAAATAGATTTTTCAATAGAACTTATTCAAATTAGTACTTTCCATGCTTTAGAAATTTAAGTGGCATCAGAAAATAAGAATTGTCAGATGAAGTTCAAGTATATCAATTCCAAGGAAATCCATAAGTTTTAGAGCCTCTTGAGGAATCCTTTTCTCATCTCAAAAATTTCCATAGAAACCGTTACATGTAAGTGGGAAATCTAACTGAATCAGCTTAGCTGTCAGAAATCACATTACTTTTTCCAACTCACAATTTTCACATTAAAAAATACAAGATAAATTCCCAATACCTTGAAAAGATAGTCTTAAAAGTCCTGAAACTTATTGAACTAATATGGTTAGACATTTTCATCGAGGCTTCTGAATTGATTCAGTTCAGTGAAATTCAGTACAGTTAGCATTCAACTTTAATTGCAACGAGGTGACAACATACTGGGTAATGAGTTGTTTATGTCTTGTAGATGTGTTTACAATGAGTTGACAATGTGTTGGATAAAGTGTTCTTCTAAAGTTGTAGATCTATTTACAGTGAGCAGTGGAAGGAATGTTCATCAGTTGTCGATTTGTTTGTTTACATTGTTTTCGATTTGCAATTGCTATTAAAAAAAAAAAATCACAGGCTGATGAAGGATGATTGTTTGCACACTTTAATGATTTACTGTGGTAACTTGTCTGAAGAAGTACTTACCTCTGCTTCATCTGTCAGCTTCCACTGCAAAAGCATCCAGTCACAATAGTTTTATTAGCACAGAATGGGCTATTTACAAGAACCTTGCACAGCTAAAAAGTGCCTTCCTGTTCAATCTGTTGTATTTTGGTTGAGAAGAATTCCCTCTGCCCAAGTTCCGATGTTTTTAATATGCTCTAAGAAGTGCATTTGAAGATAGAGTACATACCCATGTACAATTTCTTACTGCTGCCACCTTCTCAAAAACATGCTTTTTTAGATAGTTTAGTTGTTGTGGTATGGTTTCTTTTAGTTTGTTTTCTAAACCTACTATCAGGCTATGCTCTGTTAGACCACATGAAGAAAAACATATACTGGAAAGTATTGACTTCTTGGTTGCAGGAACTCAATAGTCTGCAGAAATTTGACAAAATGTAGTAGTGTCCACGTTTTACTATGCCATTTGTTACACGTATAATAATTTTAGTTAAAGATAAATTTTTTTTTTTTACTTCTCATGTTAGTTTTTACCAAATCACATTCCCTTTTGCCCAGAAAAAGTATATATCAGAGGTCTTTTTTTTTTTCAAACATTCACTGTCATGCGCCACACTGTCCCTTTTATCTTCTCTTGCAATACTTCACTAATCTTAATGACATTTCCTAAAAATAATGATAATAATCTTACAATGATTAGAATGAAGTTTTCATGAAGGCGAATGTGGATTTATCAACTAAACTGGAAGAAGCATTGTCTCTGAGGAGAAACTGAAAATGTTTCTAGTTCTAGATTTACAGATAAAATAAGTAGTAAAAAAAAAATCCGTTAATCCTGATTTGATCCATCAGTTCACAGCTGTCTTGGTATATATTCCTATCAGAAAGAGACTACACTGAAGAAATCACATTCAAATGAAAAACATTCCCCACTACAACAGCTACACCAAATTAAAGCAAAACAATATGCCGTAACCCAATACAACATTCAAAGTTTTCAGACCTCCTTCTGTGGTCCTATTGAAAAACTACAACAGATCAAAACATATGGGTTTGATGATGTACTTCATTAACATTTCTGCACTCTGATTGTCCATTGAAAAGCACATTGGTGAGCTTCATGCCTTAACACATCCCCATGCCTTTGCAGGACAGGACAGTGGTTTGGAGAAAATTGAGAATACATCAGCAGCAGATAGGGAGTCAAAAGGTAATAGTAGATGTGGGAGAGAAAGTACGGGACAGGGACAGAAAAATCGGTTTTCTTAACTCTCCCCCTTATCCATTGCTTTTCCATTCCATATTTGCTGTATGATATAAACATGGTTTATGATAAAATTACACATTAGAAAATTAATCAGGTATTTACACTCAACATCACCATTACCTTCATACTTCAATAACCATATCTTGAACATTATCAATAATTACATTCTTGACTTTGTCTCTTTGTAGAGATATGCTACACAGGAAATGCAGTATAGCATACCTGGCATACGTAAAGCCAAGAGCACCAGCTATCCTCAGGAGCAAACATTTCCTGCAGGCTATATACACTTTCAAAACATGCAGACAACATAGCCTGTTTAGTCTTGATCTGCCTTTTTATACTGCCTCCAATCATAGCTTGCCCAATAAGGCTATCTGCCATGTCCATTCAATAACCATGAGAGCCTTCCTCACTTACCTTTGTCTCAGAGCCTAGAGATATATTGTAGCTGTTTTCCCTAGCCGAGCATGAACAGGTAAGCAATGAACCTTTTTCCATTTGAGTGCCAGCAAGACTTAGGTTGCAACAAGGCCAGCCAAGTACTTGATATCTTGTTCTGTCAGACCAAGTGCTATGAAGTCACTCACGGCAGTGTTAGAACAGCAGCTACTGTTTTGTAGACAAAATTCCTTGAGCAGTTTGAATTGGTTTGATTAGTATCCAGATACTATCCAACTGGACTCCAGCACAGTGGCTGTCTTTGTCACTAATGCGAACTCTGGGACTTAGATATTTAGCCCAACATTTAGGCACCCAATACCTAAGGTTTTACCCTCCCCCATCTCATCTATTTACATATCCATTTTCAAATCCATACCCTTATCCACCCATTTTCATATCAATATTTCTTTGCACCTATCTACCTAGATACAGCTAGGCTATATTAATACTATGTTTCCAAGTATTAATCACTCAATTATCACAATATTGCTAAGTTTTTATTTGAAAAGATCAAAATCATACAGTAGTTTCCATTACAGTTAACTACAGTGACTGCAATCTAAAGAAATTAAATATTTTGGAAAGTAAGATATGACCTCATTGTTACCCAAATGAAGAAACATGCAATAAAACTAAACCAGCAATGAGCTCATTTGTGAAACATTTCTAACCCTCATTTGTGAGGGTTATTTAAAATAATATTCTCCATTCTCAAGCATAGGAAGTTCTGCACAAATGTAAGTAAGAAATTCTTCACAGTAAGGGTGATGGAGCGCTGGAACAGGCTGCCCAGGGAGATCACGGAATCTTCTTCTCTTCTTCAAGACCCATCTGTACTCTTATCTGTGCAACCTGGTCTAGGGAGTCTGCTTTGGCAGGAGGGTAGGACAAGATCTCTCTAGAGGCCTCTTCCAGCCCCTGCAGTTCTGTGATTCTGCAATTCTTTTAACCAAGCTATATGATTCAAAGACAACTGAAAATTTCACTCATCAAGACCATCTCATACTTCTTCTTCCTGCTTTTAATCAGTTTAGCAGTGTGTTTTGATTAGGCCAGAGCGAATAAAGAAAACATCATATAAAATAGATGCAGCTTCCCTGTGTACAAACTAATTGCCCGTTTTTTAAATCTAATATTCACTTTTTGGATGAGGCTCAAGACTTTTTAAAATGTTGTTGGTTTGTATAACAGTAAAACAACACACCTTGTCAGTTCTTATTAAGAGCAGTAAACTCTAGTTCAAGCTAAGGTTTGCAAGTCAAAACCTAAGTGCTAAGTGCTGCCTGTGGCTGTGCAACAGGCTATTTGCACCTACAAGTTTCCCCTGTGTTGGTTAAATATTTTTCTTCTTTCTGATGAGAATTAATAGAAAGTAAAAAATAAAAATTAAAAAAAAAAAAAATCACTTCAGTGTTGTTCCACTGTTAGGGCAAGTCATAATTATTTCTCCATGTCTGTCTTGTATCATATTTCCAGTATGATAACCTGGGCCATGATCATCCCAGCCAATGAAGTGTGTTTTCTGTGGACTAGTCTTACATCCCAGATGTAAGCGCTCAGATACATACATTTTTTTCCATGGAACTCTCTGAACTATGTCTCAGACCTCTTTCATTACGTCAAAACTGCTTAAAATCCTTCTTAGAGTTACTGTAGGGGGAAGGACAAACTACAGAATGCATAGCATGACCATACTGCCTTTTCCTCCTCTAAGATCTTACCAAAACCAGAACTGTATCTGCACACAACTGCATGCTGAAAGGATAAGGCCATATCCACAGGATCAGAGGTTTGAAGACTCACTAGACTATTTTTCACTTCTCTCCATTTTTTTCCACAATGTTGTACATATTTTCCTCATATTTTTCTTGTTATAAGTAATAATATTGGATTAAACTTTTTTGGTTTTTGTTTGTTGGTTGGAGATTAATATTGTAAGATGTTTATATGTGCATTATCTTTTATAGATATTTCATCTAAAATTACAGAATATTATTTTTATATAGATATGTTACCGCACAACTTTAAAAAAGGACAGCCCTATATAAATAATATTTGATTTAAAATGTATTGTATGTCTTCCTCCCTCCCCGCCCCCCAAAACCCCCCCAATATTATCTCTGACAAGGAAAAAGTCCTTATTTTTAAGCTACTTTTCATATGAAGAAATATTAATGCTAATTAACAAATTGAAAATATTGTTGCAAAATTGACTGCAAAGACTGAGAAAGAGAAGGAAAATTTTCTCTCACTGGGAAGTACTTAAATTTATGTTTCTTTTTTTATTTGTGAATAAACCTATAAGGAAATAAAGCAGATTTTTATGATAGACAATTAGAAAACAATTTTCTAAAGCATAAATAGATATAGATATCATAGATATTCCATTAATGAATAATTGAGACCATTCACACTGCTTTTGAAAACATACCCCAGGATGAGTAATTTTCAAATGTATGGTAAGTTCACAGCTGATGGACACTAAGTCATCACTGTCTTATGCAATTTTTTCCAATCAAGAAGTGACGTAATTGTTATATTTACTGATATGCATTACCAGAAAACTTTAAAAGTAATTTTAATGATACGTGCTTTAGTTTAAAACTCGCCTAACAGCAAAGAATACAGAGAAGGTAATACAGAAACTCCTGTTCATGTCATTTTTATAGCTTCTTACATATTAATGTTCCAAAAGTATTTCTTTTGCAGTTCATGCTTATCTAACCAAGTACTTGGTAACTCAAAATGTATGATATTTAAATCAGTTTTTTTATATGGACTTCTTTTTGTCACCTGTAAATGTATAATGAGATGGATAAGATTGTAATGCAGTCTGGAGGCATGAGGAGGTGATGTTTGCCCTTCAGTGCAAATCCCTTTTCACGTCAAATGGAATGCATTTGAATTAATAGTGCATTGTCCATGCAATAAGTAAAATACAGTAGCCTTTCATTTGAAAGATGTATGCGATTTTGCTCCAAGTGATAAATATGACAAGGAGTAAATATATTTGCAATAAAAAAAAGTTATAAGAAAAAAATCAAAATATCAAATTAGGTTTGAATTCCTGTTATGAACTTTTTAAAAATAATATTTAAAATTTCTATTTAAGAAGCTTTTTCTCTTCATGGTTTGTCAAGGCACATTGACAAAACAGCAAACTTACACTTCATGCAGATATGCATGAACATGGAGCACATCATCCTGAGGAAGCTGGGAAAATTAAACAAAAATAGCCGAAAGGTGTGAATGTAAAGCATATTACGTAAAGAACTTTACAGTTCTATGTGAAAACATTTTTGTAGTGTTCTAGCAATAAGACCACTTCGCTTCTCTGCAGGACTTGAAAGCAGAGAAGTGAGGTCTAGATTTGCATGCTTAGATAACCCAGTTAAGCCTTCCTGAGAATTTTCTGGTAAATGCATATCCAACTCTCTTACAGCTGTACTTAAAGTTACAAATTATTTTATTCACAAATTAAATAGCAGTAATCTTATGTTTCAGAAAAGTTTCAGATGAAAGAAAGTGGATCATGTTTATGATGCATATACTTTACGTTAATGCAGAATTTACCATATTAATTGACATTTCACAAACTACTTTTTTTTTTTCCCCCCCAAGACCAGTATGGGGACAGTTCTCCACTACTGCAAAGTCACAGAACAGCAAGAGTGACAATACAGTTTGTGAGATGCAGATTGTGTTTTTTGCAGTAGCTTTCAGTATTTCCTTTATGTAGTATAGGCCTTTAAACTTATAACCCTCTTGCAAAATAGCTGTTTTTCTTCCACTAAGAAAAGTTGCTGAACAGATTAAAAAGTTAAGATTTGGGGTGCTCTGACCAGGGTAGGATTGAGCCAGGTACAAGATAAGATAAATATTCAGGGCGGAGGGAGAGCCTAGAGCAAGACAGAATGAAGGTACTTGTTCTTGGAATTATTGCCCTCCTATCTCCATGGATATAATACACCAAGAAACAACAGGTTGGTAAGGGGCCTTATATGAAAACGTATCATAGCAACAGCAGCAGAGAGATTGTGAGCCTGAGATGCTCAACCAATGAGCGAGCACCAGGAGAGCATTACCTGCGTCAGGTTCAGGGTATATAACAGAATGAATTTTGATGACCAGCGCGCAATTTCTCCCTTGTCAATAGGGGGCGTGCGCCCGTTATTGCAATAAAGAATAAGCTTTGCTGCTGTCACTAAAATCCTTGCCTAACTTGAAATGTAGGATTTTGAGTGTTTCTCACAATGCTAAGGATAAATTTGTGCTTTCAAATACATAAAATAAATGGCAATAAGTAGTCTCTTATTTTCCTAGCTTTGCAAACCAAAAAAAAAAAAAAAAAAAATACCTCCTAGTATCTGTCCAGTACAATGTTTAGTCATTTCCCCTCCCCCCACCCCAACAAAAAAACTCAGAATTGAAGTTACACTCAAGCTGCCTGTAAAGTATTACTTACTGTGAGTTCCAACAAGATATTTCCCTCTTTTCTAATTGGGTAACACAGCTAATTACTGTTCTGTGAAATCATATTTGAGTGGCAGCTTGAACGTAAACAGAAACTGTAATCTCAGATGATATTGTATAAACATTTGAAGTAGGGATGTGCAAGAACTGAAGTATCAAATAAAGAAATTTATATCCTACACAATAAAAGTTACCTGTGTTTCATGGCTATCTAATTTCTGACAACAGTTCTTTAAAATCACATGGTTTCCTGCCAAATGCCCATAATAGTTTCCATAAATGCTTTGGCACAGTATTCACCGGGAAAAAAAAAAAACAAAACACAGAGATGGGTTGGAAATCACAGAAAGAAAACATGAAAACCACATGTTAAAGTAAAGTAGATTTTGGATACTCTTTAAAGCATATTCAGATTAAGCCTATAAAATGTTAAGAAAACAGATTTAATCAATAGTACAAAAGCATAAGAATGATAAGACATTTAAGGTAAAGTTGAGAACGTCTCTTAAAACTGTTTGCAAATTAATTTCAGGGGTGCTAGGATAATTTGTAGATGATTTCTGGTTTTGGTCAAGAGTAGCATCAATATCTCAGTTTTCATAATTGCTCTCCAGGACTCCAAGTTTCATTTTTTTGCACTTTTTGATGTTCAATAAGAAAGAACTGAAGCACACATTAGCAACTAGGCCAAAAGACAAGGTATTTGGAATTAGAGAGTGAGGAGATTAAAAAACAGACCAAAGCAAAATACAATAGAAAGGATGGTTATCTGATGGTAATTTTATTAAGCAAAATTATGTTATTACTTAATTTTTTTCCCCTAACCTAATGCTTTACTATATTAGTTTATAAACCACTGCTCTCCAGATTCCCAGACCTCTATTAGAATGATCATATTTCATTTACTGAAGATGTCTGATGAGGGTTCACAGAAGGAACCGTTACAGTTCATTCATATCAAGTCCTTCTGGACAGTTGTAGCAGCTTCAACATATGACCAGAAACTAGCAAAACTTCTGAATTTTTACTGAGAATTAGAGAACTGTTCCTAATGCTCAATTTGTTATAAGATCTGTTGTTTCTACCAAAAGTGCCCTTTTCAAAGTTCACTCTCAGATTCTTTGAAGATTTTTTGTGCTGTTGAAACTCTCTTTGAAAATAAGAGGGGGAGAAAAAAAAAAAAAAAAGTAATTTCAAAATAGAATTCTTCTATCCTACAATGAAGGAGCTGGGCTTTTTCAGTCTGGAGAAGAGAAGGCTATGAGAAAACCTCATCATGACCTTCCAATATTTATAGGGAGATCATGAGCAGGAAGGAAATAAACTTTTACATAGGTAGATAGTATTAGTACAAGGGGGAATGGTTTTAATCTAAAAGATGTGAGATTAAGTGAAAAGATTCTCCTGACATCTAGTCTAAGAGTATGGTGAAGTTCTGGAGCACACTGCCTGTGGATACCCTGTCCCTGGAGGTGTTCAAGGCTTGGTAGGACAGGGCCCCTGGGCAAACTGATCTAATACTTGACCTACCAGTTGACAACCCTACTTGCAGCACAGGAGTTAGAATCTGATGATCACTGAAGTTACTTTCAATCCAAGTTATTCTATGATTCCTACTAGAATGTGCAGAATCAAGCTGAGACCACCTATTCTGCAAAGTAACTGCTGAGCATAGATTCACAAGGAGATCTCACATCAGAAGAGCAATATACTTCCTTTGAGGATTCTTCTCAGTAAAAAACTTAAGCATGTTACAGGATTCACAGTCCTCCCAGCCCAAGAGGGCTGTGAGAGAGCCCACATGCCCCAGTCCATTCTCCAATGAGATGGCTATCCTATTGTCAGCATTAGATATTGCGGCATGTCAATTAATTGTTTAAGAAGGCAGCAATTAGAAGCAAATTTAATTCTAGCTTTCCACACCACTATAGTCAGTGACCTCTAGAACAACATCTACAAGCCATAATTCTGCTATCTTTGCGAAGAACTTACTACTGGTTTATTAAACATTAGCAATAATTAAAGTGCAAGAAAAAATTCTTAGTGAATCAACATTTGGAAAAAAACACACTTTGCTATATAACTAATACTTAATATACAAAACATGCAATAACTTTGGTTCATGTTCAGATATACTGTACTCTTTGATTCAATCATAGCTAATGCTTGTATCAGGAACAAATAAAACCTCACTGTGAATATTTATTTTCCTTCCATGAATATTTTTGTATCCTTAAGACATCTCAAAACTACTCATATTTATGTACTGTAATACAGATTTATCTGGAGCTGTGATACAGCAAAGGCCTTCTGAAGGGTCTGAACGACATCATATTACTTAGCATAATAAATACCAACTGCAAAGTGAGTTGGCACTGTAATAAATAAGAGATGGGAAATTTAGTAAAACTCACAGTGTATGAAAGAGGATGATGTAATGTTAGACCCAGTGAGAAGACTCACTGCTGAGTATAAGCTTTACAGCTATAGGAATAGGCCAATTGCATACTTACAAAATTAAACTGGTGAACATTAATCTTTAATTCTGTTTATAAAACAGATAGAGAAATCTTTGTGTCCTGCTTGCAATACAGTAAAGTAACGAAAAGTCCAGCAATAATAGTGGAGAGGCACAATCCTAGACTGGAATAAATGAGAACAAGCCCAAGTGCAACAGCCATGGATGCAAAAACAAAGGAAAAAAAAAACACCTCACCGTTAGAAAGCCTCCAGTACACAAGGATCTCCAGGTAAGATACCTTCATCTCCGCTGTCAACCCTTAAATGAAGTCTGGGAAAGGGTGGAGCCAGGATCCACCCCTTCTGGTCACTCAGGTGTATTACATGCAGCTGAGCTCCTCTGGGTTAGCCCTGCCTTCCCATCAGGTGCTCAATCACTGTTTCAGGCCATGACTTAGCATTTCTGCTATACGGTTGGCTTAAAATTTTACACCAAAGAGAAATAAAAAGTTTAGTTAGTCTCAAATATTTTTACTTATCATATCAAGGAACTGGATTTTTTTTAAATTTTATTTATTTTTGTGGGGGATTTAATTCATGATAAAACAAAAGAATGCATTTGGAAACCTTTTTAGATTTACCATCTAGGAAGCCACCCAGATCAGACATCCTCTGTATACAAGATATCAGTACTATGGCTCCAGCCTCCCCCGTTACCAAAAAGCATAATAATTTCTTTAAAGATTTTATGTCTTGGAAATATCAAGACTTTAACTACAAACTATGAGGTTAAATAATGCAAACATTTAGTTTATATGCATATTTTCCATTCACAAACTCATAAGCATTTGTCAGTTAAAAAACAAAGAAACAAAACCGAAGTAGTATTTAAAGACTCTCTGTTCATAATAGAATTATATTTGGCTGGCTAGCTGGCCTAGTTACTTGAGCTATTTCTTTGTTAAACGTATTTGTAAATATCAATCTGAAATTAAATTTGTTTCACTGTATATCATGATAACTCATTTTCTCATGTACACATTTTATTAGGAAATGTATTTATTGGAATAGTCAAAGAAGTTAAAGAAATACAGTGTACATCTTTATGATCTGTAAATATCTGAATAGAAATTATATTGATACATTATTTCTTCTTGCAGACAAAAACATAATGTTGAATGACTGAAAGTCAGCAAAGTGCAAACTGGAAACAAGATTCTATTTTTGATGACAAGAAGAATTAACTATATTTAGCAGTTTACCAAGAAATAGAATACATTTATCATAACTTGGAATCTTTAAATTGAAATGTGTAAGTTTCCAAGTGGTTCTTTTTTTGTGTGTGTGACTCTGATTTATGGTTTTCTACAGGAAAACGGTTTGAAAATCTCTAGTCTCTTCTGTGTAAAAAGCCAGTGAAGTTGATTATAATAAGGTCTTTTTAATGCATTAGTGTATTTATCAAGCCTTCTAAAGTATGAACTGATATGAACTGGGTAGTTTTTAGTTTTTATTGTTTTTATTTATTTTTATTTCTATTTTGTACTGTATTCTGGGTTTGAAACTGAATGTCATATTTGTGACACTGATAGAGGCAGAATTTAAACACCATCATTTTCTTCACTGTAATCACTCAGACATTGACCAGGAAGATGTTTCCACCTTCTTCCTTGCTGCTGTATCAGCCACAGGTAATTTGTAAATAACAGTGACTGGCCACAATAAAGTTTGTCCTAGTAATACAAAAGAGACAGCTGAGAAAAGGAGGGGGAAGATTCTGCCCACTCAGTGGCAGGTGGGAGATCTGTCTGTGTCAAATTATCATTTCCATTTTGTCTTGTGATTGTAACATTCACTGTGAGTTAGAGCATTCATTTTGTAGCAGCATCTTGACGCCTTAGTGAAGGAACCATAATAGTCTATGACAGAGCAATCAACAGCTTTCACTACTGAGTGGCTCTTCCTTACCCGAGAGAACAGTGATTAGTGGTAGATTATTGGTAGAGCCATTAACTCTGAGCAACTACAGAGGCAATGGAGGGAACAACAGGAAAGGTTTAGAGCTGCAACTCAGACTTCCTCCTGCCCACTTCCCACTCTGTGTATATGATTCAGATGGGAAGACAACATGTGAAAAACATCCTTCCCTGAACAAGGTAGATCAAACAATAACTGAGTCAACAGGACCTGGAAAGCAGCACAGGAGTTTGCTAGATCTTAGATTTAGATCAATTTTAGGACTTCCAGGTGCAGCAATATCTAGTCCTATAGAATACACATAAATAAAATTGCATCATAAAACCAGTATTACTGCAAACATTCCTAATAAGCAAGGTAATAAGAAAAGCTGAAAAATGTTTGGAGGCTTTTTTTGTTGTTGTTGGGGATTTTTTTTGTTTTGACTTCCTGCTAATTCTTTGATTTATGTTGCTGCTTTGATGGCAGTAATAAGTTCTGTTTATCATTGTCACAGGAAAACAACATATATAGTTACATTCGTAAGAACACACTGTAGCTTAATGCTGGGGAGAAGGGAGGTTTCAAAAATAAAAATGGCCAACCACAGAGTGATATTCTGTGTTTTGCTTACTGATATGACTAGAAACACTCATCTGGATTATGAATAGAGCAATACATAGTCAAATATACATTTACTCAAACTAGGTTTCTTGTGCGTTTCTGTACTATTTATTCTTTGGAAAAAAAATATATACATGTAACATAGATATTCTAAATAAACAAAAAGTATAGTGTATAATGCATTGAAGCCAATTCTATTTTGATTCCAGTCACCTATGCCATTTGTTTACTAACATTATCAATTATACATATTAATTGGGATATTAACGTGATTTACAAAAAGTTGGTTGAAATGATCAGTTTTGAATACTGAATACACAACTCAGAAACAGATGGTGACTGTTGAAAATCACGTAAATAAAATATAAAATAATGTAGTGATTAGAAAACGTTCCATATAAACTCCTTTACCAATATGCTAGCAAAACTGTAACCTATGGTCTTGTTTAGAACGAGTTTTCTAGTAACTGTTAATTATAATTGTACAGTACTACAAATTAATGCTGTCTTTCTCTAGTTTCAACTAAAGAAACTGCAATAAATGCATTAAAGACCATAGAAATATTTTCTTCTAATACGTATTAGGAAAAATCATTACTTTAGGAACTGTTCAGACTGAACATGAAAATTTCACTTAGAAAATATTATGCCTTTCTTAAGTATCTTAGAAACATTTCCACTAATGCCTGAAGGTACAAGGGGCTTTTTTTCTGGGTAACCAACAAGAAGGAAATGAAACTTTTGTGCTTGCCTGCTTTTTTTGTTTCATTTTGTTTTTCCTATTATTAAAAGCGAGAAGAAAGTAGTGGGGATAGACAATGATAGTTGTTGTGAAAATTAACCAATATCTTACATTTATGACATCACAAAAACTCCTTAGTATAAACAAATGAAATAAATTTGTTCAGAATTATTCCTGAATTATTGGATATCTGATCAGTTCTTTGTGACATGCAGCATACATTTTTGGGTATCGGATTTCTGGAAATCAGAGGATTTCAGTCTCACCTAACACAAAGTACTTTTTTCTGCTTTTATCCTCTCTCTTCAACAAAATGATCAAATAATTGTAATAATTCTACTTTGTAAGCCATATGACAAATCAAACAAGATGCAAAGATCATCAGGAAAATGGAAAATCTATCCTCTGAGAGCACTCTTGAGAATGACTTTTGAGGCTGAGACTACAAACTGCTGACAACAAACGTATCAGGGTATACATACCAATGAGGAAAAAGGAACGATTCAAAGAGACAAAGCATTTGAAGAACAAATGCTGATGTCAAAATCCATTCAAACTAAAAAACAGAAGAGAACACGGAAGTTCTGAAGCTGTCTTCCTTTGGCAGAATGTGGGATACTAATGGCTACTAGGAAGTTTATTGAATTTCTGAAGGGATCTTGATAATTCAGTCCCTGAAGGAGTGAAGCACTCCACTCAGTGACTTTGGAGGTTTCTAGTTTTAATATCTGAACAAAAATGGAAAAAGTCCTGATAAAACTGAGAGCCATCCTTACAAGTATGTCTCAAATAAATTTTAAATATAATTGGAATTCTTCTTCCTTCACACATACATATGTCAGCAACTTTTCTAGATACTTCTGATTTGAATTAAGACTTTTTTTACTTGACGTTATCTCTTGCATAAAGAAGAATAAGTACCTGCTGTATCTAAAAGAAACTGAAAAATCTCTCTTCCCTAACACCAACAGCTGCATGAATAAGAAAACAGAGCTACATTTGGTGGAAGCTGCTGTGCATGCAGAGGTTTGCTGCCATGATATCTTCAGTTATCGATACTGCCTTGGTGGTGAAAAAGAAACATTTAAATTTTTTTTTTTCAAACTACAAAACTCAGTTGAACTCTTGGAAGCTAATTCACCAACACAGTTTGTAACACATTAAGTATGAGCTATTCCTACTGCTTGCCCTTCAGCTTCAGCTGACTTCTAACTCAATAAACACAATTTTGAAAAAACTTTAGTAGGTCATTGTTAAAAATGCTGTCGATCTGTGGTAGAGCATGAATACGATTCATGTAATAGATTCTGTGTTTCCTGAGCTGTTGTCTCTGGAGTTGCTGGCACCAGCAGCTGATGCCACGTGCAAGAGCAAGAGATGCTCCATTCTGTGTCATTCTTTTCCCATTGGAATGTGCTCTGTCTGGGTATGGTAGTTAAACAATCTCAACAGATCTTCAGCTGGAAGGGTTTTTTGTACCTTTACAATTATGACATTAATATATGGAAAAATATGCCATGTGCACCTCACCTGAAATTTGCTTTAACCCTTCTTCTTCAATAAGATGACATTACAATAGATGTATAAAAGTGTAACTTAGTTGACCTCAAACAAAGAGAAATCAGTTGAATTAAAAAAATAAATAAATAAATAAATAAATAAAATAAAAATCTGACTTTTAAATTTCCCTTACTGGTTCATTATTCCATTATTCTTCCTCCTCCTGATTAGCTTTTCTACAGAGTCTTACAAATTTCATTGCCTTTCTAGTTCTAAGAACTTGTTCCAGGAGTATTAGTTCTCTGGGTAAGTCTTCTCTTCGAATGCTATTCTGTAAAACTTTTGAAAAGGTTATTTTTAAGAGAAAGTCTTGTAATTTGCAATGCTTTCTTTTTCTCAAGGCATCTATTCAAATATTTCTCTCTCTCATTACCATTGTCTTCATCAGTCTAGACTTTCTACCTAGGCTCTGTTTGTTACTTGATAGCCAAGACAAAAGTGAAAATATTACCTTGAGTATGACGACAATAACAGGCATTTAACATCTCAACCATATTCAATTGCATGAGTAGCCAACTAACCCATCCCTATCCCAGTAGTCCTAAATAACTGCCAAAGGTTTGATTTAAATGGATTATAATTCCTCCTTTAGCAAAGTCTTTGTAAGACCACCATTTTACATTCTGGTAATTTTGTATAATTGTAAATGTATAATTTTATGCAAATATCTTTCAAAAACTGTTTGATCAAAATGTCTTGCAGCAGGTTTAGAATTCACTTCACACATTCTGAAGCTATAATATTCTGACATATTAGTTCAGTTAGGTTGTGAATGGTTCACCACCCTTCATTTTCTAGTGACTCGATGTTTATGGCATGTGCTCAATTGTTTTAAAGCATGACTAAAAAGTGTAAAACTGGTCTATGAAATCACTAGCCCAGAAAAAATTCTCTGCTCCGCTGAATTCAATAAGCAGTATGTACATTCACTTCCTTTGTCAATTACTCTTCTTTCTTTTTTTTTTTTTTTAAACCTTTTGAGTGTTTCAGAATTGTAGGGTTGGAAGAAATATTCTGAAATATCAATTTTCTATATGCAAACTTTATAGCACAGAAAATACTTTTTTATTATTTTTACATGAAAATGTGGATTGCTCCAATAATTACAGCTTTGCAAAGCAGACCAGAAAATTGTACCTACTTCCTCAAGACAACTTAGAGAGAGTGAGGCTAAAAACACACCCTATTTGTGTACTCGTCATTCTGCCATAAGAAAAAGGGAGGACTGTAATTTGGTGTTTAGAAAACAGAAAATGTTTTTTTTCAAATAGTCTAGTCAATGATGAATGAGGAACAAAATTTAAAAACCTGAAAGATGTTCATGGCCATTTTAAAAATAATTATATTCATTGTATCCTGTTGAATTGATTAGCTGTATTTATTAGAATTCTTTTGTCCAGTATTCTATCTTTGCTGAGATCTTCTGTGTTGTCGCCTACTACAACACTTCTGTGGTGGCAGTGGGTTTTTCTGATCATTTAGGTAACTTTTAAAGTGAGATTGAGTAAGGTATGGGAAATTCCCTTTTTGATCTGTTCCTCGGCTTTTCCCATTTGTGAGGCAGTCATCATAATTAAAAAAAAAAAGTAAGACTTCAGGATTTTTTCTAAAACTTTTTCAATTTTCAATTGTATTTAAAGTGCCAAAATTGTATTTTAAGTGCAGAAATTGTCTACATGGAAAAAAAACCACAACATTTTCTCTTCAAAATAGGTTAAAAAGAAGGCAAATAGCTTTTGTACAATTAGAAAGTGTGATATCTCTTTTTACTCAGCTCTGCTAAGCAGGTATATATGCCTCACTTGAAACGGTGTCTAATATTCCACAGATGGCAATTACCTTCAGAGGAATGGCTAGGGACTTAATTAAAAGGCAGAGAGTTAGCAAACTAAAATGCTAGAGAAGCACATGAAAAATCTATACATTATCCAAGGGTCTCTATAGAACATTTAGGAAGCTAAAAGTGTCTTTTTTCAAAATTTACCTTCCGTTCCTCACAAAAGGTTTACTTTAAAATAAAGGTTAGGTACCCTATATTTAATATTTTATTTTGACTAACTGAGCTTACTTTACAACAAAGCAAAATATATTTGACTGAATAATATTGATTTTACATGAAAGCACATCAGTTAGTGAAATGCAAAAACCGATAAAGCATCACCCCAGGCTGGGATAGATATCTCTAGACACAATTTATTTTTACATTTAAACCAATTATTGAACTTGTTGCATTTAAAAATGTGCGTCATATATCCTTACAAGGACTTTTTTATTCAATCATACCAATTGCATTGATCTCCATATTCTATATTAAACACCAATCTTAAATTAAAGCTGACAATTTTGAAGGCTGTGGTACAAGATTCTAAGCAGAAATAAATTCTGCAAGGATTTTCTTTCTGTGTTTTTATGCCCAAACATTAATACAAATATTGATTACATTTTAACACACAATTTGTAAGCTACTTCAATGTTTATTTCTTCTTAATATTTGTTCAATAATATTACAAACTTAAAGAAACAATTTCCTACTGTTGCACTGAAATATGATAATATACCCATCTAGCACCTAAAGGGAGCCTATGAAAAAGTTGAAGAGAAACTCCTTATCAGGGAGTGAAGAACAAGGGGTAATGGCCTCAAACTAAAGGAGGGTAGATTTCAATTTGATAGGAGGACGAAATAGTGAGGCACTGAAATAGGTTGTCCAGAGTATCTGTAGATGCCCCATCTCTGAAAGTGACCAAGGACTGGTTGGATGGGGCTTTGAGCAATCTGGTCTGATGGAAGGTGTCCCTGCCCATGTCAGGGAGACTGGTACTGTACACTAGAGCATGGTTATTTCTTTCCAATCCAAATCACTCTATAACTCTATGATAATGTTTTTCATTAATAACAGATAGTATAAAATAAATATTTAAGCATAATTGTTGATGAAACATCTAAAACTATAAGAGCTTCTACAAATGTTTTTCAGAGACATGATTTTTGCATCTACCAAGTTGCAACCAAGCAAACAAAGTTATTTTAATTCATTATTTTAATTGCCAACTTGTGTCTACAAAAATAGGCAATAAGACTCAGAGAGGCTATTTACATGGACTAGTCTATTATGTATGTAAGTGTAGGACTGATGCTAAGTATTTTCTTATAGAAACCTTTATCTTCTGAAGATGGTGGCAAAACTTCAGTTTTGTACAAAGAGGCCAGTCTCTGTTTATCCATCTCCTTTACACCTTGCTACATCATCTCTATACCTGGTAGGAAAATCACTATGTTACCTGGAAAAATCTCCTTGTATCTCCCTGGCTCATCAGTTTACCAGCTTTTAAAGCTCTGTTGACATTGTTTGTAGTTTGTAACTTCCCTCTCCCAATAGTTTTCAATTAGTTTAGGAAGCATTTGCAACTCTCTGAAGCTTTCAATTGTTTATATAGAGTTTGCATAAAAGTGAAACGGAAGAATCCAGACATTGGAAATATTACCAAACATTCAAAATGCTCAGCATCCTGTTAACTCTTCTCCATGTCCTCATATTTTTATGTGCATACCTTGCAGTCAAATGAACAGCATAAGAACCAAGGAGGGAATTTCTCAAATACTCCGAATAGCCGCACATCACTACAGATTATGACTGCTTGGATTTAGGTAACATTTTTTGGCTGAGGAAACATTCCAATGGGATAGATTAATCTATGTAAACCACACAGCTCAGCTGTTCAGCATTCTAAATAGCCACCTCCATCTTCTTTCAGCACAAAAATGTGCATTTTTTCCTATAATAAATATATTTTATAACAGCAATAAGGCAACTCCAGGGTGTACGGTTATCACGAGATAATCATACCCTAGAGGGATTTGCAGATACTTGGCTGTGCCTCATAACACCCCATGTGTGTATTTATCTCATGATAACCCTACTCTCTTTTGTATCTTATTGCCTAATTATCCTCTGCTAATGCAAAATACTAATTTTTTGTCTGAAACAATATGTGCAAGAATGCATTGCTAACAATTACTATAGGACGTTGACAAACAATACTGTCACTACTTTATATTCTTTTTCCAGTTGGAAATTTACATAAAGAACCAACTTCCGATGTTTTTTCCAAACCACTTCAAATACTTTTAGGCCCTGCAAACTAAAATATTCAGAGCTGTTCAGGTAAAAATCTATTAAAAATTCCATGTACCTTCTCACAAAGAATGTACCTTCTCACAAAGATTTATATCATTTTACTTACATAAAACATTGAATTCTTTCTTCTGTACTTATACCTCTTTTGTATTTCAATTCTAGTACACAGAATGTGGTTGTCTGCTTATTTCTTGTAAACCCTGAAGGGACTCCACTTCTACTGTAGAACTACAGACCTGAAATTTATTTGAGATTATCTTTTTTTTTTTTTTTTTTTTTTTGTGGTGGTTGATGTGCAAGTGGAAATTAATAACTAAATCCAACAATTTTTTTTTTTTTTTCAACAGAAATGTAAGTTATAACAGAAATGTAACAGATAAAGAAATATCTAAAGGAAGGTGGGAGGCAAATGGATGAGGTCAGGCTCTTCTTGGTGGTATGTAGTGATAGGACAAGGAGTTATGGCCTACGATTTGACTGTAGGAAGTTCCTTACTGACACGTGAAAGAACTTCTATGAATAATGGAGCTCTGGAATAGTTTGCCCACAGAAGTTGTGGGGTCTCCTATGGAGATATTCAAGATCTGTCTGGATGCCTACCTGTGCAACTATTTTTTTTTTTTTTTTGTAGGGTACCTGCTTTAGGAGGAGTGTTGGACTCAACGATCTTTTAAGATCCAACCCCTGCAATTCCATGATTCTGTGATTATGTGAAACCTTTGGACTATCCACTAGGCTGTGAGGAAAAGATACATACACTACAATTAGCAGTCCAACCATCCATGTAGCACCAATATTTCCCCTCTAAACCATGCCCCTTAGTACAACATCTAAACATTTCTTGAACATCTCCAGGGATTGACTCAACCACCTCCCTGGGCAGTACATTCCAGCACCTGCCCACTCTTTTAGAAAATAAATTTTTTCTAACAACCAACCTGAACCTCCCCTGTCACAACTTGAGGTCATGCCCTCTAGTCCTATCACTAGATACTAAGGAGAAGAGGCTGACTCTCACCTCAACACAACCTCTTTTCGTGTAGTTGTAGGCAGTGATAAGGTCTCCCCTGAGCCTCCTCTTCTCCAATCTCAGCTCCCTCAGCCACTCCTTATAAGACTTGTGTTATGACACCCCACCTACCTCCGTACACTCTCATATAGAATAAGTCATGGAGAAGTCCTGTTTTTACACATGCCATTGGCCATAGTCTTTCTCAATTCTGTGGATGTTTTAAGAGCTATGCATATGTTAAGTTTCTGTAATAAAAATAAAAATCCATTTTGCTGAATTAAATTGAAGACTAAATAATCTTTCATACTCAAATCTAAAAGATACCATCCTGCTTTCTGGCTCCAGTTTGTCAACAGTTTACGGGCTGGTTCAGCCTAGTTCCGTGACTAGAGGGGCAGAGGGATTTCGCAAAATCTGCGCCTCTGGAAAAAAGGAACAGGGGACCCCAAAATAATTAAAAACAGCAGCAATAAAAAAAGAGGAGAAACAAACTAATTTACTAAATATAGTATCGGAATGCAAGATAACACACCATAATACAATATAATCAGAATTGAAGCTAAGAGATCAAATATAACGAGAGAGAATGTCTGAAAGGCCTCACCATAAAGCTGAGGTGAGATGCGCAGTCCAGTTGAGCAGCAGGGAGATGGAGAAGACAAAGAAGAGTCAATGAAGAAGAGCGCATCAGGTGACCTTGCCAGGAGTTACATCGTCTCTCTGACCGCACTGCTGGTCTTTTTCTGCCACAAGAACACATCAGGTCTTTTTCTGCCACCACTTTCCAGCTGTTTGTCCTCCTGCATGTACAGCTTCATGGTCCAAACCATATATTTCACAAAGATGAAAATTACTAAAAGAATCCCATTCATTCCAACCCCATATTTTTCACAAGTGATTGATTACAGAGCAGACAACTCTCACAAGAGAGACACAGTTTTGTCCTATGCTATCATGCAGAGATATTTCTATACCATATATATTCACATCTATCTTTCTCATAACTGATGCTTTTCTTTTGTTGTAATTAGGAAATAACTCAATAATGACAAAAGTATATTTGCTGCTAAAGTAATAGTAATTATTTATTATTTTCCACATAAAAATATTTTTAAAAATTTCTAGCATAAAGTTACTGGAGAATAATATACTTCATTTTTTCTTACTTTTTTTTTTACTTTTTTTTTTTTACTTTTTTTATGGAGAGGAATAAAAGAAAGAGGCAAAGAAATGTGCAAAACATGAAACTAACATGACAACTTGAAATATTAATTTGATACCAGAACAAAGCTAATAATAAAGTTCCAGTAAAATGCAGTAAAAGTTTTTTCTGTTACTTTAAGTAAATTATGTGGTTTACAACATATTCTGCACAGACCATTCATAGAGAAGCAATGAAACAGTGTGACAGAACACAAGCAATTATGATTTTGTTGGATGTTAAAGTTGAGATAGAGATATGAGCATCTCAGGATAAAAATCAATACCAGTCATGTCTGAAGATGTACACAAATGACTGGTCTTCAAGTTAAGTCTTAAGGCTGTTCCAGATAGGAATCTGGGGTTACATAAGTGGTAGAATATTTGTGCTGTAGAATTTCAGTCTAAAAATATTTACTCAGCATTTCCTGTGAAAATTAAAAAAAAAAAAAAAAAAAAAAAAAAAAGTAATACCTTAAGATTAACTTTTTAATAGCTCTTCTTCATTGTGAAAAATGGTTTTTGAAATATCTGAGTTTGATCATATTAAAGTATCTTATTTGTAACTGTTGTTAACAAAAGATTGTTAAAAAAAAATGGCTGAAATAATTTCTTAAAAAGATCCTCAAAATGTGAATCTCCAAATTTCAATATATGCTTACATAAAGAAATACTTATACAAGCTTATTCAGATCTGCCAGAGATGGCCTGAAGTAAATTTATGCTTCCTTTAGGATTCTTACATCAGATTCAGTATGGCCAGGATTTTTGCCTACGTGGTTACTTCTATATACATTTAATATGTTGGCCTTGTTTCAGCAAAGCACTTAATGTATATGTAAATTCATTCCCAAAATACATTTTACTTTTTGCTTAACTGTAAACATTTCTTTATGTGGCATTTACTTCAATGAAATGTCAGTACTTTTGCTTTTATAAGGTCTTCCATTTTTGTGTAATCAAAATCAGGTTAAAATACTCCTGGTAATAAATTAGTGATGAAATCAAGATCTGAACAGTTTTAAGAAATGAAAGACAGTACTGTTTCTGAAAGCAAAAACAATCTCAAAGGCTGAGTTATGCTCTGGACATTGTTATACCAATACTTTGCTTTTTATACCTGTTATACTTATTAAGAGCAAATTAAAGTTATGGAGCTGTTATGGAGCTGGCATTACAAAATTCCATTTTGCACTGCAAGACTTGTAACTTTGGATAAAAGTTGGTCTTGTCTTCTTGCATGACTCTCAATTCTGTCAATATCCTAAATATTCAGTATCTTGATTTATTCTTTTATTAATACTTGTTATAGGTGAACAGTTGGACTGGGTGATCTTTTAGGTCTTTTCCAACCTTAGTGATTCTATGATTCTATGATTCTATGGTTATGAATGCTTCCTCTATTATTTTCATGCTACACTGTTATCAGAATCAACCTGGAGACTGGATAAATTTTTCAGCAGAGTTGCATTTGCTTGGTACACAAATGCCCACATTTTTCATCACTGTTCCTACTCATGCTTCAAAAAGCAGACGTGCTTACCTCCAGGGATTGTCAGGCAGCTTCAATTCTTGTGAATGCAT
Organism: Lagopus muta; assembly: GCF_023343835.1. Classification (NCBI taxonomy): domain Eukaryota; kingdom Metazoa; phylum Chordata; class Aves; order Galliformes; family Phasianidae; genus Lagopus; species Lagopus muta. The sequence goes on along the minus strand of NC_064438.1, from coordinate 31,588,502 downwards.
GATTTTCACAGCTGATATCCTGAAAACATCTCAGTTCATAGAAACCATGGGGCTCCTATGATTCCTTGAAGAGATACAGCAGAACCACATTCCTTTGAGTGAAAAATGACTCCCAGCTAGACAAATATGGTCTCAGAATAACAAAAACAGCAATATATTAAAAAAAAAAAAAAAAAAAAGTGGGGAAGGAGTGGTGGAGTGGTGGGGAGGGGCAGGGAGGGAATAAACAAAAAGCCACAGCAGAGACAGAGGCTTCTTTGGTTACGTTAAAAACTGATTTTCTCATCAGGGAAAGCAACAATTTTTATTTTTTCAGTAAAACACTGGCATTTATAATATTTGATAAGTAAGTAGTCTAAGAGAAACATGCATGATTACTGCCCATTCACATTCTCCTCCACTGACCAGAGTGGAAACCGGATATAAATACAGAATGTAAAGATAGACCACAGGGGTGAAAAAAAAAAAAAATGGAAAACAGAATTTCTGTTCCAAATTAAACTACGTAAGTAGGGAAAAATATTTTAACTTATTTTTCAATATGTGGACATTTCCTTTAAAGCCAGGATTCACAAGGATTCACAATACTGGAGAAATAGCATTAGGACAGTGTGCCAAAATTTTTCTGCATTTTCTGAATAACTTTCTAAATGAATTCTAAATGTATCACTTCAACATCTCAGTATAACCTTCTCTCCTTCCCTGGCACAAGTGAAACTTTTCACAAAAGTTGAACTGCTCAGCAAAAAAGATAGTTGGGCTTCCTAACATAAGAATACTTTACCTCTTCAAAAATCTCTCATTCTTACTTCCTATTACATTTCCTTACAAATTAAATATTGCCATTTGACAATTTATGTTTAAAGATGTAATCCAATTTTGCACCTTAAAGAGCAATTTTGCTTCTTTTTTTATTTTATTTTATTTTTAATCAAGATGTTTATATATGATTTCAAATCATATGGCTGAAAAATTATTGTGTGACAGCCATACGTCCCTGGACAGATAGTCGCAGTTATTTTCTGAATAGAGGTCTTCAAAATGAGTTGAGCTCTTCCAGGTAAGGTGGAATGTATCTATAACAAAATAAAAAACAAACAAACAAACATATAACACTTGGTCTGGCACTGCACACCTAATTTCTATGGTTTTCACTCCTGAGCTCAAGCTTTTCAGAGGAGTTTAATGTATTAAGATATAAATAGTTACATCTGAGATCACAAGCCATTAGAAAAAGGATGTGAAGTGTTCTAATCCCAGAGGAAAACCTTGTTACCTTGTTTAAGTGATTACATTTTTGCATTGAAAATCTTGGAAATCTCCAGGAGTGGAATCTCTCCTTGTCAGAATTTTCAATAAAAGAGCAGCTGCAAATATTGAAAGTATTAAATAAAAATTACCAACAAGCTGTCTTACCTACGTGCCCTCAACAGAAAGGAAGGGCAAACATGAGCAGGTAGTCCTTGTACATCAGTCAAAACTCTGACAGCTACTATGTAACATCTGACAACACTGACATGTGCTTTACTCCTTAAGATATTCCCTTAACTGAACCATAAAAAGACAAATAAATTAGTAATAGAGCTTCTCCTGTCAATGTCCTTTCTTGCAGACTTCTCACATTGTTGATTAGCATTGTTTGAAGTGCTTCATCAATACGTTTACTTCCTTAAGGAAAAAAAAAGAAAAGATACTGAATTATTTTATTACTTAAAAAAGAGAGAGAGAGAAAGAGAGAGAGAGAAATAATGAGAACCTGATTCCTCATGATCACTTATTCATTTCTTGAAAAGTGACAGACAAAAATCAGCATACTGCTTCCCAACTGGTCAGACATTACGGATCAAATCAGATTTGGTTTCCATTCTGTTGTAGAAGCAGCTCTGTTATACAAACCTCTTCAGAAATCAGAAGAATAGCCTGTTGAGTTTAACCTAATTGTTGGGTTGCACTGCAGATTAAATGAGAATAATATTTTTTTAGAAATTAAATAAGAGAAAAAAAGAAAAGAACACCTGTCAGTGATCTCTTTATTAGTTCACCTTTTTGTGTCAAGATGCGTAACTGTGAAGGAGAAAGTGACTGACAGGGCGCTAAGTATTCATTAATCAGCATTAATGGTCCTGACTAGCCTCACCCGGATATTCCACACACAGTCCTGCCCACAGGCTTCATCTTCTGTGGTCAGGCATTGACCTTCAGTCCCTGTCCCAGCTCAGTGCTGGGGTCTTGCATGGATTTCCCTGGGATCAGATTTCCCCTGCCACGCTACTCCATGTCATGTCATTCCTGTTCCATCAAACCCAGTAGGGCCAGTAATGCTTGCTAATGCTCTCATAGTCATGACAGTGACAGTCAGAGGAAAAAAAAAAACTGTGTAAGGAGTTCTACAAAATATATTTGTATGGCATTAATATTACTTTGCTACTGTCATATGTCCAGTCTTTTCTACATATATATCCAGTTTAATAATGATAATAATTATGACACAAGTAAAGATTAGAAAATAGGACCACTAAGATTCATATGCTACGTAGATGCCTATCATTGTAGAACCATTAAATTATTGTGCTCCACCATTTAATTAGTGTTTTCTGGAAACTCAAACTTTCTTATCATTGAGAAAAATCATGCTGCACAGCATAACAAGGTAAGAAATTTTTTAATCCTTCCATTCAAATGGGGAATGCTGCTTATGTGTTTAGGGGATTGTACTTCTATTTAATAAGGCATTAATTACACAAAGTTTTTCAATCATTGTTTGACTTTGTGAATATTTTTGTGCTTCCTATCTAGGAAAAGACTGTATTTATTATCTTGACAGAAGATAATAAATGTTGCATGGACTGGAAGGCCATTGAAACATTAAAATACTAATCACTGAGAACAGGAATATCACAGCCAATATGCTGACTAATAAGTATTGCTTCGAGACGGCAATAGGTTTTAAAGGTTCCCTATGATTAACAGCAGTTCAGCATAGTGAACTTGAAGACCATACAGAATACTGTGCCCATTAAACCATGTCCCATAGTGCCATATCTACACATTTCTTGAACAAGTCTAGGTAGGGATGGTGACTCCACCACATCCTTGGGCAGCTTGTTCCAATGTCTTATCACCTTTTCTGAGAATTTTCCTTAACATCCAGCTTGAACCTCAGCTGAAGCACATTCATCTAGTTGCCACAATCACAATTTAGGAAATTTCATTTCCAGACTAATCTGAACTGATTGTGCTGGAAAGCACTATTCTTATTCTACTTTATCTTACACATGATTTCTGATGACAATGTATTAAAATCTAATGCTTCCACAAGGGTTAATTTACTTGAAATCTCTGAAGTTTATGATGAATCTTCCACTGAGAAGCTCTGTCCTTCCAGACAGCATCTCAGCATTTCAGTCCATTTTTTTAGGGAACTTATTTTCTCTCCAGTTGTGGAAAGAGCTTATATTTTCATTAACTGACAGTTATTCTAAATGGCCTTATTCTAAATTTTTTCTTTCTTCAGGTTAATGAAGAGTGAAGAAGTTCTTTACTGTGAATATAGATAACACCCTATCAGTGATTCACTTTTCTTATTTTTTATTCTTACAACTAGCATTTACTACTTATCAACTTGTTCTCTTTGTCTTTACACAAACTCAAAAAAAGAAAAAGAAAACATCAATACATACCCATAAGAAATTAAGTCTACCTACTTAAGCATGAAACACAACTATTTTATAGTTGAAAAGTGAAAGAAAAAAAAGAAAAAATGGACAGTTGTGAAAGCACAACTAATCCATGCTCATGCCCTTGTTCTTCATTTGTTGTTGGAGTTAATAATCCTACTTTTAAATCAGTCTTTTCAAGAGGGTATGACATTAAATGTGCTTGTTGAAAGATACTTGCAAGAAACCATGCAAAACAACATGTTTCTAGATAGTTTCAGTGTCATATGTCTATCTATGGATGTCGTACATGCCAGATTTGCAGAAAAAAATATAGATATATATAAATGCATATATATGTACGTATATGACTTTTAAAATGTTGCTGTGATAGGTTGGTACTCCTTTGAGAAATCGCTCAACTTTTCGATACACAATAAAAGGTTTTCAAAATTTTTAAAATCAATTTTAGGAATTAAGGCAACCATGGCCTTACTTTGTGAATGTACACATGTTATTTATGGTGCACTACGTGCAAATTTTTTCACTGGTTATAGAGAACCAAAAATTTATCTTACTTGAATCCATATCATAGGATTTTGCATGTAATGTAAATGAAGCAAAAGACACTTCAAGCCATTCAGTCATTACTATTTCCTAAACAGAGGATATGATGTGGATGTAGAGAGAAAAATGAGGTACTTATTGAGAATGAAATATAATTTTTGTTTCTTTGCCAGACAGATAATGCAGCTGTAAAAATTCTTGGCCAGCTAGCAACTGTAAAGAATATAATGTCAGTAGTATTTACTTTAGAAAGTCAGTTTATTATTGTTATTAAGTATGAGTGATGTTCTCTTCAATTCTCAAATATGATGACAATTCCAGAAAAGAACCACAGCTGAAGGATAATAAATTAAACATTGCACTCATTATGAAGAAAGTATTTTTGATACAAGTAGTAACAACAGTGACAACAACAACAAAAAATTAGAGAGTGTTTAAAAAAAACCATAAACCAGAAGGGTTAGAAGCTTCAGTTACTTCCAGCTAATATGATGTTTTGTTTCCAATTTTTGTAAAGATCAAGCTCAGGAAATTGCTTGAAAACTAATTCCAGTGAAAGGTTATGATTACCTTTTCTATGAAGCTCTGTTTTATTTTATGAAACATTGTTATTTACCTAATAAAACTTAACACTAGAAATTAATTATTTGTGAAGTACTTTTGATTCCTGAGGTTTCTTTGGGCAGTATTAGAGGCTACATGAAAGTGTATCATGAAAGTTGTATAAATCTAATTAACACACAACTAGTTCACAGGGCCTCCTCCATGTTCATGGAGCTCCATCTGTTTAGTAGCTCTTACAAAGAGCTTGTGATCTCACATGAGAAAGAAAGCCAGAAAAAATACTGTTATTTATACTCTGCTTAACAAGTTCATCTATAACATATCCCTCAGCACAGGTAACAAAAAAAGGACTGGTTCTGATAGTCCAGCTCTGTTTGATTCATTTCTGTTCTAAAAATGTCTACACTTGAGGGAAGAATTCTCGGAAATAAGTATTCTACTAGTACATACAGATCCTTATGTGACTGCTTGTGGGTATGCAGATATTTCTATGGTCTACTTCTTTGATACTTTCAAATTCAAATGAGGATGTGTTCGCCTTCTTCAAACTTCCACTTCTTTATTTTAAAACTCAATAAAACTTTCTCCAGACTTTTCAGAATACATTTAGGGTAGAGGACTAGATGAACTAGTTTTCAGTTCACATATATCTTCAAAAGCTGAGTTACATCTGACTAGTCTGAGTGTCCTAGATCTCTATACTATGTTGTAAAATTTCACTGAGTTTAGGAAAGATGAATCAAAATAGACTTTCCCCACTATCATCTCATTGACAATATGAAGGGTATACAAACATATAAACATGACCTCCTACTTGGGAAAGGAAATAATTTTTTTTTTTGCCTTTTTGTCAATGGTTCAAAAGATGTACCTTTTTACTTGTTTCCAATTCAGTCATTTCCTAAAGAGCATAACAAAGAGCAACATCATTCCACCTCAGTGTGAACCTGCTCAGCTTTACATATACCACAGTTCAGATCCCCTCTATAATCCTCTGAACATATTATTCATGATGAAAAACTCAACATCAAAAAATTAAGAATGAAACTGAGTACAAGATTTTCAGTTCTTCAAGCTGGGGCTTCTCATGATACGCAGGATTTCCTCTGAGAGCACACTTGACATGTTAAAGAAGTTCTGGCCTCTGGGTTGAAAAGGTCATTCCCAATGCCTAAAGTCTAGCAATTCCAGACCGTGTACAGCTGTAATAATGTTACTGGGCTTCATCCAGATTAAAATATGGCTTACTTGTTTCACACTATGACATCAGTATTTCTCTCAGTAACCACAATTATGAATAATTCTTTTCAGCAATTTTTAATGGACGGTTTTCATACATACTTGTGTATTAATAAAGCATCAAACAACTCTGGATTTCAAGTTATCACTAACAGATGAAAAATGTGGAGAAGTGAGGCCTAAATTCACCTCTCTTAACTGTCAATGCAATCACTCATGTTAAAAACAGGCATCTGTTACAGAGAGTGGAGGGGACAGCACAATTCCTGGTGATTCAGTCCTTAACTGCAGGTATGACCTGCAGTTGTGTTCTTCATCTGGGTAGAATGAAATTGGGTACTAAAGACAAGGTCACTTAACTATTCTTTTATTCTCATAGCAGTACAAAAGATATGCAGCTCTAATCTAAGAGCTGACTTTTGGTTTGTTTTAATTGCCTTCCTTTTTCTTTCACAGAACATTCACTGAGAAAAGGGATGCAGATATGGACAGGACAATCCTATAAAAGTTGAGGCTTTCATTCTGAAATCGAGATTTATTTTAATGATAGCCTCCTAAAACCACAAATTTGCAGAGTATAAAATGACAATACATCTGGCAAGGAAAAGTAAATCCCTCCTTACATCTAAAACTAATATCTAAGCAGCAAAAATAATTTTTAAAAGGCCTTTTTAATTATTCTCCATAGTAACTTTTCTTTTAGGATCACCATATGTACCCAATTACCCAGCGATCTCACTTTAAATTTGTATGGCACATTAGGGTCTTATTGTTCTGGATTGCAAAGGGATACATTAACATGCCACATATTTTGCTATTTATGTTTCCTTGGCAATTAAAAAAAACAAACAACACATGTCATTAACAGTGATTAGTACTAAGGTCACCTTTTCAACCTGAGAAACAGAATAAAAGCCTCAGAAAGCTAATAAAATGAAGTGCAGAAGTGTCACTGAATAGAAGTTTGGGGAGAGGAAGCTGAGGCTTGCTGCTGACATCATGATTTGAATAAAATGATCAGACTCAGTTAATAAGACAATACCATGAACACTGTCTTCTGTTTGTGATTAGGTTCCTTCATCTTCCACTTAACTTACAATTATTGGCTTTAATACCTAACATTAGTTGGGATTTTGGTCAATCTATACAACACCAATAAGTGAAGGTAAGGTCTCTGGGTTAATCAGCTGGAAATCTTTCCTAAAAGTTCCAGATGATCAATCCGTTATTCTATCAATAACATAGAAGTAGACACCCTTCCACTGCTGAAGTTTTTTGGCCTCTAAATGTAAGCCTGAAAGCACTGAATTATGTGCTTTTATCCACAAGGAATGGATAAAATTATGATCCCTGACAAGAAATTATTCTTAAGCACTTATTAATAAAGGCAAATAAAATTTCACATACCAGCATGTAAATCTTAAAGTAGGACTTTTATTTTATTGCCTTTTGAGGCAGGTGAAGTAAATAGTTAAAATCATTGCCCTGGTATTATTGTTTAATTAACTCATTGTCAAGGATTTTTAGCGATGGGAAATCTCCGAGTTAGAGCATGAGCTCTTCCTAACCAAGCTATCTGTCTTCTTGGTCAGCTATTATTCCCCTCAGCTGTGCCAGACATTCATTAAACACAGCCTCAATGATTCTTTAGGGGCAGGGCACAATTCCTGAGTTTTGAATGCTGCTACTCAATTCACTGTGCACCTGAAAATAGAAGCAAGGTAAACATCGTCCTCCAAGATTTGTATATACTGCCCAGTGAGATAAAAAATAATGCCTCTTACAATATTTAAACAGAAGAGATATCATTTAATCATGAAAGATCAGTCTTACCTGTCATAAAGATCATGCCTTTCAGATTATTCTCTGAAGATGTCTTTCCTGTGGTGGATCTGCATTGCTACCAAGATAGAAAAGAAATTCTTCTAATTAGTTTAATACAATGAAATAGTTTTCGAAATAATAAATAAAAAATAATGTTTTGCAAAATATTTGAAAAACCATTCATAAATGAATTTTAAGTCCTTTAATTTTGAAATATTTTTCTTTAAAAGTAACTGAAGTATTCTCAAATCTTATTTTTCATTCCTATACTTTACCTCTTTGCTATTACCTTGCTTTGTAGAAATAATAAAATAGAAAAATAAAATAAATAATTATTTTAATAGTAGACAAAAATAAAATTGTAAAACACCAGTACAGCTAATCAATCTTTCTTGAAAGAATCTTATATGAAATTAACCTCTGATTGTAGCTGCCACTGTCTTTCTTTCTTCCCCAGTATCATGCAAATAAGGTGGAGAAAATAATTATTTCAGTGTAAAGAAAAAAGGCGCCTTTTCTGCTTTTAATAATACTTACTCTACTCCAGGTAAATTTTAGTTGAGAATAACTTCTAGGAAATCTATCCATTCCATCCAAAAGATACCAAGAAAAAAAAAAAAAAAAAGTGATGAATAAAAAAATAAGACATTATTTTCTCAGTTACTATACCATGTTCTATGTTCTTACTCATCTCAGGTATCTCAGAATCATCATGAAGTAGTTTCTTTCTTTCTGTGACTTATAGGCCAGGAGTGAGTAAGAGTGACTGAAGAGGAATTTTTTCCAGCAGAGCTTGCCACTGATGATAGTTTCTAAATAGGCCTCTCTAGTCACTCTACTGCTAAATAAAACCAATTAGGAAATGTACTTAAACCCTGAGGCTAAGTAATAGATTTCATTTACTAAACCATCACACAAATTTACCCTTCAACTGGAGTGGCCCCATTAAAACAACCTGCTGTGGATGGACAGTTGCATGTACAGTTCCCCAAATCAAGTGCTGTTGTTGGCTAGGAGGTGTGGAAAAGTAAAACAGCATGCCAGTGTAGGGGATACTACTTAAACAAAAGGGGCCTTATACCCCAGTAATGTTTTATCTGTTAGTACAAACATGGCCACATGGTTCAAAAATATATATATGAAAACTACATCCACTACATCCAGACACTATGGAAACTCATTTTAGAGACAAGTACCTACTTGCAATGTACTGTATGACATACCAAATAGGTAAACAAGGCTTCCAGATCCCTGTGTGTATTATCTACTTAGTGTTTCCTGAAGATAATGAAATTTTATATGAGAAAAGCTTACTTGAGCAATAATATATAATGGAAGCTGTGTCCGACATCACCAGTTGTATCTGACATACACACAAAGAGCAAATAAACAACAACAAAAAACCCTATAGCTCATATGCAAAGCCTTCAGAAAGAGATTATTTTTTTCTCTATTGTTTTCCCTTGAAATTAATTGGATACTGCTCAGGTTGCTGAACAAAACAATAAACTACATGATGGTTATATACATGTGCACCAGCACAAAAAAAAAAAAAAAACAACAACCTTTTAAAATCTTGTAAATATTTTAACATATTGACCTTTAGTTCACTATGCTGGCATTATTTGTCTAGTTTGTTATATAAAATAAGCTAATATTCTGTTACATACTTAGTTATCATGCTCAAAAACTAACTTTCCTAAACAGTTGTTATGCAGAATGATACCGTTTTAAGCATGCTCTTTGACAAAGCTGAATTTTCCTACTTTAACAAAAGCGAAATGATGAACTTTACTTATGGTTTGAGAGCAAACTTCAGACAGTTATAGACTGAAATGGGAAACAGAAGACTATTTATATTAACTTTAGTTTTCCAGTTCAGAACTAAGTTTTACTTCAAAATTTAAAACCCTCAAATAGAGTGATATTTATGTTTTTGTAGCATTTTTTGAAGTTTTCCATCTTCATTTTTTAGCTTTTCTCTTTTGCTTTCTTTCTTACTTTTTCTTTCTGTGTGTGTAGTAATCAGAGCATTTTATGACCATCCCCAAACCCCATTCAAGGATGTAAATGACCTAAGAAGACATGAAGAACTGGGAAATTTGCTTCAAGATGTCTAAATAATATTTTACATGAATATTAGCGGAACAACATGATCTAATTGTGCTTTAATAATTGCATAAACAATTATTTTCCCAATACTGTAAAATTAATTCAAGGTTTTATGTCATTAGTGACATCTTCCTGAGATGGATATTTATAAGCACTTTGCACATACATATATGGAAAAAAAAACAGAGCTAAATCTTCTCTATCTTAATTGTATAAGTCTGTAAAGTTTGTATGATGCACAATATTTTTCTTTTTAATTTGGATACAGAATGGTCACTTCCCATACTTTTTCTTAAGTATCATTAGTTATGCATGAGAAAATGTGTGATTATGGGGGGATATGGCTCTCTTCCCTGATGCTATTAATTCAAGTTAGTCAATAACATAGTGAATTTTTTTTTTTTTTACCCATAACAGATAATTCATATAGCACTTCAGCAAGTATCTGCATATGTATCTATTTGCTGTTACACACCCATGTAACATATGTCTTGTACCACAGAAATTATTAATAAATGGGAGGTCAGATGCAACAATAAATTCCAGCTCTTTTGTACTGCTACATCCAATATAAGCCAGCTGTATGAAGGTCTCATCTGAGTGATTCAGATGGATTACAGTTATTTTGACTTGGTGACATCAAACAAATCGGTCCACTTGTATTGATGAGACTTGGCAAATACCTCCTTTGAAATTGTCCCAAGTGTATAAGAAAATACAACCTTTCAACAATTTTTTAAAATATCCACCTTAAAAATCAGAATCTGAAGAGATAAGGTCATGTTAGTGAGGATCGACAGTAAAGGTTAACCATTTCAAGAGTACATCTGTAAGAAGTTAAAATACACTGTAGCAATTGAACTGATGAATATAGATCAGCATTCTAGTCCCACGTCTTGTTTAATTGCATGAACAAAAAAGATGACTTTTAAGCATTACATTATTTCCCAGTGCAAATTCCCTTCAAATTCAGAAAATGAATATTTGAAAAAGGAATGAAATCCATTTTGTTAGCAAACAAACAAACAAACAAAACCTGATCAGAGACAATTCAGTAAATGAGCTGAAACTTCAAAACATATTTCTGCCTATTCCTGAAGAGAATCTTCATGAGATCAGAAGAGTATTAAAAAGCAGAAATATTCAACATCTGTTGCTGTGTTGCAGGGAGGCAAGACAAAGTTAAATTAATGCCATGTGTGGACAAATATGATTTAAAAATCCAAATTTGTTGGAAATCCAAAATAGGTTGTCAGGTTTGTATAATAAATAAAATCAAAGATAAAGGATTATTTTTTTTTTAATTCTCATCCTGAAAAATTAAGAAATCCCTCAATCAAAAAAACAGAAAAGTATGCTTTCACGTAATATAAAATATCTACTACATTCAGGGAAATGAATCAACGCATAAAATAAAAGAGCAAGTCTGAAAAGAATCATGTAAGAATGAATTTAGGTCGAATGATCAAGACAAAGCAACATATTGTTATCTGCCTTTGGCACTTGCAATGTTGTCCACTTTTGAGAGACCACATTTCAAAAATCTCTTCTGTCAGGAAATGTTACATCCTAGGTTACTGCTTGCACATTTTTCCTTTCTTTTGCAGAGGAATCTGCACATGACTGTCTCCATAAAGAAACTGACATTTCTCTCATCACGGGCCCACAGTTTCATTACATTTTCTGAGTAATCAGCTTATAAGATGTCAACAAAGCAAGTTGATGTAAGAAGTTGTTCAAGCTCTATACTGCAATAGATATTGGTCTTTTTGGACTGGATGCGCTGTTCTGTAGATCACTATACTTGTAGCTTCCCATTATGTTCTGCCCTGCAGATATTTTACTTCAAGGATACATCAACAATATATTCTTTTGTAGCTATGGGCTTCTGCTATATATTTGTAATCATTTATTGCCCCTGCATTTTCTCAGACAGAGGTCAGAACTTGCTCGAAGATATTTGTGGAGTAGATTCTACAATTAATATAGCAGTGGCATTCACTTTCACTGACTAAAAAAATTCAGACTTACTTTGTGGCTGATAGGACAACATGAATATTCAGCAGCATTGACTAATTCTAAACATAATGCATATTTGATGTCTGGGGTTGTTCTAAGACACAGGAAAAGACTTAACTATAAACAATGCAGTAGGTTGATACATAGAATAAGCTGAAATGTTTCTGTAGCTTTGCCATATCTATGGCTTGGTAAATAACTACTGGAGAAAAACAAAACAAATCTCCTCATACATTATTGTTTTGAAGAAAAGATGGTTCACACTGATTCCTTTCAGCTAGGGAAACCAAATAATCCAACTGAAAATGTTTATAAAACAGAGAGGCATCTAAGCTACTACTGTGTTAAGGGAAAAATTAAGAAAACACCGAGATGTTTTAATGAGTTTAATTGATTTTGAAATTTAATGTGGTTCTAGGCAAGAAGTGTTTGGCTTTTAAAAAAGCATAGTAATGACTAAGTATTCTCTTACTAAGTCTTCTGGAAGGATAGTCCAAGCCTTTTCATCAGAAATAGGGCTAATGCACTTTACTTTAAAAAAACAAACAAACAAACAAAAAAAAAACTACCACTCAGACAGTGGTAGTATGTTTCTATGACTTTTCTACCATCCCATTCAGAAGGGTCAACTGTATTTCAGTTATTTTTGCAGTACAGGATTTGGGGAAGACATAAGTTGTCAAGTTTTAACATTTCTCCCTCTAGTCACTATAAATGTGTCTGATTCATTTAGGTACTCATCCTGAAATTCAGCTTATGAACTACTAAGTGATACAAAATAATTGTGCAATAATTGTGGAGAAGAAATATTATGAGTGGTTTAGTTAAAGTAGTCCTCAATATCTGGGTTGTATCAATGTGTAGCCGCAGCCATAGATGTGAATCTGGACCTACATGTATATAACTGAGATAATTACATGAGCTTCTTTCTTAAGCCCTTGATTAAATGAACATTTCACAGAGGTTTAAAGAAACAGTAGATAAAAATACGTTGCCTCACTTCCAACAGTATTAAAAGAATTCAGCCACTGAGTGAAATAATTTATACTAACTGGTTATTCCAAAATTATTTAAAAATAATTTAAAAAGTACATTTTTGTCTACAGATGCTAAGTGACCAGAATTTATAATAGCAGACTATGTAATCACAACCTCTAGATTCAGATCTTGAAAGTCAGACTGATCTTCAAAGAAAATTCATGTTTTGTTTTACTATTAATATATAGGCTTTCAATGAATTCCTAAACTCTCAGTTCAAGGTGGAAATGACCTTTATATGACCCTCTCCATCAGAAAAATGTTCATTTACAGTGTGGTTAAACATATGGTTTTCTGACTTTTGGAAACAATATGGAAAACTCAACATACTGTAGTCATATTTTATTTTTATTTTTCATCTTTGGAGATGGGGAAATCTCACAGGCAGTCTCCTTTCGAATTTATGAGGCTGAGTATATTTCTTTTTTGCATACCTGCAAAGTATTTTAAATGATTCCCTATATAAATCAGACTGAGAAAGATGGACAAAAACAGAATTTATATGCAAAGCAAAACATCAAGATATGGATGACATCCATTGATATATCATACTTAGAATTTTTATCAGCATGTGGTGGAATTTGGGAGAGAAAATCTTGAGTAATGGCAAAAGAACTTTACACAAAATCAATACTTAGGAAAACTGTTTTGTTGTTGTTGTTGAATTTATGTTTCATATGAAGGTATTGGTATATTTACAGTTTTTTTCTCACTGACATGTTTTCTCCAATCAAAGTATCATCTGATTTTGAGAAAGAATTAGTGTAAAACTTAGAACAGCAAAAGACTAAAAGCAGCTGATCATTTAAATGTGTATTTTAAGTATACTGGTGATAAAGTTCCAATGTCACCGCATGTACCAGCATGGAAAATTTGCCTCTCTACTGTACACACTTAAAGAAGTAGGACATTGGAGTGAGCATATGGATGTCTTTGTGAATGGTTGTCCTATATTTCTGACTTATCTGGAAGTTTCAACTTGTATCTATTGGCATGATCTCTGACAACTAAACAGTTTATTTTCTAATTAGAAAAGGAGTAGAGTGAAAGATCATTCGCATCATAAGGACAGAGAGTGGAAAGGTGCATTTCTTTATATAAAGAGTAAGATCTGATTTGTGCATAACCCTACATTCTTAAACTATGCCATATTTTCTTCAATGTTTTGAGTTCCGTTATGCTCTCGCAGCTTTCTTTTAGCTACTAAGTTCTTGAAAGACTGAAGATGTAAAAACAAAACCAAAATACTGAATCTCTTCTGTTTCTTAGTGTTATATTAAAAAAAAAAAAAAAAAAGCACAATTACTACTTTTTAAATAGCCATAAAATATTGCGATGAAAAATGAGTCCAAGTGCAAGTCTCTTAATAGGTATGTCACTCCAAAAGTAGAACCACATATTTAATTCCATGGAAAGTACAATAGAGACAAAGGCAATGCTTGGTAGAGCCAATTCTCAGCTATAACACATTTTTCAACACAATTACCACCACTAACTATGTATTTTTGCCAGCCTATGCTGCTCATAAAAATCTGCACCAGTGGAGGTGATCCACTGTCATTGTATTGAAACACATGACCTACTGCCTCACTGTGCTCACATCCACTGTATGGTCACCACAAACCTTCAACAAGCATTGATGCATGGGTGCCACTTTTTCTTCATGGTGGAATTCAGTGACAGATCTTTGCCTTATACACGCTTCCATGTCAGACACCATTTTGACAGACAGCCCCTCTGCTGCCATCTGTCTCGTGAAAACAAAATGCAAAGGGATGTTGGTGGGAAGTTTCAACCTCTACTGCCATACCAACATTTGCCCCGACGCTGTAGGCCAACATAATAAAATAGAAGGCTTTGAAAGACAAAACTGATTTTTTTTGGCTCAAAGTTTGCTTTGTGAGACCTTTTGGTGACAAGACTCTAAACGACTACTGCGAATATCTATGGGGGCAACTGGAGCATGTCACTGTGCCACAATACTTCTGCTTATGATTGTAAAGATAAACAGAAATGTGACAAGCGGTTTTTTTCAGGGGTGTGACTTGAAGGAGCTGACCACTGCAAAAGGCAAAAGTGCCTGTGCATGGCCACGAAGGCACCACTCCCTACTAGCTTATCAGTTGGACCAGGTGTGTCACGCTAATGGAGAGTAAAGAAGAAGAAAAAAAAGAAACTGAAAAGTGGGGGGATAAAAGGTCCCCTCTAAACTAAATACTCTGGAGAAGAACTCCCAAAGAAAAGAAACTTTTGGCAGAGGACTTACCTCAAAGAAAAAAAATCTCATAGGAAAGAACACCCTGGGGCTAGCTTGTTGCTATGATGCAAAACTTCCTGTCTTTCTTCCATCTCCCATGGTGACCAGATGAGTTTTTGAGATGAATGGATGCACTAGGAACCACACTGGACCCATGGCGGTGACTGTCTCTCTTGCTTTATACACAGACTTCTTGCTTCTATTTCCTATCTCTTTTCTATTGCCTCTCTTCTCTTCCACATGTCCCTAAGCAACTAGGATTTGTAATAAACTGATCAAGCTAACATTTGACCTGTTGCGTCTTAATCTCACCATTGAGTACACATATGTATTAAAGAACCTTCTCTCCCTCCTATAATTGGAGCAGGACAAAGGCATCATCAGCCCTCTTATATGATCGTGTGCATGAGAACACTAATGACCTCTGCTAAGGAGAACACAGAAGCTATCTAGAGATTAATTTCAATATCTTCTCATTCTAGTAAGGACATAAGTCTTCTTCTGCTTGGCAAAACAGAAGCATTGTATGTCATCATGATACTTTTGAGTATATAAATATCACAGCATACACTGGTAAATCAACTTTACCCAAAATATACAGCTGCAACAACACCTAATCTCACTGTAAAGAGGCAACCATTAATGCCTTCATTATCTAGAAGTATCTTCTTTCCCAACAGACTTTATATGTGATGACCCATTTGCCTGAGTTCCACTCATTGTCTCACAGCTACCATTCAAATCACAGTACTTGAAGCTGAATTGACTCTTACGAATGATCTATAGATGGTTTGAATTCCTGCCAAAGATAATACGTCTACTGAGGAAAGGAGGGGGACAAAAAGCAATAAAAGAATAAGTTTTATGGGAAGAGCAGTTCCTTTTCCCATAAATGATGAATCAATCCATTATATTTGTGATAATCAATGCCATGGATCCTCTTCATGTCAAGGTAAAAAAAAAAAGCTTGGTAAAGAGGCAAATCATTATTAATTCATTTATCGCAGTAGCATTAATCATGATGAGCTAATGTGTTATTAATGTGCCTGTAATATGTACTTCCATAGGATTTTCACAGTAATTTAGGAATTAACTATTGTATCATGGTTTTAAGGAGTCATTTAAATTGATAAATAATATTGAAAATCTTTTTAAATAGGGGTAAGCATGAATCTACTGACATACTACCTTTTGGTGGAGACAAGAGGATGCCCTCATCCCACTCCTATGCCCACATGTGCAGGTATATTTACACTCTGCTTTACATTTTCCATGACTTATTGCCTACAGCAAGAGCCAGTCAGCTTTTCAACACTGTGGTCCTGTTCCAGGAAATATTGATGTGGGAGATTAGTAGTTCTGGGAATGAAATCAAAGCTGTGATGATGCTTGCTGGTGTCTAGGAGGAGTTTAGAAGTCATATAAACATTCATCTTTGCACACAGAGGGACACGACTTCACAGATATGCTTCCCATGGGAACCTTCAAAACTGCCATCTGCCATATTCTTATATTTCCTCACATATCACACACTGCCTGTGTATGATCTGCTCTGTAACTGTCTGGTTTAGAATAATTAGTCTTAGATGCAGACAGTTTTCTTAATTTCATATAGTGAGTCAAGCCAAGATACATTTCCTGGACAATCAAACTAAAAAACCCATTCATTGGTACACGTATAACTCTAGTCGTTGCATTTGTTTTACAGTAGACAAAACAGAGAAGAGTACTGTGCTCATAATCTCACCTAACACTTACATTTCACAGAAAATTATAAAAGTCTACAAATTGGTGGTGATAATCATGCTTTGAATGGCAAATTGGACTAAGTAACCTCCAGTAGTTCCTTTCTATCAATATTTCCACAATTATATGATTCAAATTAACAATAGAAAGGAGATAACATTTACTAGCATAATCTGCTTGTTTTTCCTGGAAATCACAGCTTATTACCCATCCATTTTACACACTAAATGTATTTAGGGCATAATTAGTATTTTTCCAAGCATGAAATACTGCTGTTATACTGAAAATGTTATGTAGTTCATTAAAAGCCAAAACAATACAAACCCTACAACCTTATTTCATTGCGTGCCTTTAATAAATAATCTTCCAGAGTAATCTATTATCAAAATATTTCAAGATTAATTTATGTAACTCTTCTTGAAACTCAAACTGGATAAGTTTTTTCTTCCTAAGTATCCTATATTCATGCCTTCCTTGGATGAGCAATTTTCAATTTGGCAATGAGCCTGTTGCTTTTAGCAGGATATGCTGCAACTTCGGTTCCTCAGTTCTTGATTTTTTATTCATATGCATAGTACACACCATACAAACACAGAGCATCAACGGTGAGTAAGTATTTTGCAGGATATTAATATTTGCTCTCTGTAGCAAAGTTAAGTGTTAAAAGCCTTAAATGGAAATATTTTCAAATAAAACTAACATAAAGTATTTTTGAACTTCCAACATTGTTCCTGACAAACTGTTGCTTCTGAAAAACATCAGCAATGCACTTTGGTCTGCTTTAGTAATCGGGAAAGAAAATTACTGCATTTTTGAAATCTTTTAGAAATTCTCTCTATCCTCCTGTACTTCAGAAGCATTTCTCAGGCCTTCAGATGTTTTTCTACTCTTTAAAATCCAATTATATGCACAAAAGTTCGGCAATTTTTAGCTCACAGTGGGAGAATGAGGGGGAAAAAACTGTTCCACAGACTCACAAGGTTAAAAATAATGAATACAGTTTGGAGACGCTGACAGTATTTGTATCAAACCATGCAGCCTATTGTCACAAGAAATTCTTTCACTACACATTTAATCAGTGAAACTATTCAGTGAGTACACTAGCTGCCTATCATAAAATTGAGCAGCCAAAGCTTCCCAAATTTGTCTTTTGTCTGTCTTGCTAGGTGACTAATAATCCTCTGGAAAGCATATTTTTGAAAAGGACCTTGATGGTTGTTGAAGCCTTTACTGAGTTCTTAAAATTGATGAAATAATAAAATGATATTAAAATGATCTTAAGTAATTATTTCTAAGGATTGTTTTTCAATGGATAAACTAAAGAGATAAATATTTGTGTTAAGACTATGGGCATAATGTGTACATACTATAATCTGGATCGTCAAAGCAATACAGTCATTCTCTATTATAGAGAAGTCTGTCAAGGTTACTTTTATTTTAAAAATGGTATGTGATCATGAAGGGCTTTGTCTGAAGGTCAAGATTCAACTGCAGTTTTCAACAAGATTCTTCAAAGTTTTGTAGCAACATAAAAATATACACCTCATAGTGAACATGGGGTAAAATTTGTAGTCTCAAGTATTCTTAAGAAATTTTAAGTAATATTACTTTTATATGCTTGTGTTATTAATTTAAAATTGTTCTAACATATTTTATGACCAACCAAGAAAAAAACAGCATTTTTTAAAATGTTCCACGTTCATCAGTGGTTATTTAAATTGACAGAATTAATTTGAATTAACTAATCAATACAAAAATATTGATTTTATTCCCCTTATTCTTTTAAAATAGGCATATGAAGGTAATAAAATGGATGAGCCACTGCTTTATTTTACTGCAACCCTTGTAATTTTAAGTCTTTTGCCAATAGCTCTACTGTTCAAGTCAGCTTCTGATACAAGGGCTGAAAATAGAAAAAAAGAAATGGAGACTGAAGTGAACTTCAGTAACTGTTATTCTAACAATAAATCACAGGCATCTTATATCTTAACTATGTCTTGAATTTTCTCAGCAAATGGATTGGGAATTTAGTATATGTTGCATTATAAATTCTTTCTGAAAAAGCAAACCAAAATGTAACATTCCTGAAAGCACTCAGTAAGAGTCCAAATCTCTTGATGATACCCAGAAACACGGCGTTTCTTGTTTTGTTTTCTTTTTAGAAATGGAAAAACAATTATAAAAATATTGTGCTAATAAATCAAAAAAGGCACTTGAAATAATCTCATAAAATGTTATGGTTTAAATAATGCCCTTCATCAGTATTCTTTGTTTAACATTTTATGTTTATTGATAAATGAAGATGTGTTTAAATAATTCAAACAAAACATTAGCTGCAAGCAAGGAATTAATAATTGATAGGACTGGAAGGGCTTTTTTTCACTTGGGAAATAGATAATATTAGCTTAATGTGGGGTTGTAGGAACAGAGGAAATGTAATGGATCTGCTTGCTTTAAACTGATGATGGTTATTGTGGTCTGAAAGTTGCTACAAAGGCAAAAGCAGGACAGCTCTGTAACTGTAATAGATTTCACTCATAGGAGCTGACAATGCAAATTGTGGTTTGATATGCCAGATTTATACATGGAAGGGAATCTAATAAACTTAACATAAAGGAAAAGATAAATGCTATTAACTTGTCTGAGAATTTTAAAAGGGCAAAAACAGAAGGATTGTGGTGTCTTAATATATCTGGATTTTCTTCCAGTGTACTCTCTTTGTGAATATTGTCGTCCATAGCTTTATTTAATACATCATCACTAAGAATACTGTAACACAGAAATCAATGCATTCTTGAGAGTTCTCAAAGGTAGATTGTTTTAGTCTAGAAATACTCATCATAAGATTTTACTTAGATTTGCCTGTAAGGAAGCCAGACTGTTCCAGCTGCAAATTTGAACTTGGCAGTCTTTTCTGAGTGAATGTAAAAAACAAAACAAAACAAAACACAAAACAGCTTTGTCAGAACTTCTGCAAGAAGGAAGTTTTCTTTTGGCAATCCTCAGATTTTGTTTATTAACTGCAGAATTATATGAAATTACTCAAAAATCTGTTCTGCAACTCCCATTCATTTTTGGAGATACTAGAGTAACAGTAATCAGAAAGAAAGCCTAGAAAATGATGCTTTTATTTCCATACAGTATTGTTTATGAATCTATAATCCAGATGTTCACAGTCTAACCTAGCAACAATGAATTTGAATTTACACATATAACTAACATTTGGTTTTATTACTTTGACAGGCAGGATAAAATGTAAATACTATTGCATGCCTATTATAATTCCATAATTGCATATAATGATTTGTCCAAAAATGTAAGATTATAAATCACATATTTTGCATGTTTGCAAAACGTTTTTCTATTCAAAGATCTTTCAGACAGTAATAAACAAGAATATTCAAAACTGCAAACTGATCTGAAAACCAATGGCATTTTGCAGGCTTTAATATTAATTTCAAGAGATCATAGCCATATTGCATTTGACCCTTACTGTGGGAAATTTCACAGTCACAGATTATCAGGAGGGCTTTATTTAAAGTTAGTGCTAGAACAGCCAAACAGTTTTAATAAAAACATCAAATACAATCAGTCTTTGTAACTTAAATTAGTTGCATCTTATGTCATCACTTATGAAAAATGAATATGCCATATTACTGAAAATGAGCAGTTGTGCTTTGTACCTATTTTCCACAGGGGTAAAAGGTTAAAAAGGGAGCAAGACAGTGAAGAAACAAGTTCTGGATCCATAGCTGTGTGCCAAGTTCATACCTGAGCATCTCCCAGAATAATTTTTCTTAAGCAGACAGATTGTAAGCCAGCACAAAATTGATTTTAGAAATGCAAATGGGAGAAAGCAGCTTTGTTTTACAGCCATTACAACACTCGACATGACATTTAGATAGACTTGCTTGCATTGACAGTAGGCACATATGTCTACTATTTTGTTTTAAAATATATGTATTGCTTTTAATAACACCATTACAGCTGTTCACAAAATGACGCCTCTAGACAGAAGCACTACAATGAAAAAGAGAGTATCAACAGAAGGACTGTATCTGCATGTAACCCTTACAGTTGCCAAGAAATGAAGATATAACATATGGTCACTTTGTAAAGGTGAGATGAACAAAAAACAAGCAGCAACCTAGCCAATTTTTGTCATTTGAATTTACTTGTTCAAAACCAAATTTACTTCCATACAACTCTTTTTAACTTGAATGATATGCTTATTAAAATACAAAACAGCCAACTCTGTAACTGTGAAAACAATTTAAAAATAAATTATTGGAATGGTATATTGCCAATTTTTTTATTTGTCTAGAGCCATTCTTTAAAAATTAAAGTATAATTTAGCAGCAGAAGAATCAAATACTATATAAAGCTTGCTAGTGTGAAGAAAGGAAGTTGTAACTTATATTAAATATCTCACCGTTGATATGTCTATGAATGTCTTCCCTTGATTTATCTGTTTATTGAACTGCCTTGCAAGGGCCACTCCTCACAAGAATGCATGGGGGAATGTTAATGTAACTCTTAAGTCTCTTTGATAATCTTCCTGGATACCATCCAGAAAATGAAAAGGTTTAGGAGAAAAAGTAATAAGCCTGTAAACGTTTAAGTTTCACCTGAAAAAATTTAGAGGCTCTGTAGGGAAAGTGTGGACAGACAAGCTACTGTGTTAGGGCAATATTACTGCTTTTTTACCCGAATAGCTTACAGAAATTCAGAGTTGTGCGTTTTCTTTTCACCAACTAAAAAAAAAAAAAAAAAAAAAAAAAAAAAAAAAAAAAAAAAAAAATCAGAATCTTTATATAATTCCATTCATTGATAACGAGCATTTATATATCTAGCCCTCTTTTCCTGACTCAGGAAAAGAAACAAAAGAAGCTGATTTTGTTTCATTTGGAGGTTTTTTTTTGTTGTTGCTTGGGATTTTTGTGTGGCTGTATGCGCATCTTGTGCTTTGTTTGCTTACTGCACTATATCCCAAGCTGCTCCTTCCTTTTTATCATGCTATTTCAGATTTGTTCACAGACACATTCTACTGCCCCTTCTCTATACAGTTCTTTGTCAAAATATCTTCCCTCATCCTCTAACTCTCAGCTTTTCAGTTGTCCACAATGTTAGAGGCCTTTTTAAACAAGAATTTATTATTATGTATTTGATTTCAGGGATTAAAAAGTAAGTGTATGTTTAGAATAGATGTCACTACTTTTCCAGTTCTCTTGTTTAACTCATATTGGATAGGCTACGCTACATATAGGAGGTCAAGACATTGAACTTCAGGAGACTGAAATTCAGACTATTTAAGGAAACATTTAAAATGTTGTTCCTCTCCTGGGAAACTGCCCTTACAGTCAAAGGAGTGCAGCAAAGCTGGCTAGTCTTTATGGGCACCATGTCCTTCTTGCTTGAGGCCCCAGAACTGGACACAGTACTTCAGATGGGTACTCACAAGAGCAGAGCAGAGGAATAGAATCACCTCCCTCGACCTGCTGGTCACACTTCTCTTGATGCAACAATCAAGAGAATACAGGATACAATTGGCCTTCTGGGCTGTGAGCACATGTTGCTGGTTCATTTTTAATTTTCATCATTTGGCACTCCCAAACCCTTCTCCTCAAGGCAGCTATCAAGACATTCTCTGCCCAGCCTGTATCTGTGATTGAGATTGCCACAAGCCAGATTCAGGACCTTGCTCTTGGCAGTGTCAAACTCCATGAGGTTGGCAGGGGCCCACCTCTCAAACCTGTCCAGGTCCCTCTGGATAGCATCCCTTCCCTCTAGCGTGTCAACTGTTCCTCACAGGCATTCCTTAGTGAGACTTAGCTAACAACCTGCCAGAATAACCTGCATAAATGACTCCTGTCTTCACTGCACATGAATTCTCAGTCTGTTTCTGTAATCCAAAAGGCTATGTAATAAGACCAGTAATAGTATATAAATGGAAGTAAAAAAGACATAAGAAAGGAAGACATAACGCAAATAATCATTTCATCAGAATTGATTCTTCTCTGATTTATCAGAATTGTATTAGCTCTATACAAAGGATTTAGTCCTAGTGCACACTAAAAATACTAAGGAAGCATTTACTCCCATGTTGTAACCAAGAATTGGAGGAGCTGTGCAATCTCTCTAGCAAAAGTGTTGCAGCCAGTACTGTCTGGACAAGTAACTTGGGCAGAAATGTTAATTTATGATCTTAAATTGGAAAGAAAAATATAACTAGGCAGGAAAAACAATTGTTACTACATGTCTGACACAGACCTGATGAAAGGTAGAAGGCACGTGAGAGAAAAATGCCAGTCTGAATCTCACAGCAGCTATAAGGAGCAATTTCAGGAACAATTCAATGACTGTGTCAAGGGTTGCTGCCCCAGCTTTTATAGCTATTTCAGACTCCAAAGCAAAATGGCTGTGCAGAGTTCCAGGTCATCACACCAGCTGTTGGTCAGAACAAGAGTAAGATTTGTTAGGACTGCTAACATTTCAAAACATGGGTCAATAGGACAGAGCAGTGGGAGGGCTGAGAAGAAAGATCAGCACTCACTAATTAGGACAGTGCTCAGCTATTGCAATCCAAGAAGCATCTTTTGGTTCAGGACAGATGTTATGAGGAATATCAAACAAAATAACCAGCAGTGCAATTTTTTTTGGTTGATCCAGTATTTTCTGCGTGTTCATTAAGTTCTGCAGGGAGAATCAAGCAACACATTGATTTCCCTGTTTGTGTTACAGAAAATACAAGAAATCCTTTTCTAAGACCTTATTAAAAGACAATTTCCATTTATTCCATTTTTTCATACCTATAAGTTGAAGCAGTTTGCATTTGTACTGCTAAATTCCAAACATTAAAATTAACTAGTAGTACCATCTATATGTTTTCTGAGGAGAATGTGAGCCTGGAGTTCATTGCACAGCTACTGTACATGGAGGTTACACTGACCCACAGTAACATCACTTTCCAACCCATCCGCTCAAGTACAGTCGCTGAAGCCAGTGTACATCTGGTTATTAGTGGGGATGACGAGTCAGCCTTTTCTCCCTATGGTAACAAGAAAAATAGCTCATGTAATGCAACACTGTACATTGATCTTTTTTTTTGATCAAAGGAAAGATTTAGCAGAGACATCAGATCATCTGGAAAAAAGGTGAGTGTATATCTCTATAAAGTTTTGATAAGATGGCCCTTTCTGCATCAGATTCTGTTCTAATCAAATCAGAGTTCCAAAATATTAACAAATAAAATATTAACAAACGCAGTGCAAGCTAAAGAAAGAAAAGTAATAATAAAAGCTGTGACCTCAATTAAAGAAAAGCTGGATGAAAAATATATTGAAGTGATAACACAAAAATTATCTTTTCATTTCTAAAGATTGTTTGGGTAGAGAAAAAAAATATTAGCGGGGTTTAAGGGCTATATGAAAGAAAGATGACAAATTTCACTTGGGGTGTATTTATGCTGATTATTGGAAAGAACTTTCCCATCTTTCCATAGGCTATGAAATAGTTTTTAATGGGAAATGACAAAAGCAGTGAAATTTTAGAAAAAGTTTGAATGAAGCACAGAAATACTTGCTACAGTGCTTCACTTGTGATCATCTTCTAGCTCTGGTTTTGTTATTACAGTCATTCTTTTGGACACATATGCTTTATACTGGAGAGGCAATTTAATCCACTTCATGGAAGATTTTTACAGCAGTATTATTATTTAAGTATTAGTTACATACTTATTTTTTCCTCTTTTTTTTTTTTCTTCAAATTTCAATTTGAATTTTCATGTTTCCATCTTGGAAAAATCAAAATGACAGAAAGTATACTGAATAGTAATTTAACAAAAAAAGAGTTGAAAGCTAGTTTTGAAAAGGACAACCTTAGAATTACATGTTCTAACTTCAGATTTCAAAATAATTTTCTATTTATGCTAGTCAGTTTAATCTTAAAGAAATAAACCTCAGTGGCGATGAAGGATTTCAACTGAATCAGAATAACTCATTTTGAAAATTGAAATCTGATTGTTGTCTGTTTTTGGTGTGGTTTTTGTTTTTTTTTTGTTTGTTTTGTTTTGTTTTTTTTTTGTTTTTTTTTTTTGTTATTTTTTTTCTATTAGAATTTAGATATAAAGATACTCGGAGCTTTATGTTCTAATTCAGGCCTTTACCCTAAACTTGTAAAACTTCCCAGAAAACAAAGTAACCCATTCCTCTTTTACTTACTGAAAGCACATCTAATTCTATTTCACAAGGTTCTGTTTCTTTTGTACGAACTTCAATGCATTCAGAGGATTTCCAAGACACTCAGCACAACTTCCTGATTTTGCAAGAATGTTCTGTTTCTCTGATCTGAATCCTTTCCAGCACTGAATAACGATAAACAGATTTTGCAAAGAATCTCTTTAGTGATGTTTAAATTGAGGAACAAAATTCAGAGAGAGATAAGGTATCACTTTTTGTCAAACATGTTAGTCTAATTTTATGTCCTACATCTTGATTTGATGCAATGTTTATAACAACACATTTTATGTATAATGCCATGAAGTGATGACAATCTGCTCTACTGTCATGGTGTGATGTTGAATTAATAGGAAACAAGGTGAGGGCAGAGCAGGCAATCATTGTATGTGTTAACTTCATGATTAACCATTGGGTTCTTAATAAACTCTTACATTACAAAACAGACTGCCAAATATTTTTGTCACTTCTACAATATTTTGTCAAGATATATGACCTTGAAAGTCACCTTTAAAGTTATCATAATATTTCACACAACTAAGATTAACACAGTTTTTATGAACTTCAACGAGAACACACCTGATGTGTAAAACAATCATTAATGGAGACTGGAATCCCTAAAAAAAATGTATACAGCGAAGAATGTTGCAAGAAAATACACTTCATTTCTCAGAATTTAATTAAACTTTGTGCATAATATTCATTAATTATACTAAAATATTTTTTCCCTGAATAGAAAATAGAGAAACTAGTACATACCATTCCCATCGCAGTTTGTGAAATGTGTTTGGCAGATTACGGAGCTCAAAAGCACTTTCTCAGTTTCAAGATCATCAATTGCTTACTACAAAATTACTGGTTGCCTGCTTGCTGCACTATTTCAATTAAAACATCATATATGTCCTCATTTCAGGGAGAATGCAGGACATAAATCTGTCCTTATATCTTTGCATAACAACTTAAAACTTTTGTAGCTATAGTATGCAAGATCACCATCAGGCATTTTTACCCAAGGAATATATTTTCTGGAACTTACTTAGGTTGATACTTGGTATTTGTTGAATGACTATTGCTACCATAGTAAGGGGAATACAGTCAAAACTAAACCATACTAGGTGTAATAAGGGAGCACACCAGACAGAAGGATTCCTGCTCCACGAAGTTCAAATTCCAGGCATAAACAACAGACAGCAAGTACAAATAAATAGAAGTAGCTGTAGTTTAACACTTAATCATCCCAAAAGCTCCAACTTCACCTTTCTTAAAAATTTTAGATATCATTATAAAATAGAATTTAAAAGGCGTGCTGTTAGAAGGCACTAACGAAATTCTCCCTTCATATTCTTCTCAAGCTTCTAGGCAGGATAGCATAAGAAAAAGAGAGAACTTAGCTTCTTCAAACTTAACCCAGTAAGATATGAAGCCCTGAAATGGTTAGCTAAAAGCAAGGGTTTAAGTATCAACAGCAATTTGAGATGACAGAGGTGGGGCTTGGCCTTGAAGAGCTGGAAGAATGAGATAGAAATAAGAAGCTTCTTTTCTTCATCTATGTAGTCATACACAATAACAAGAAGTTTGAAGCAGGTCTATTTTACATAGCATCAAGAAAATTTCACCTATCCATTCCATGTGAACTTGGCTAGAAGAATATTTAAGTAGTAGCGAGTGAAAGCATACATGAAAATCAACAAACGATAGCTAACCAGGAACTTAACGCCCTGTTGAAATACATTTGAGCAGACTGTCCCAGGTCTGACTTATCAACAGGAACATATTTTAATGATGTTACAAGCCTTTACTTTCATCCGTTTTGCAGATGCCTCTCTGTAGTTTCTGTACTTGCATCACATGGCTCTACATACTCTTTCTTAATGAGCTTCAGAAATACAATAGTTAGAAAATAAATTATTCCAGACACATTTATTCCCAAGTCTTTCAAGTTCATTCATTAGCCACAGCTATATGTTTTTGCAATAGAAAGGAAACTAAATCTAGTCACAGTGCCGTTGTGGACCAAAGTTAATCAAATAATTATTGTACCCTCCACAAATAAGCTCAACTGTGTCTATGCCACTTCGAAGGGAAAACTGATGGTGTTAAGTAGAAGTGAAGTTTTAAAACATTATAAGACATCTCCTAAAGTCAAACATTTCTATAGAACTGAAGAAATTTTTATGTGTACTTCCAAAAGATACTAATACATGTGTACAGATGTTAGCTTCATATTCTCTAGGTTGTTTTCCTGAGAATAAGTTCTCAATTCAATTTCTAACCTTTAATGAAGATTATATAACAATATTGTAATTAATAATCCAGAGAATTTTCAGATGTGAGCTACAACAGGAAGTTTAGACTGCTGCTTAACTACTGCCCAAAAGCTTTAATTGTTCATTTTTTTTATGGAGGCTCTAAAATAAAAGTTTAATAAGCAGAACTTCCTCCAACACAATGAGATGTACACTGAATAGATCACATTAGCCAGAAACATCACAATTATTATTAATTAAATATATCTGATTGTATTGCGATGATCAGTCAATCTAGGTTTAGTAGTTATTAGTCTAGGGTTACTAGTTCTGATACAAATGAGACAATGTACTTTCCAAGCAAGATAAATACTTTCCTCAAAATCAGAAAAAAAAACAAAAAAAATTAAGAAAATGCTAAGGAAATTGAAGTCTTTGTAATCTTCTCACTTAGACAACCTGTCTCTGTCTGCTTTTCCATCTTTTTTTTTTTTTTTCAAACAATAAAGAATATATTTATGTGTAAGAGAAAGCCACAAGAGTAAAAAAGCACTGTCTGAAAAATCTAACAATTAATGAAGAAATAAAAAAATTTCTACTACAGAATGCCTGTTATTCGCCCTTAAGTGATAGATTAGATACTGGAAATTACATTACAATTTGATGTATGTGTCACTTTAAGAATGATTCTTGGATTGTGGAGGCAGCTTGTGTGTCATATGATGTAAGTACTTTTATTGAGTAGGTAAGTATGTAATAGCTAAAAGCCTCATAAATCAGCTAAGTGGTCTCCCAATTTATAGAGAATATTTGATCCGAGAACATTACCGTCTGGTGAGCCACTGAGAAAAAGACAAGACGTGAAGAGTGATGGAGATAGATATATTAGATAATTTTTTTGGATATATAGTATCTGTGGTTAGCTCTTCATTGCTTGCATCTTTTTTAGTCATTACCACCTGTGCAGGTGTAATATACTACCAAATTAAAGTTTTTCTACTCACTTTAACGGTTTTTATAGCTGCTTCTCATAGGGGTAAAGTCATACAGAATGAAATGCATCAGCATGTAATAAATCAGAAGTCTTTTTTTTTTAAATACCAGTTAGCAAAATACTGTCTATTTGAGGACTATCTGAAGTACAGAAAATAGTCCACATTAATCCAGACAGACTTCTCAGAATGTTACTAAATTGAATGAGTACATATTTTCTAATTGCAAACACAAATCACAAATGCTTATCTCTGCATATTAATTTTTTATTGGAACAATGAAGAACTTCAAGAAACCATATATACACAAGTAAATATATAACTATACACAGTTATATATATAGTTTATAAACTATGTTTATAAATGAAATAATACCATTTTAATCTACTTCAATTCTCCTTTCCAGAGTTCTTTATGGAGTACTTAGTAGCTACATTAAAAGTATTTCATATTTAAAACAGCATGTCAGTAGTATAATAATCAGTACACTATGATAAAATGTATAGTGACCAGAGCTGAACTTTTGAACCTGTTGCAACATAAGAAAGTAAAGCATCATTTATTTGCTGTACTGTATTTATAAAATTAAATAATTTCTATTTGCTGTGGTTTATGTATTAAGCATTCTCCTGATTGCTAAATGGATGCTTCAACATATTTTTGAAATAGTGATTTGTGTGGGTTCTAATGCTCTGAGGTATTGCTTCTTAGATTGTTCACCTACTCATATTTTATACTGCCGAATGTCTTCCACTTTAAGTCACATCAGAGGCCTCTAAAACCCTTATTTCACTCCAAGCCATTTTTCATCCATAAAGTATGGAAACATTGTCAATGTAAAGTTTCTTTTCCTTTTTGAGGTGATATAGAAGGAATAATTCCCTGGAAAACACAAGCTACTGGAAAATTTATTGTCCAGGTGAAAAGTTTAAAATTTCTCATAATATATGGATGAAAAGCAATTGTCCTTTCCTAAAACACTAACAAGGTTAGTAATTGTTGTTGAAGAATGATCCTGTTAAATTATCCTAATTTCTTTTTTAATCTTAACTTCTTTAGAAAACAGAGATCACGCGTTAACTACTAATTGTAGCTTTCCCACTTTAAGATCATAACCCAACTCTCTAAACTCAATATTTCCCTAAGTTTTACATTTTAAAATAAACCACTCTAAAAACTCTACCTTTTGCAGACCTATTTTACTAAACAGCCAACACAACCTGTCATTTTTTTTTTCCAGTGAATCTCCTTCACTTGCTGAATTACATGCACAATGAAAACTACAAAAAATTGAAGCCTGAATTCAAAAAGTCAAGGCTTAGGCATCCAAAGTTCTTAGAATTAGGCAATAAAAGGATAAACTCAAGTCTGATCCATTCTGCCAATGTCAAGAATACATTCAAAATCAAATTTCTGTTAAAATTAAGCAATAATAGCAGAATATTCTTATATAAAAAACATTTCCAGTCATGCTGCTGCTGCTGTTTTTGCTTTTGTGATGGTGTTCCATAAGCCAGAATCTACAGGCATTCTTTGGGAGAAAAAGCAAAACACTGAAATGCAGGCTAAGATAACTTCAACTGTCATAGAAATACCAGCTGCAGAAGGTGCTAGTGCAATCCTACTAATCTAGAAATGAGCTTAATCGTAGCATAGATGTTTTGCCATCAGCCTGCTGTCAAGATAAATAATTTTTCTCTACCATATCTACGTGATAAATGTCAGTCAAAGCAAGGCAGAATCCTTTGAAGCAGAACTGTAAGCAATAAAATTTACATATTTGAAAAAGGATTAAGTCAAACATCAAATGAAACTGTCTGGCTTTCTACTGAAAAGAGTTTTTTTCTAAGCAATATCTTGATCAGTCTCCCACAACCGAGGAACCTGATGTTCTAGAAGCAATTGTAAGATTTGTCAATGAAAAAGGAAAGATACAGTTTAGGACCAAAATTTACTCTTGCATTTCTGCCTCCTGTGTTCAGATGTCCTCTATCAGCTACTAGTGAAATCAAGGAGAGCTGTAAAAGGCGATTACAGTATCTCTTTTGAGCCTGTGGGTTTTTTAATTCTGATGTAAGAAGAGCAGACATTGAAAATCTGAGAGGGAAAGAACTTCTGTTTTAGAAAAGATCTAGGGGTATACAAAGAGAAAGTTAGACACACAGCTGTAACTCATGTCTTCCAAATTACCTACTTCTCAACCTACCAAAACAGTATTTTTAAACTATGACTAAACTAAACTTAGCATGTAGAAAGATCTATTATTTTTTCAGTAATATTAAATTGATACTATTTTGCTCACTCTTAGGAAAAAAAAGAAAAGAACACTTTCTCTATTACTAGTACTTATTAAATATTCAGTACTATTGAAAGATGGGGTTTTAAAAATTCATTCTTACATTAGCAACTAAACATGGAGATAACACTTAAAAAAAAAAAAAAGAAGAAAAAAGAAAAGAAAGAGTAGAAGAGAATGCTTCAGAATAGCTCCCTGTGGTAATTTCAAGAGCAACAGAATAGTAACGTACCACCAAGATGCTGTGGTTTTTGTTTGTTTGTTTGTTTTAAATTTCTTCCTCAATTCATCTAAGGCATAAATTTGGTTTGGACAGGTATTTTTCTTGCAAACATACTACTTTAGATAACAAAGCAAAGTACGTGTGTTTTAAAATATGCTTTCTAGATCACTATGACTATGGTTCTACTAACCATATCAAAAAAAGTTTGAGTCCTACGAGAGTTAAAAATGCTCAACACATTTTGTGTAAACATTATACACACTTGTCAAAGACCTTTGCCAGTATATCCAATGACGTAAATTAGAATAAGTGTTTGTGCAAAGGTTTACATTTTTTCCAAAAAGAAACAATCCATTTCTCTAAAGAAATGTTCATCATTAATCCATTCTGACATGCTATCTGAATTTGTAGATAAAAGCATCAATTCATGCAATTCTGTTCACATTTTACACAAGTAATATTACTAGTTTATACATGGATTGGAAAACAGTACTTCAGTTATGGCAGATACAGCTATGTTAGAAATGTTATTAACACTTATATTGTCCCATCATGGGATTAACATCTGAAAATATAAATCTTTCTAGATGGATTGAATTTTTAGTTAATTACAAGTTATTTGACTTTACTGGGTCTGACTAGCACGGAGTTAAATTTCTCCACAATAGCCCATCTAGTTCTTCCCTCTGCACTTATAGGTAGAACAGAATTGATATCAAATGAATACTGAGGGGTTCTGGCACAGATCTAAGACTCGTTCAAAGCCCCATAAAGCTAGGACACTGGGCAAGAGTTGGTGATGGGAAACCATCAGGCAGCTGTCCCTGATAAACCAAAGGGATATTCCATATCACATGATGCCACACTTGGGGGAAGAAGGGGGAAGGAGTACAACAGGGGCTCTTATTGTGAAAAACACCTGTCTTTCTGAACATGTGTATTATGGCACTGCTTCCCAAGATAATTTTTTTTTCCTTTTATTTTCTTCAATTCATACCAAAGATATGCCAACCAACATACCTCTCTAAAAAGGAGATACTCATAGAATCCTTCCGACATACAGCGATCCATAGATAAAATCAAGTGGTTAAAGCCAGCCTACACCTACCAACACAGGGAATAAATGGCAATTAATTAACAGAGGACCAGACACTCCAGTGCTCTGATTCATAACTGCTGAAGTATCCACAAGATGTACATGTTCACATTAAACTTCATACAAGCTGTGATTGCCCAACCCTCAAATTTGCCAAGATCTCTGCAAGGGCTCACCATCCCCAGCAGAGTCAACAGGTCCTCCTAATTTAGTCATCCACAAGATTACTTAGTACGTATTTGAGTTCTACATCCAGATAATTTACAAAAACTTTGAAGACAGTTGTCATCAAAATGGATCTCTGGAGAATTTATGACTATTCCTGAATACGCCTGGGAACATTTAATGAATTCTGTGACATTGCATGCAGTGAGGAGGGAGGCAGTGGCCCAACAGAAAAAGTGCAAGGCAAGGAATATCCATACACCTTGCCTTGCTGAGAGTCCCAAGTAGCCAAAAAGATCATTTCCAAATACAAAAGATGCTCAAGCACAGACAACTGTTTTGGCTTCCTGCATGCTACAAAATTTTTACATATTATATAAACAAATTTATCTTTCTGCTTATGTGCTGCTCAGTTCAAAATCCTGAGACCCTGCTCAGCTTAGCCATAAACATAATTATTTAGAATAAGACTCGTCAGTTTAAATTTTGTCAGCATAAAAAATTAGAGAAAAAGTTTTTTAGTATCTTTTTTTTTTTCTGGACTTGCATTCAAGTTCTTTGGAGGGCTGATTGCAGCAGCCTATGCTTTTCCTGTATTTTGTACACGTGCTAATTTCTTCCCATGGACAATGCCTTTCTGCCTATTTCTGCCAATGCCTAATGGTGGAGTTTGCCAAATTATTTGCTCTGCTCTTGAGGCTGAGGCAGCATGGTTCTCACCATACCTGCAGCATGAATTATACAGCATTTACCTCTCTACCTACCTACCTGTCACCCATTGGACAGTTCCATTCAATGATCAGTTCCATGAAATGGCTAGCCAGTCCAAGCTAGTCACATTGCCTAAGCTC
This sequence comes from Lagopus muta, assembly GCF_023343835.1. Lineage (NCBI taxonomy): Eukaryota > Metazoa > Chordata > Aves > Galliformes > Phasianidae > Lagopus > Lagopus muta. The sequence continues at coordinate 31,555,376 of NC_064438.1, read as the reverse complement.
TGGAGAGCATCCTGTGATCCTAACCTACCTCCAAAGGAAAATTCTGAAGTCGAACAATTTCACAGAAACAATACTTTTCAGAGGAAAGAGGGAGGGAAAAAACAAAAACAACAACAAACAAACCTTGGCCACTTCCATCTATAAATTCAGTCTTCAAATATTTCAATGGGTGCTTTATCATGCAGATAGTTTGGAATGAAGAGCTATGACAAACTCTTCATTTCTTCTGCAATGGTGTTATCTCTGAAGTCAGGGATGAAGTCTTGGGAAAACTGATGCATCCCAGACCTTTTCCCGAAGACATGCCACCTCATTTTCCACAATGATGTTCTATCTTCAGCTGGAAATAGTAATTCCTACCACCCCTAGTCAGCAGCCCTTTGAAGCTCACCACTGGTTTCCAAGCCCACAGGTGTCCTGCACCACTTGAGCTTTCTTCATGAGCAGTCTGAATAACATCTGGTCAGTATAATACTCTGCAATAACCAGACACAGGGTAAATTTCCTGCATCCTCATCAGTAACTTTAAGAATTTGGATTAAGTGCTGAAGAGCACTCATGTCAATCTGTTAGCTGTTTATACCTTTTAATTTCAGTCTGTTTTTCAATCTCAGTGCTTCTTAGCCTCAGAGACAACTTTTACAGCGAGTTCTGCAATGCAATGATGTGTTAAATGGGAAAAATATTTTGAGCACCAGTTTTTAAATTGCTTCTTCCCACTTCTAAATAATGTTGACTTTCTTTGTTATGAAGACCATCAACCAGTCTTCTACATACACAACTAAGCCTTTAATAAACAACAAACAAAAATGAATCATTCCACTCTTTCATGCAAATATTTTCTATTCTATCTGCTGTTTTAACTGCCTCTAATTTTCTAAGTTCACAGAAATTATCTTACCTATACATTTTAGATACAAGAAAAAAATACAGGAAATGAATTATGCTATATATAATGGTATTACATACTTCCACATTATTCACTACCACATTTCTCAGTATTTCATTTGCTTTTTGAATGCCAACACACGCTGAAGTGACGCCTTCATTCAGTTGTTTTCAGTAATGCTGAGGTTCATTTCCTGAGCTGATGTGATTCATTTAGAAGCATGTGAGTTGTACGAGCACTTAAGGTGTCTCCCTTCAGTGTTATCTGTTCTTCCTTATTTTATCACTGCTGATTTTCATGTATCACTGCATTTTCTGATTATTAATATGCATTCAACAAATAATTTTTCTTGATCAAAATTGTCATTTGTTTCTCTTTTTCCTCGCCTCTTAACATTTGCATCTTTTCCCATGACTATTCTGTTTTAGCAGCTTATAGTAACAGACCTTGTCAGATGCCTTTTAAAACACAAAACATACTGTATCAACTGATTTTCTCTTCCCTTTTCTTTTACTAATACATTCAGAGAAATTTGAAGATTGATTCCTATTGTCAGTAATCATACTGGTTTTGCCATTCTTATTATTTTCCAGATGTTTTATTATTCTGTTTTGAAGTTTCATTCTAACATCTTTTCCTGATGCAGTTTTAAGGTCTCTGCAATTCCCTGGGCCACCAACTCTTTGCTTTAAAAGTAAGTTTATTACTAAGAATCAATCCAGAATTACCTGAGTAACCCTGAGAAGGAGTTGTTCATAAGAATAGCCCGTGATTTCAGTGGAAACCCCATATGAGTATCTGACCACCAGTGTAACTGAGACACCTGCAGCTCCTCTAGATAACTATTCCCATGACTGAACTAGAATGAACAATACTTTGTTCTACATACCCACTCATCATTCTGTAGCATGTTCAGTGGTATCAAAGTATTACTTGACAAACAGAAGTAAAAAACTGGTGCTTGACTTAAAAGATTCACTCAGAAAATAAGTTACTAGTCAAACTGCGTAAGGTGCAAATTTTTGTCCATAGGTAACACCTGCATTATAATCCTATGCAGTCGCTATTGTAACTTTTAAATCAAGAATTTGAAGACAGTGTTCAAAGATAGATAGAAGTAGTCTTTGATGTGTGCTCATCTGAGGGGAACCTCAGTCCAAAACTGTATTTACATTTGTTAAATAAGTATTACTGCAAGAAGGCTTATGAATGTAGGGAACATATGGAGAGGCTGGCAGGCATGGATTCCCTAGTGTGGTGGTTAGATTCTTTGCTCTGAAAAGACAAGTGTTTAAAATTCATTGGAAAACTATAAAGTACACAACCAGTACACCAAATAGTCCTGTATTTAGAGAAGAATTACAGCTGTGAGAAGGAATCAAATATTTTTAAACCTAATACAAGACTATACTTTAAATAATTGTTATTTAAGTTTATATGCTAGTCAGATATTGCAAGCTGAACTTATGTTGTTGCACAATGAATGTATCAAACTTACTAGTTACTCTGAATTACTGTATGGGTTTGTTTTGTTTTTAGCACCTAAGCTTCCCGCTATTAATTTACCTTTACTTATCATTTACTATAGTAACAAGTAGTTAAAATCCTGAAAAATATTCCAGATCCCCAGTGAGAGCAATTCACTTCCTTGTGAAGTCTGTTCATTGTAAGCTGTCTTCCAGCTACAGCATAAGCCATAACCCAAAGACATCGAGAGCATTTTTGTCACATTTCAATAGGCTTTAGCTCATATGCTGGAAATGTGTGACTAACTTCTAGCTCCTTAATCCTGACCATATTTAAATCATCACTGCTATTTAGACAGAGTATACACTTAAACACTTGATGAATCACAGATCAGACCACTGTCTAGATGTGTTTATCAATGTAATATAGATAGTGACAGCTAAGTATTTCTTCATCGGACTTACCTAATACTGCAGCTATGTCAACAATTTGATATAAAAGTCAAGAATATGCTTTTTCTTAATCTTGGATTTATGTATACTTAGAACACATTCAAACTTATATCTAGATGAAGATAAAATTTGAGTCACTCCAAAAATTAAAAAACTAAATAGAGACTGCAAGTAAAATAGTTTTTTGTTTTGTTTTTTTTTTTGTTCCTCCCCCCCCCCCCCCCCAAAGACTGGTCTTTCATTTTAACTTTTCATTTCATTATTAAATTTTAATAATTTCAAAATTAAAAAAACAAACAAACAAGATTACGTTATAAGGATGAGCCTACTCATGAAAATTAGACTTCTAGAATAAAACTGAAGCACATAAAATCACGCCTACATAATAAACTACTGAGTTTAATTGAGATTCCATAAGATGATATGGGCTAATAGGTGTACAGCTTGTTTCATCTCTCCCTTCTTTAGTTATAGTTTCTTCCAACCTTCATGTAAATATGCAGTTTATGCATCTTTTATAGCATGAATTTAATATCCATTATTTAAGTAGTGAAAGTATAACCATAGAAAAGGTTCATGTTCACTATACTATTATTAAGGTTTCATTTTTCTACATTATATATTTTCTTTAGCACTCTAGAAAAACAAAGTATCTTCTCCTCGCTTTCTATTCTATTCTAAACATGCCTTATGCAACTTTAGTATCCAATTGCTTTCCAAAAATGCATTAACTAATGTTACTAACATCTGTCATGTGTAGTTCATTTTCTCTATCATCTTCTCTGCAGGGACAGGATGAGAAAGAAAATGAACCACACATCGTGTGCAATGTAGTGTTATATGCATATGCATTATGATAGAGTCTTTAATTACATACTCTCATCTTGTTTCCCACAGGATCCCTGCCTCATTCTGTACACAGGACAGACACATGGGAGAGATTTAAGAGTGCATAGGCAACCACCAATTTAGCAGTTCCTGACTTGGCTTTTTTAATGTAATGTGGTGCTTCTAACTGTGTGTTTTTTTCCTTTTCATGTCTGTTTTTCATTCTTAATGTTTCTGATATTTTCCATAGAAAGAATAACACGATAAGAAGACAATAAGATGCAGCTATTAATTAGAACAGAAAACGTGTAGTGAATTCTCCAAGCCTTAGTGCACCTTTGCCACTCTTCTCATACATAATCCCAAAGTCTGTGGTTTCAGAAAAAAGGAAAAAACAGCAGGTGTTTTTCCTACCTAATCTACTCTGCCTAAAAGCTGGAGGATTCAACTGCAGATCTGTAAAGGAGGAGAATTCAGGAATGCTGCCAGTGAAGTGAGTTCAGAAGGGATATTCCTGTTTCTGTTTGGCTTTATCAACTACACTTGTAATATCTCTGTAATCAGTTTCTTTAACAAATAACCAATTAGAAAAACATTGAGTATTTTCTGCCATAAGCAGATACCCAATATCTATCATCTTCTGACATATCATAATAAAATTAAATTAACAGAAGAACAAATAAGCTTTCATAATAATTATTAATTTTCCTTGACATCTTGGTACTAAGTTAAGTGCTAACTTCTTTTTTCTACCCGTGCTAAAGAATTTTTTTAAACAATTATTTCTGATTAATTAATGATGTTTATTTTTTAATTAGATTTTTTTTTTCCTTACAATGCTTGGAAGTATAAGATAAAGAAGAGTGCAGAACAAAAATAGACTGCACGTTCTTTCCTGTTTTCGGTGTACCTGCTTGGTACCAACTCTTTTTTGAAAAAAATTCCCATATTCCACTGCATTTTTATGCTGTATATTTTTGTATTATTTTTTATATTTTACTTTTGTCTTTTTAAAAAATACCTCCAATAACAGTTTATATTGACTGCAATAAACATGTGTAAATGAAAGCAGTCATAGCTTTATTTACCTGAAATAATATTAAGAGATTAAAACTTTGTTGGCAGAAGCCCTTTTAGTTTAATTAAGTCTGCTGCTAATTTCTGAAGATAAAAGTTTCCTCATGGAGGTTGCTGTTTGCAGCAGTTTCATGCAAAAATGTGCATAGATTCTGGGTTGTCTGTATGTTTTGCAAATAGTTTCCTACAGTAGTAGATTAACTCCATCTGTTACTCCATAGGGAAGGTAATTTGAATTTTGCCTCTGAAATCTGAATCCAAGCTGAAGAGGGAGACCGAACCCCAGTTTTTTTTTTATTTTTTTGAACTTCAGATCATCTGATCCTGTATAAATGCATTCCAGTATGGAAAACAGCCCTGTTAAATGAATTTCAGACCAAACTTGAAAATGTCTGAAAAGCTCTAAAGGTTTTAAGCTTGAATCCTATTGTAGTTTGAATGTTTGTTGTTGTTTTCTGGGGGATATTTTTGTTTTTGATAGGTATATAAGGAAGGCATCAAGGTTTTTTCCTTCAGCTACGCATCTTTGATCTCTGCTTCTATTACAAAGTGATTCTTCTTCCTCTGCATGTTCCAGTTGCAGTAACCCTATTATTAGACAAAAACTTCACTGTGCATGTTTCTCCCTGTAGACAGTGAATAAAACCTACATTCAAGTTTGCACTGGGAGAGTGTATGTCTACAAAAAACTACATGAAAATTCATCAAGCTTTAATGTCTTTAATTCCAGGTCTTCAAAATATGCTTACTGCCTGGATCACATGTCTATTGTGATGCCAAGAAACCTGAATGCCCATTCAAGAATGCTTGGATACTCCACAAGTGTCAAAGCAAGTCTTGCATCCAATAATGAACATTTTCAGATCAGTTACATGAGGTATATTTATCTCTTGGTGAGTCATTCACCTTTGATTGTTCTTAAGCATTAGCTTATAGATAGATAAGATACATACCATAAACACAGCTATTACATGAAATAAAACATATTTTACAGGTGCAACACTAAAGATTTCTGATATCCAAAAAAGTTTTAAAGAACGTTGATGATGCTATGAAGATCTCATTCCTGCTTTACAGAGTAAAGCTGCATGTCTGTTTGATAGTCATTTTTCTGAAATGAGAAAGAATTTTGGCTAAATGCAAAGAGAACAGAGAAGCTCTTTCTGCCTTTTGATGTGGTGCATATTATGTGGAGAAGGACAGGGGGAGGAAAATATACTTTCTAGTCCACTTTCATTCCCCGAAGCAGTTGGGGATTTTCTATTTTTACCTATCAGCACTCTGACAAAAAATACAGACATCCATACTACCTGTCAATCCTACATTCTTCCTGTCTGGTCTATTAACTATGAGGTATTCCAAAGAAATACCTGGATTAAACAGACAGTATGTCATCCTATATTAGCTCTTGCTGTAGACTGTGAGTTTACAATGCTGTACTGCCATAGTTTTTGATACTTTATTACTTGCATTCATTTTAGCCTATTTTGAGTATGATGTGTCGGTAGTGTGCTTACATTGCAGATTTATTCAAATAGTAAAACACCACCATTGATAGATATATCTGTTAAAGCATAGATTTCTGATGAACTTCTTTACTTCCTTATTTCCTCTAAAAATTATTCTTTCCTGTTTTTGGTGAATTACAGTGCATGTTCACATATACAGTTAGAAACCATTTTGATAAACAAATGTTTCATTTTCATTCAACCCATAGGACAAAGCATACTGTACTCTCTAGCGTATTTTATTTTCAAGGAAGTTAAACATCTTTCTACTATAGCTCTATGCTAATACTCAAAGATCTTCTTTATTTTAAAGGAACATAGACCTTCAGATTGGTACTCTGAATAACCCCATAGGTCCACAGCATTTACAAATGTAATTGTTACTCATCAGCAGAGATATTTCACAACACCTATTCTTTTCTTCTCAGCCTCTAGAACAACTTACAAAATGGCTCCCAGTCACATCACTCTTATTACTTCATTGAGCCTAACATCAGAAGAGTACAAAGTGAAAGAAATAACGGAGACCAAAATCACTGAAGTTAATAGAACCACCAGCATTTTGCATGAACATTTGACAAGCATAAGTCAAGGTCACCCACAGTTTATCATTTAAGTAATTTCTGAAAAATCAGCATAATCTGATGTTGTCCCTCAGACACAATACTTGTATGTACCACTAAATGAAAAGTAGCAAAATCAGCTTTTGTATAGTACTTTCACCCACAGGGATCAAAACACAAAAATGTAGTACAATATAGCAATATATATTTTAAAACTATATCCACTATATATCGAAACTACTACATACCATTAAAAATGGCCAAAAATGCAGTTATGGGCTATATTGCAACGTTAATGTAGAGCGACATAGATTTAATTAAATCTCTTAATCCCAAGAAGTTATGTCCAAGTTTTTTCTAAAGTAGCTTTGTTCGTCTTAGGTACACAGTGTCTGTTAATGTTCTCACTATATAATAAAGTTATTAAAAAAATTTACCTTTAGTGTATTTGACAACACAAAACAAGCTCTTCTGCAGGGCAGCAAATATTTTCTACAGTTAAGTACTATTACTTCATCAACAAAGAATGCAGCATGATTGAAGGAGGATATAAAATTTCAGTCTCCTAAGATCACAGCTTGAGTGGTATTCAACCCACTTAACAAAGTATGCAGACATACTGCAATTCAAACAACTGTACTTTCCATTTAGATAATCATGATATTCAGTCTAAACTGTAAAATACAGAACTGGGACAACAAGAAATTAAATAGTACATCCAAAACCTGTGTCACAGTAGCAATGTGTGTTGACCAGTAAGTATGTATAAAAAAAATTTAAGAATTAAGGGACTTCAGGATGAGAAATATGCTCAATCTGATGATCTGCAAACACAATATGGAGTAATATTTTTCCAGAGAGCCAAACGTACAATGAAACTATTAAAAACTATATTAAACAACTACAACTATGATGCAGCATACAGAGAAAGACTTAAACATGCTCTCTCAATCTTAAGAAAAGAGGGTGGAGAGATAATCATACTACTGCTTTCAGTTACCTAATGGGAAATCATAGAGAAGACAGACCAGGCTCCTCTGGGAAGTGCAAAGGACAACAGAAAACAGACACAGCTTGCAACATGTTCTATTTAGGTATTAGAGAAAAGACTCCAGTTAGGTATTAGAGGAAAAAAAAACAACACAAGAATAGAAAAATGTAGCTCAAATTGTTTTGGTTTTTTTTTTTTCTTTTTTTTTTTTCCATTTATATATTTTATCTCTCTCGCTTACTATTATTTTTAACATCATAATTACCTAAAGCAGTGGTCCTTAAAGCTGATCTAGTTTCTATACAGATTAAGTAATGTCTCTATGTTTGACATATTTACTAATTCTTCCCTATAATTTTACATAGAAAATTATATCTTGACAACTATCTATATTGGGATAAGTAGAATATTTTCAAACACGTTGCCCATTTTAAAGATGTTAATCAGCTTTACATGTATATACAGAACCCAGTCACGTACTTAAGTTCTATTTCAAAGCTCAGAGAGTAAAAAGAAGGTTTTTTCATTTATTTTATTGCATCCTATTAAGGCATGAGTTTGAAACAGCTAAATTAAGAAAGAGGACCTTTTTTTCAATTCCCTCAATCCATTCTGTAATAAAATAGTACACCCTTCCAGATCAATTGGTATAAGAAAGCAGATAACTGAGAAACAATTTTACATTTCAGAGTCGTTTAAAAGTATATTTGTTCTCCAATATTATTTTAATTCATCATGAAGCTTCTACTTTGAAAAAAAAAAAATTCTATTTCTGCTTACAATGAAACTGGAAGCATTTGCCTTTCCCTCTTTTCCACTCAAATGAGGAAAATTGATACTCACAGCACTTCCATGATACAGAAGGCATGAACTACTTTATTTTACTAGAGTACTAGAAATCCTCTAGTTTTCCATTTTAAAATGTTTTCTCTGACATACTAAATGATTACTTGAGTTACATTAAATAAACAAACATTTAATAGCTGAAAATGTACCAAGACAAACACTGGATCTGAAAAGGATTTAAATATGTTAGAATGTAAGGTCACAGCCATGGGCACCTTTATGACCTGCAACTGTCAAATCTGTTCCTTCCTTCAGTAGATCCCTCATGGCTCATATCTTTCTAAAAGTTATCTTTTTTCTCTTTTTTTTTTTTTCCCCCCTTTATTTGCATAATGCAGCAAGTTGGGTTTTTTTGCCTTTTTTTTTTTTATTGATGGAAATGCATAATATATCTCAAGGAAGTTACTATTCATAAAATGTTTCACTACCCAACAGCTGAGATTCAATGGCACTTGGTTTCAGGCTGCAAATATCTAAAAAAAGACTAGTTAATGTATGACACATTTGTAGCATGAAAATATAGTTTCAACTCACAAACGATGCTCCCAGGTGAATAATCTTGACCATAAGAATAATCATGCAAGAGAAGTTTTCCACATACATAAGCATTTGAAAGACAAGATCTTCTAGAACCATAGAAAGAACAGTGTATATTTTGTAGATTAAAACTGAAGAAAGGGTGTATTTTTTTTTCCTTAATCAGCTCTCTCATGACTGCATCTTATCTGACTTTTTTCACTGAATGTCGATATGCAGAAGTTTACTTCCTTATCTTGGAGACTTCTATCATCAAAAGATATGCCGTACCAGGAATATTGCAATCCAGTGCACAGCATGCATGATAACACGAGTTCATCAGTAATATCACTATGTACAAAATATGAGCCCTATATTTTAAACTCTTTAAATTCTAACCAGTTTCCATTGCAATCTGCCTCCTGTGCATTCCAAAAATTTCCAGCATGTCCCTCAGAATCTGGGAATCTCACTGAAGTGGAAACCCTTAATCTGTTCTTATATAACTATATATTTTATATACATACTATGTTATGTGTAAATGCCTTATGGTGTCTTTGTCATCAGGCAATATGGTGATGAAACCTGACGTTGCATTCAGCAACTGAGGAAAAATTCAGCAATACAATACAGCAAAATCCTTAACAATTTACACAAGTAGTTTTTTTTACTGGTAAAAATTAAAACAGACAATTAAAACAAAGCACGCTGTGACCATTATCTGAAAAAGGGAAAGAAACTGAAGCAGATAAGGATGTACAGTTACCTTCAGTTTGTTATTCATAGAAAGATGCTAAATACTAAATTCCAAGAGGGAAGAATATTTTCAACTTTTCTAACAGATTCTGAGGAGTAATTAATAAAGTATTAAGGCATGATATGTTACTCTTTAAATGAACCACCTCTAAGGAAAACAAAACCAGGATATGGTCTTAAACATGAGATGATGTCTAAAAATAAATACTTTTTACTCTTTGAGTTTACTCTAAATTGCCATTTTCAATTGCTTTCTTTCATAAGACAGGGAGAAAAAAAATCTTAGAGACGCAGATATCATCTTTCTTTGAGAAAGTGTTTTTAAATAGATAGGATAGGATGTGTCATCAAGATCAAGTACCACATGTCATTAATTATACATGGTTCAAGTTCTAAAATTTAATCAGATACAGATTCAAACTTATGTCTTGGTCTGTTATCGCAAGAAAATAATTATTAGGTGCACATGCATGTTTCTTTTAAAGACATACCTCACATATTGCCTACACCATGACAGTTTTTGTGGCTACTCAATGGCAACCATTTCTGTTTCCCAGTTCAGTAAAATAGAAAAAAAAAAAAAAAAAAGGGTGGGGGGGGAAGTGTAAGGGATCCTTCAGAAATAGGCTCTGCTGCTGCTGATTGAGATCACAGCATGTTATATTTGCTACAGAAATAATAATAAGATTATCATTCTCATAATAGTCATAAAACTGTCACCTTTATCAGTGGGGATCACTGAGGCCTTGTAAATGACCCAAGAAAGCATAACTGCCAGAAATTTCCTGGGAAGGTTAGGGTCAGAATCCACATAGCAATCAAAATAAAAAATCTTTCAAAATATTTCAAAATATTATTGAGAAATGCTATTCACCAACATATTAATGAATTATACCCTCTGAGAATCAATTGGTGCACAGTGAGAGTGCTAGCTTAATCAAAGATACTAACCCCATCAAAAACACGTAAGAGCAAGACTCCAGGAATAGTACTTCATCAACTGAAACTGCAGTCAATTTCGGTGTGAAATACTGTACCAAATTTTCTGTGTATGTTACAAACTCTAAACAAACTACTTGAAACTACTCTGATTTGTCTCTGGTTCAGTAACTTAATTTATTGAGACTAACGGGTTCCGTATAATCTCCTACAGACAACCCCAGTAGAAACAAATCCTCACAGCCTCTAAGAGAACATTCTGAATTATTAAGACAGAACACTGAATTGCACACACCTCTCTGTCTTTGTCCACAATCATAAACAAATATGACTGTTCCCTTGAAGTTGTGCTTCTGTCAAGATGTGACAAAAGGTTGGTTTACAGTCATTTTTCACAGACATCAAGCCTACTTGATTCACTCCCCAAACTGACTTGTCTCATAGTCTATTACAAAACTTTTTGAAACTGATTTTCACTACAGACTGTTATACTTAAATACTGGAGAAAACTCAAACTCAGGCATTATCCTATTACTGCATACAGCTAGAGGCATGAGCAAAACAATTCTTGTTTAACAGAAGGCTGTACTTCATTCAGAAAAGGAAATTTAAAAATATAAGGAAAAAAGCAGTTAAGATGGTTGATTAAAATACCACATTAACACTATAAGCCTATTACAACTATTGCAGTTCAAGCAAAAATATGAATGTTTATGAGCAACCTACTGAACAAGTAATCTTCAAAGGATCATTCAGAATACATGCACAAATCTTGTGGGAAATAGAGAACATCAGTTGGCAGAAAAATACCTACAGAAACCTATGATATCAACACCAAGACATGCAAAGAGGATCAGACAGTGATCTCGGGAATGCTATTTGCTATCGCTGCATAAAGTACTTGTGAATGTATGTAAATATGTATTCATCCAATTATAGATACAGGAAAAAGTAGAAGGACTTCATATAAAAAGTTTACTTTCATTATTTTCTAGAGTTGTTCTTTACATTAGTAATTTTTCAGTATTTAAACCAATCTAAAATTTTAAAGTAAACCAATACAGAAAGATCTAAGTGCAATATGGGAAACCACACTGATGACACTGACAACAGTAGATCATCTGAACAAATAGCAGGTAAGTGGGTGACATGAAAAATAGTAGTTTTGAAGAAGTGTGACACCACAGATTCCTTCTTTAAAATGCCCCCCATGCAAGCATTACATGGATTCCTGGTTTCCTGGTCTAATAATTTCTGTTTCTCTTTTCATTGTAATGGTAGTATAAAACAACACTTAGATCCTTTGTTTCTGTTACTGAGGTTTTTGTTTACTGAGATGGGAGACAAGTCACTAGTTAAGGAAATGACTTGAAGTTACATTCTCACTTATCTGATATTTTATTAAAATTTAATTTACTTTTATTGAAATACCCTGAAGATCTCAGATGAAGACTAAGATTCTGATGTATACCTTCCCCGGCTAACAAAATAAGGCCAGAATTCTGCAACATATCTCCTTCAAAGCAAAAAAATAACAGTGGTTTCAACACAGTCAAAAATAGAGAAAGCAACATGAAGCAGAGAAATCTCAAAGGGAGCAGTATTAGGATGTATTTAATATTTGGAGAAATAGAAAGTGGACATTTGGCCGTAAAGAAAAACAGATAATGGATTATCTGAGATTGGGGGATAAAACAAGAGGGACAAAAGAAATACTTGGAGAATAACAGAGATGTTCAGAAAAAAAAATAGTAAATTTATTACACACGATCATTCAGCTTGGTAAGTGATGAAAGGACAGGCAATGCTTACTGCAGTATATTTTTTGTCTGAGTTTAACAGGCAACTTTAATTAACAGCAGTTTGATATGCTGATTTTCTACAGTATGACAATATTTTCAGCAAGTATAACAGCTCTATATTGTAAAAACTACTGTTCAGAGTGAAGATATCATATATGAAGTTGACAAAGCAGCTTTAATATATAAGGCTTCTTTTTGCAAATTCATTATATAATCATGTATAAAATATCTTGCTGGATGCTTAAAATCATCATAAAACCATCTTGGTTTTTTTCTGAAACAATATTTGAATTGACAATCTCACATATGCTTAAAAACAGTACGTATGTATGATATATTATGCATGAATTTATACTGCTTTGTATAAACTGCTTAGTACTTGCAATCACTATTTTTAGAAGAAAAACTGAAGGGATCCAGAAGCAGACCATAAAAAAAAAAAAAAAAAAAAAAAAAAAAAAAAACCAAATACTGTCTGAAAACTAGCAGTGCTTTGCTTCTTGATTTACAAGTTCTGGTTCGGGACTGTAAATGCTAGACATCTGTACTATTTCCATTTCCCAAGCAGTAACTAGAACTGTTGATGAAGTTGAACTTCACATTCACTTTAAATTTCCCAAAGCAATGAAACTCTGCCAGTTTCTGAATTTTAGCCAGATGTGATATGTGGCTTGCCCCCAGGATCTGCTAGCTTTCTCACTCACTGATTTATTGCAGCCAAGAACCTATTTCTCTTGTGCTTGAAGAATCCAACTTGTCCAGAAACAAGGCTACAGATGAATGGTTTACTGCTTGTATTTATCCTTACCCTACTCCTCATTCAGATAGAGAGTTGAGGGGAACAAGAAGAATGCCATCTCTCCTTATTTAAGGTACAAGAGAGAGGCAGAAAAGGGGCCGTAATTCATAAACCTGATTTCCAAAATGACAAATAAAGGCTGGATAAAAAACACACTTGGTGTAGTATTCTGCAACAACTCAATAACAAAATTATAACTGCTTATTTGCTAGAAGTACCCTGCAGCTCTACAAGACAGAAGAACCAAGGCAATTGGTGGTTCCTGAAGGCTTACAAATATGGGAAGAATGGAGTTTCAGCTTAAAAAGAAGAAAATATATTGTCTACTTTTTAAGTGTTGCAAGTGGTAATTTTACCTGCATGACACTGAATAAGTACAAAACATTTTCGATAACAAACAACCTCTTTCCCAGCAGCATTGATAAATCATGGTAAGAACTGATCTGAAGTGTTGCTTATGACACTTAAGACAGTAGCCACAAGATTTTACTGTGCTACGGGGTTGTTGTATCACGGAACAGACGTGTACATAGTTCTTTTACAGACTGCAATTTCTTTCATCCTGAAGTAACACCTTACTCTCAAAGATAACAAATAGCACAATTACACTGCAATTCTCATTAGCATGAGATTTGATTATTAAAATAATCCAGAACTCTAAAATGGAGTAAATGAAAATGGAAGAGTGGGAAAATAAAGCCTATTCATGCAGGAAGATACTACAAGCATTTAAAAGTAGAGACGCACACCACATATACTAGTTTAAATATAGTTATTATAAGCATTCTCTCTAGGGTCAGATATATTTCAGTCCACCATTTTAATGTATGTCAGGCAGTTATAGAACAAAGTCACGATTACACTAACAGCAGATGGTGGTGGTTCTGTGGATAGGTGCTATTCTTCTGAACCCTTCTGTCAAAGGCAGTAGAAAGTGGTTAGACTGATCCTATGCCAGGCAAAGTTTATTCCAAACTGGAAGACTGCTTGGCTTCAAAAAACTGGCAGGCTTTGTAAGCATTCATAGAACAGTTTTTAAGATCATCAACTTCCAACCCCCCTGCTATAGGTGGAGACACCTCTCTCTAGACCAGGTTGCTCAGTGCCCCATCCAGCCTGGCCTTGGACACTTCCAGGAAGGCGGCATTCACATCATCACTAGGCAACGTGTTCCGTTGTCTCACCACCCTCACAGTAAAGAATTTCTTCCTAACATCTACTCTAAACCTACCCTCTTCCAGTTTCAAACCATTTCTCTACATGTTTCTACATGCTGTTTCTACAAGCCTTTATAAAAAGTCTCTCCTCAGCTTTCCTGTAGGCCCCCTTCAGTTACTGGAAGGCTGCTACAAGGTCACCTCAGAGCCCTTTCTTCTCTAGGCTGAAGAGCCCCACTCTCTCAGCCTGTCCACATGGGGGGCTGGGGGGAGGAGGGTGCTTCAGCCTTCTGATCTTCTTCATGGTTCTACTCTGGACCTGTTCCAACAGCTCAATATCCTTCTTGTAGCGGGGACTCCAGAACTGGACACAGTACTCCAGGTGGGGTCTCACAAGAGCAGAATAGAGGAGCAGAATCACTGCCTCTACCTGCCAATCACACTTCTCTCAGTGCAACCCAGGGTACAGCCAGCCTTCTGGGCTGCAAGCACATATTGGAGACTCGTGTTTAATCTTTCATCAACAAACAAACACCCCCAAATTCTTCTGCTGCTTTCAAGGGATTCTCCATCCAGGTACTTGAATACTAACCAGGTTTCTTAGGCCATCCTTCCCTCCAGGGCTCTATATCATGTCACCCTAACCAAGCAGCTCCCTGAAGCATTTGGATTCTGCTCTCCTAAAGTCCAGAGAACCAAGTTTGCTACCAGCAAGCTGGCATCCTGACTTGTATCAGAAACAGTATGGTGAACAGGACTAGGGAAGTAATCCCACCCCTGTGTTCAGCACTGGTAGGGCCCCAGCCCCTAAGTACTGCATTCAGTACAGAAAGGACATTGAGGTGATGGAGCAGGTCCAAAGAAGGGCAATAAGGCTTGTGAAAGGCTTAGAAAATATGCCCTATGAGGTGCAACTGAAGGAACCGAGGCTGTTTAGTCTGGGGAAGAGGCTTACTGCTGTCTTCAAATACCCAACAGGTGATTGCAGTGAGATCCTGGTCTCTTCTCACTGCTGACAGGACAAGGGGAAACATCCTCAAGTTGCACCAGGAGAGGTTTAGGTTAGATAACAGGAAGAACGTCACAGAAACTGTTGTTAACTGGATTAGGCTCCCGGGGAAGTTGTTGAGTCACCATTACTGAATGTGTTTAAAAATCATTTGCATGTGGTGCTCAGGGACATGATTTTGCAGCGGGTTGTTAGAGTTAGGGTAGTACTGTTTGGTTGCAGTTGTACTTGATGATCTTGAAGGTCTTTTCTAACCTGAGCAATTTTCTGATTATCCCCAGGTGGAGTGGAGCTCCATAGACTCCAGCTGGTTGTTGACCCAGAGGGCAACACCTGCTCCCCTTCTCTGCCAGCCTTTCCTAAAGGGTTTATACCAGACTATTCCTACATTGCAGTCATGAGAGCCATCCCATCGCATCTCAGTTATACCAATGATATTATAGCCCTGCAGACATGTGCACACCTGTAATTCTTCTTGCTTGTTACCCATGCTCCATGTATTAGTGTATAGGCCTTTGAGTCAGAATCTCATTGAGACTGATATATCAATTAGAATTCCCTTATCCTGCACCTTGGTGCTGTCATACTGGCCTACAGTCCAACTCCATGCCCAGGGCATCCATTATCATCATCAGCTTCAGAGTAAAATGATTTGAGGATCCCTCCCCCAGCAACTCTATTTTAAAGCCCTTTTGATTAGATCAAAAATCTTGTTATTAAACATGTTCTTTCCCCTATCTGAGATGAACCCCATCCTGCTTCAGAAGACCATATTTCTCAAAACTAGTTCCATGGCAAACACAGATGAAGCCCTGTTCATGACATCACTCCCTTAAACATTAATTGATTTTCTTAATTCTATTAACCCCTTCCCTCCCCATTCTCCTAACTGGGAGGATTGATGAGAAGACTACCTGTGCTACTGAATACTTCACAGCTGCTCCCATCTCCTTTTAGCCCCTCTATATATTCTTCAGGTTGCTAATAGCTGTGTCACTAGTGCCTACATGAAACAGCAGCAGCGGATAGTAGCCTGTGGGATGTAAAAGGTCTGGCAACCTGCAACACCCTTGACACAGGTCCCTGGCAAATAGCAGATCTCTCTAGATAGCAGGTCTAGATGACAAACGGGTGTCTCCGTATATCTCAAAAGAGAATCATGCACCACTATCACCCATTGCTGCTTCTTAGCTGTAGTAATCATTACACAACAGAGTGCGAGAAAGGTGCCAGGAGACTAAAAAGGAGGAAAAAGTAACTGAATCTATGTCTTCCATCTGCTTAACAGATATTTAACCAGCCATGTCTGTTGAAAGTAAACTTACTTCATCATTTTTCATCACTTGGTGACACAAACTTTGCCCACAAAAACACCTGCAGACCCAGAAGATATGTCAATGACAGTCACTGGACGTCAGGAGATCATCTAGCCCAATGCCACCAATAAAGCAAGTTCCCTACAATAGATTGCACAGGAAGATGTCCAGGTGGGTTTTGAATATCCCCAGAGAAGGAGATTCCACAATTTCTCTGAGCAGCTTATTCAAGTGCTCTGTCACCCTCATAGTAAAAATAAATAAATAAATTTCTCATGTTCAAATGTAACTTCCCATGTTACTGTTTGTGACCATCAACCTTTACCTCCACTCACTTGACTCTTGCCCTTTACATATTTTTAAGTATTGAGAAGATTGAGAAGATCCCCTCAGTCTTCTCTATGGAAAGCACAGTTGGAGAGGCAGATTCAGTTATCACAGGTAATATTTATATGTACATGAGTCTAGTCTATCAAAATATCAAGGAAATTGTATATCATGAAAACATTTTATAGAAAAAGTACTCCTTTACAGGTTGTCATGATTATCCTTTGTGGCAGAGTGGCAGCGTATTAGGTAACAGACAGCAAGCGCTAAGCACCCGATCATCTTAAGCAAAAAAGATGTGCAAAGAGATATGTCTTGATTGATGCTGCCTATGCCACCAACCTTTTGGTGACATATTGAAATAGACTTTGCTAGACGAGAAGTCCTGGATCATCTAGTAGAAAGCCACTTCTGATGTGATAGAAGAGAGATAGAAGAGAATAAGAATCAAGTACTCAATAACACTGGTATTTCTGATAGTCAGTTGCAGGCCAAGATTTAGTCATAGCAAGTGTTCTACTATAAATAAATAAATAAATAAATAAATAAATAAGTCTGTCTTGATTTTCATCAGAAATAAACTTCACAGTTTTGAAGAATGAAAAAACATCTTACAGGCTTGCCCTCATGACAAGCATGAATGTAGACTACCTATGTCGCTCAACACATAATGTATACTTGCTTGATTTCTTTGCAAGTCTTATAACTTCATTAAATCCCTTAGTAAACGGTAAACTTAATTGTACATTGCATAAGCTGTGTTATGGAAGATGAAGTTCTCATTTAGAGCTTGGAGTATTTGTGTCTTGCTTTTTTTTCCATCCTGGCTCTTATTAGCTTTAGAACACTGCCATTCACCACACTGAGAAATTATCACAATAATCTAAATTTTCACATAGTAAAAATATTTATTGCCCCCCTGCACAAAATATTTTGTCATTTGTTCAAAATCTCATTTAAATAAGAAATATGATCAACATTTAATCACTTTTTTAGAAAATGACATTCAGACATGCCAATTTTTCAGTGAACTTACTCATACTGATTCTAATAAGCTGAACAACTTGTTTTGGCTGCAGCTGTCTTTTTTTCCATATGGAAGTGCTTCTCCTAGCTTTCTTCCAAATTATGTGGTTGAGAGGAGGATGTGGAGAGAAGTCCTGTGTTGTTTTTCATGGCACAAATTCATTCAGGGGGCTGAAACATGCAATATATTGCTTTCAGTAAGCCAGAACCCCTAGGGCATGTCTTGGCACTATGACAAACAAATCTTTACCTTAACAATCTGTGTGTAAATCCACGAAGTATTTAACAGATTTAAGAATACACACACTTTATGCTAGCACATGTTTTTACATACATATGCTGCACTATAGTCATTCTTCCAGCGCTGGGTACAAAGTACTTTCTGAAAGTTAGGAAGGATAAGGTGATACAAAGCAAAAAGATGAGTGCAATGAAAAGAAGAACTGAATTAGTGGAAAGTAGAGGAGAGCTACTATCAAATAAAAGTGTATTTTTTTTTTTTTTTTTTTTTTTTTAATTTACCTAATACAAGAGAAAAAGAAGTATTACCATTAAAAAATAAAAATAAAAATCCATAGAGTGAAGTTTCACAGGCAGGTCTTAAGTCTCCCACAGCTTAGCTACCATGTGCGTGTGTATATATATATATATATATATATATATATATATATATATATATATATATAATCTTCTCATGACTTCAAAAGCAAATTCTTGAAGACCCTTCCATGCCAGAGCAGTGATCTACCTTGTAACACTATTGTGCAATGGAAAGTGCAGCAATAATAGCAAGGCAGCAAAGTCCCAGGCTGCAGCAAACAAGGACAAGCCCTAACACAGAAACATCCATAGATACAGAAACAAAAGAAGATTCACTTACCCTTAGAAGGGCTCAGGTAGGCAGGGATCCCCAACAAGAGATACCCTAATCTCCACTGCCAACCCTCAAATGAGGTCTGGGAAGGGGGTGAATCATGCCTCCACCCCTTCCAGTCATTTAAGTGCACTGCACACACCTGAGCCCCTTTGTGTTGGCCCTGCCTTCCCACCAGGTGCTCAATCACTGATTCAAGCCATGACTTGGCATTTCCACTACACACTTGGTCATTTATTTTTATTAAATTCATTTCTGACAGCTAAGGAATGGCTACACAAGCAGCAGCAGTAGCAAAATGATTTAGATTTCACTACATGAATGGATAGGATGGCAGAAGATCAAACTCTGGCAGAAGCACCATCTGGTTTGATCTTCTTGTGTGACTCAGCTGCAGAAAAGAATGGTCAAAGGACTCAAATGGAAGTAACATTAGAGATGAAAAACGTTTTCCAGAGAATTTTATGCTTCCATAGTTGGGCAGAGATTTTTTTCTTGATTTTATTCAGATTTCAGATTCAGAATTCAGATTTTATATTGTACAGGAACTTAAAATCACCAGTTCTAATTAGTCATGGGTCTGTTTATTTGATCTGTCTTTAGCAACTAATGTACTGATACATTAACAGAATACCTTAAGAGAAGATATGTCCAACTGGTTATGCACTCAGCTAAAAAGCACAGTGCTCTTGTTTTTCCTCTGACCATGCATCTAGCACACTGGTCTTTCCTTCACACAGACTCACCACATAGTTGAGAAGTCAACTATGTCAAAAATGTGCACTAGTAAAAATGCATTGTGAAACAGTTTTCTGAGACCTATAAGACGTTTGCTGTAACATCAGAAGAAGAAATGGAGACTGAAGTTGATAAGGCAAAAGATAAAAATTTGCTTCTATAGCCAGAATGAAATACAAGATTTCTCTGCCTGCTTTCTGATCTCTTCTTTAGATTTTGAATTATCACCTGGCACACTACAGGGAGTACAGTAAGCATTTAAGTGAAGAATGAGATATTCTTGATAAAGCCAATCTCAGAAAGAGTAAATCACAAAATCAAAAAATCATTTGTGTAGGAAGAGATCATTAAAGGTTCTCTAGTCCAACTCCACTGCAATGAACAGGGACAGCTAGATCAGGTTGCTCAGAGCCCAGTCCATTCTAGTCTTGGATGTCTCCAGGGATGGGTCATCCACCACCGCTATGGGTAATCTGTTCACTTCACCACCCCTACTGTAAAACAACTTTTTTCTTTATATGCAGTCTATATATCCCCTCTTTTCGTTTGAAATAATTTCCCTTTGTCCAGTCATAACAGACCCACCTATTTAGCCTGCCTCCTTCTTCCTTATAGCCCCCCTTTAGACACTGAAAGTTCACTACCAGGTCTTCCTGGAGCCTTCTCTTCAAGATGAACAGCCCCTGCTTTCTCAGCCTCATAGGGAAGGTGTTCCATTCTTTGGATCATTTTAGTGGCCCTCCTCTGTACACACTCCAAGAGATCCATGGGTCTCTTGTACTGAGGATTCCACATCTGGAGGCAGTACTCCAGGTGACTACTCACCAGTGCAGGGTAGAGGGGAAGAATCACCTCCCTCAACCTTCTGGCCCCATTTCCTTAGATGCACCCCAGCATATGGTTGGCTTTCCGGGCTGTGAGGGCATACTGCTCACACATGTCCAGCTTCCAGTCCACCAGTACCCCCAACTTCTTTTCTTGTATTGATAATGGGGGTGACCATGACATAGGTGCAAGACCTTTCACTCGGATTTGTTGAATCTCATGAGGTACTCCTGGGCCCACTCCTCAAATGTATCTAGGTTTCTCTGGACAACATCCCATCTCTCAGTTGTGTCAGCCACACCACTCAGCTTGGTGTCATCTGCAAACTTGCTGAGGATGCACTTCATCCCACTGTCAGTGTCACTGATGAAGATATTAAGCAGCATCAGTCCCTGTAGTGACTTAATAAAGAATGACGGAACAGAGAACTAAGGAAGAAACATTGGAATGAACACAGCATATCCTAGCACACACTTCTAACACATACATGAAAAAATAACTGTGCAATCAAATAAAAAAGTAGAACAATTAAGAAATTCAGATAATGTTGTACATGCCTTACATTATCTTACTAGATTTTTTCAAAAAATTCCATGCTATAGGTGTTTTAGCACAATAAATACAAAATTGAATCTATTTTCAATAACTAGAACAGACCTTTTAAAAGTTTATGTGTACTGTGACTCAAAATTGAATATAAAAGAAATCGAGGAAATTAATAACAGACACAAAAGCCAGTATACTGAGGGAATAAACTTTTACAGGCAACATGAAAAATGAAGGGAAAAAAAATTGCTGTAAAATAATTTTTTAAAGTGTTTTTCATGTGCAGCAAATAAAATTATACTTAAGAGAACAGCATTCATATGTTTACATGGAATAGAAATAGCTTTGTAACTGGTGAGAGTAGAAGAAGTGCAAAAGCTTCAAAGACTAAAAAGTATCACAAGCATTTGAATTCTACCAAAAGCCTATTTGAACTATTTCAGGTTACTTCTGTTTCTGTAACACTGATCAGGAAATCTCTGAGAAACAGTCTCTTGTGAGAACTTCAGACTTCTTTGGTCAGCTGAAAACACTGGGAAGGCTTACCAAATATCCTCACCACGGGCCTGGGAAGGTCTGAGCCTGGTAAGGTCGATGGTCAAGGAAAATACTCTACTAGTGACTTCAGTGGTGAGCATTTTAGAAAAGTTCTGCTCACTGTGAGAAAGTTCTTAAGGTATATTAGTGCTCTATTTTTACATCACTTATTTCAGGTTTGAGTAATTTTTCAGATAAAGATACAAGAAACACAGAATTTTTCAGTTGCTCTTAAAGTTTTTCCATTCTTCACAAATTTAACCTTATGAAGTCACTATGCATAAAGTTCCTCAGATTTAATAACACTGAAATCCTAAAGATCATTCTGTAAATCTTTTTTCTTGATTTGGTTTGCCGGGTGGATTTTATTTTGGTTAGATGGTGAAATCAAAGTTGAAATACCTGCAGTGTTTTCCCCTTTCTCTTTGAGGTCAAAACAATAGCTGAACAAATGTATTGGCTTATAGCACAGATGCAGTATGTGACCACTACTAGAACCCACAAGTAAATGGATTACTGAGGAAAAAAATAATCAATTGTCAAATATGGTGTTCAAATATAATAACCTCTTTAAACTACTTCTTTGTGAAAATAAATTGTTTCTTTTCAAATTTATTTTTTTCTCACTAAATCATGTGATGAATTCCATGTCGGGAACTTGGCAAATGTGTAACTATCATGTCATTTTACGGCACACATCTTACTTTGTTCAAGTAGGATGCCAGCCCTTGCTTAGGCTGCAGTAGCCGAGTTCTCTGCAAGTAACATAGAGAAGCAGATTCAGGCAGAATATGCACAGCTGAACCAGTTCATATTTACAGTCCAGCACTGTTGTGGTTGAACTTCAAAAAGGCACATAAAACCAAAGCATTCTATAAGCATAGTGAGGTGAATGATAATTATCTACAACAGTGATTCTAACATTGTAGTCCAGTCAGCAAAGCTCGCAAACCACTTCATGTGGTAGTTCCTCCTGTTGGTTGTTTTGGAATGAGCTGTGCCAGTGACAGATTATACCAGTGGTGTCCTCCTGAGGAATCTCTCCAGGGAAGAAGTTACACTGGCATGAGTTATCCACAGGTTATGGTGCCCTCATGTAGGGGATCTATGTCCTGCCATGGGACACCCGTTCTGACAATGGTATTGCCTTTGTCATTTCTCCCTGTTTCCTTCACTTCTCTCTTCAGTGTTTTTCTGTAGTTCCTTAAATATGTTTTTATAGAGTTGCCAGAAACTTGTCTAACAAGCTGCAGTTTAGCCCACTGTGAAGCTAGCTGCAGTCAGCTCTTTCAAGTACAGGGCAGTCTCTGACCTCCTTCCTCCCAGAGGCCATTCCTGCTGACCCCTCTCAGGAAGCTGACAGTCTAGAATTGCCATAATTTTCAAATGTAATACAATACACACATAGAAATTTCAACTAGAAGTCACAGTACTCCTGTTGAGGAAGTTCTAATCCATATGACACATCACTGTATTTTCTCATATCTTTAAGGTGTCATAACTGCAATAACAAACAATTTTCTCTGTAGGTTTTGAGGTTTCCATGCACCATTACTATAATGCTGTAAAACTGCCTGGTTTTACTGCTGGCATTATCATAAACAATGCCTAGTCAACATTTGAATCACGGACTTCAGATGGAAAAGAATGTTGTCCCATGAAGTGAGTGAGAAAGTCTTCCAAGGAACCCTAATTTTAGCAAGAGTTGAATCATGCTTTTCCAAACCTCTGGACCTCTACATTTCTTCTATCACTAAAAATCTCTCTAAGGCCTCAAGGAACAGATTGTGATTATTTAAGTATCATTTAACTGGGCTGTTATGTCCTTTGTGTATTTTTATATTAAACCCTACTTTTAAATGGAATATGATTCTACTTTACTCAAAATCTTTGTGGATAGTGATTATTAGTCCTACTCAAAGATACAGTACAGTTTTGATTCAAAGTACTGATTCAAAGGAAGTGAGTATAGCCTAGACTGCATTTTCCTTCATTTCTAAATTTTCTAGGAGATCAGAGTATGTTTACAATATTCCAACTGAACGCTACGAACCAGGAATTTTTGTGTGATTGCCAGAACTAGGTTCCTCTGAGAATAGTTTTAGCAGTCTGTAGACATTCCTGTCTGATACAGTCATAAATAAGAAAGTCTACTTTATACAAATAAGGAAGAATTCCCTGTCATTGTTGACTGTGTTATTTAAAATACATGGAAGGATCATTATTCAAAAATCCCATTTCTATGCTGATCACATTCTTGAACACATACAATTTAAGCCACAATTACATTTAATATGCAGACACAGTCACAGTTTAATATAAATGCACAGCTCTGCAAGGGAAAAGAGAACACAACATTTCCCAGTAGTTGATGTTTAACACTGAGAGAATGGTACAAATTATTGTTATATGATATTATTCTAGTACTGTATGTATTGACTTCCACATTAGAAAAAACTTAATTGTTAATATGGACAGAAAGAAATACTGAATTCTCACATAGACATCCCAGTTATGGAGTAAAGATACAAAGCAAAGCATAGGTTTATGATCATTTTAGGATTAAAACTAATGGAGACCAGTTCTGATCTTGTCTCAGTGTTCTTTTTTAGACTGCAGGAAAATTGAAAACGGCAACATTTTCAAAACTAACTGTTGAGTTTTGACTGTTTAACTTGAGCTTCTTGATATTATCAAGCTTGATATTACAGCACTGCCAGAAAACTAAGTCCTTGAGAAGTATGTCAGCTACTGAAATACTTCAAATCGATCAGTTATGAGAGTATGTTTCAGATCATTATCATGTGAACAGTATTACTTCCTTTTTTCCTCTATTTGTCAGCGTTATCTTCTTAGTCTATAAACTCCTCAGAGAAGAGGTATTTTCCACTGTATATTTTGTACAGTTATTGCCACAATGGGACCCTGACCTTGACTATTATCTCTGTTTTCTCCAGTATTAGCAATTAGAACAATAACTGAAACCCTTCAATACTTCATTCAAGACTTAAAGACAAATAGATATTTTCAGTTGGATTTGTAGTATGGGATTTGATCCATTAAAAAGTAAGCTAAGAAAAATCCACCTAGAGAGTAAAATAAAACAGTTCCACTTTTGTCCCATAAAATAAAACTGTTGTAGAACTTGTCATATGAAGAACAGTCCACATTTGTGTAAATGTCTAATTTTGCATAAGGCACCACTGGTCAGTCTTATTGATGGTAAGAGAAATGAGAACTTTACACAAAGAAAAGAGAACTTTACACTAGGGAAACCCTAATATAAGGAAGTTCTGAAACATTCAAAGGTAGTCAGAAAAGAGAGCTATTGCATGAAGTTAAAATTTCACACTGCTTTACAATAGCCTTTCAAAAATCTTTTAAATTATTTTTTAATAATAAATTAATTCATGTTAATGTGTGTGTTTTACTGTCTACAAAAAAAATCAATACAATCTACATTATTGCCTTTTGGGATTTTATACCACTGGCCTCGGTGGGAACAATGTTGTATTACAATGAAGATCATAAAAAATCATTGTATAAATTATAACCTGGTTGCCTAATTATCCTAGCAACAACTTTAAAATAAATATTGTGATGAAGAAAAAATTCAGAAGCATGTTACCACAAGAAATATCAGCAGAAAAAAAATTCATTCCATGCTACTTTATGTGCTGCATCAGTAAAGTGTAGTAATTTGCAAAAGCCTCTAGTGCTGTTTCTTTTAAAACTAAAGGAAAAGCCATAACTAAAGGAAAAGTTTGTTTCCCCCTACCTCTATTATAAACAAAGATGACTGGAAAAGTAATCGTATGTCCTTAAAAAGTTTACAGATTCATTTGGGAATGTATGCATGCTAAAGCAAAATAGTATTTTTCCCTTTTTTGCAGTCTTCAAAGTGTTGCCTCCTGTAGCGTGAAAAAGAACTTGTTTCTGAACACAGATCTCCTATGTAAGCTACCTCTGATAAAAGATTATTGTTGCAGCTCATTGTATGTCTTTATCATCAACCATTAAAATATTTCTCTCAACATTTTAAAGCTGTGTCTCTCAGCAACCTTCCACAGCAGGTTTTGCTCTGATATATCATCAAAACCAAAAAAGAAAGAGCTAAATGCTTGTCATGGTTTGTCTGTATAACTTCAGCTCAAATAAAATGTCACTGTAGATTGTACAAATCACTGTGAACAAATACAGTCTTCAAGCCTGGTGTAAAATATCCTCAGATAAGACTCTAAGACTATCAAATGCAGCTTTGGGACATGCTTTTTGTCCCCTTCATCTTTAAGCTCATAGCTCAATCCAATTATCCACAATTTAGCCTCTGCCAGCGATTTGTGTACACTTGTGTTGCAGAGGAGGATTTTTTTGTACGACTCAACTGTAAAACTTTGGCTTACAAGCCAAAATAATCTTCAAAAGAAACCCATGAAATGAAATAGAAAAAGCGTGAGACAGAACTCTAGAATACAAAAAATAACAACGAAAAATTCCAAGAGCTTTTAATTACATATATTAAATTTCACTAAATTGTAACTTCTTTTATGTGAAATCTTCAAACCAAAATTTGCTTATTTTGTTTATCAGTAAAGAAAAACATTGTATATAGAAAATATTCTTCCAATAAATATGGGACTGAGGAAAATCTCATGTAGAACTATATAAAATTTGAGATTCTAAAACAAGTCAACCACTTCCCAGAAGTTAAATGCTTGTTTTTGTGTTACTTTTTATCTTTAATTCCACATCCACTGCAGTTAGAAACAGTATTAGATCTCAGGTTCTATTCATGTGAAGCCATCCAGAACAAAGACTTTAAGAATAGTAGTCCTTAGGATATGAATATTTTCAGTTTCTAATTGCACATGTTGTTTAACAAAAATATTCTGGCAACTGAAAACTAAATGATCAAGAAAGTTTCTCTAGTCATCTTTTCATCCTAAACTCTCATACAAACGGCCAGGTGAGTCTTTGCAGACTTGATTATACTCAAGGGTTCCTCAAAACAAAAAAATGTCATTTTGTTTAGCTGTTAGCATCGTTCTGGCATATATTTCAAGTCCTGATTTGCATTATCTTGGCTTAGTAATGCATTTTTAGTTACACGATACTCTTACAAGTCAAATTTATTCTATTAATTAATTCCATAGATTAATATCCTAAGAAATATCAGATTTTCTGGTAGCAACAATTCCAGTAACCTGTATAATGACTCTGATTAGAGGTTAGAGTCTCTTCTTAAACCAAAAATTATGTTCAAGATTTATTAACAGTTTTATCTTGTATAGTACTTGAAAACAGAGGTTGAAAAAGAAGATTTTGTCCAAAAATCCCAACAACTAAACAGATTTCAACTAAGTTATTTGATAGGGGATAACCTAACTTAGCTAGATTCAGCTAAATAAAAGACATTATAAAATTGTTGCTGTTCAACAGTACTGTCTTAGCAATATAATTACCACATCAGGGAAAATACATCTCCTTCTAGGAAAAGCAACCCAACCAAGTTTACACCATGTTACACTACACTCTGGCCACTCTGAATACCTAAAGGCTATTAATAGACTTTCATATTACATTGGACAGATCAAGTGGCCTTAAGTTGGCACTGGATATGGCAAGAAAGATATAATCATGAGATTAAGGGATAGAAAAAGGAGCATTCACTCACAATTCACTGTCATAAAATCTTAGCACACCTAGCAGACCACTTGAATATCTTCTTTTCCAGTGACCTAGTCACATGAATGGTTTGTTTCTATTCTAATCAATTTGATTTTCTAAATGTAAAAAATCTCCAATAAAATCATAGGTGTTTTAAAGTAAAAGTAAGTAGTCATACCTATTTAGGTTAAGTAAAATTAATTCTGCTCAGTGTATGATATCTAGTGAAATAATGCTCTATACTCATTTCTGATAATACATTAATTTCCCTTTCCAGAATTAACAGATCCATAATCCAAAATTCTACCCAACAAGCAAGCATGACACACATTCAACTTTCATGCCCAGGAGAAAACGCCATACCCATGCAGTCAACCAAATTCAACCTAAATGTTCCTATTGTTCCCCTACCTGAGTGTCTGACTTACTTGTCACACATTTACTGTATCTGAGCAATCAGTTTAAAGTGATTTCATGAGTTATCAACTCAAGTACAGTTATGCATATTTACCAGCTTTCAAATATGAAGTATAAATGATAATTACAACCATTCTAAATGATACATCCTCTCAGTGCTTTGGATTAAGTGAGTTAACCTTAAATGCAAGGCAGATTTAAAGATGAACAATTTACTTAGATAAAGGAAAACAGAAAGTATAATTAATCATTTGCCTATCCTTAAGCCTTAGTTTACAAAACCATGGTGCAACTTTATTGAGCTAAAAATTGAAGGGTGACAAGGTTAATACATAGCTTTAGACCTCATGGTTTCATTAGCAAACACATTACAGACTGCAAAGCTGAACTGACAGTAATACTAGGTCCAAACAAAGTAAATAATTACTGGCTTGGTAAATGAGGAAGCACTTGCAGAGTTTGTTTACATTTGGTTTTTTGGAAAATTCATGTTGGCAACAAGTCAAGTACAGTTTGACTAGAAACTGTGACAATTGCTCACAGATGCAGCTGGAAGAACAACAAAAGAATGAATTTGTGATTCTTTTATCCCCAGCATTTTTCCCTTTTGTTGTCTTTTTTTCTTGTGCTGTTTCTGTTATCCTTCCCCTTTTCTCCTCCTCCTACTATTTTTTTTTTCTTTTC
Source organism: Lagopus muta (assembly GCF_023343835.1). Taxonomy (NCBI): domain Eukaryota; kingdom Metazoa; phylum Chordata; class Aves; order Galliformes; family Phasianidae; genus Lagopus; species Lagopus muta. The sequence continues at coordinate 31,526,820 of NC_064438.1, read as the reverse complement.
TTCACCATTTTGGATCAGTAACAAACTTGTAGCAACAAAAATAAGTGAGTTTTCATGGATATTGGAATATATAAAAAATCTCATGCTGCATTTTGTTTTTTGTCCATAAAAAAAAGTACACAGCTGCATCCAAGATGTACTCATAAAAACATTGCTCCCTGAAAAAAGTCTGAGTCCCTTAAAATCATGTTGACTTGTACTAGAATTACAAGAGAAATGTATCACTTCCATGCTGGTTCACTGTTAACAAACTTTTTTCACGTGCCAGGGGTACAGAATTGTGACTGGCCTCAATTCCTACAGTGCAATTCATTGTTTGGCTGCATAGAACTGGAACATATTGCCTGTTATTCAATAATAAGAGTTGCCATGAAACTGGAAAATAATTCAACATCTTGTATTAGATCTAGAAAAATTTTGCAATTGCAGATTCATTTCGAACTTTTTATACAAAATGTAATTACTCATATACAACTTCTTAGCATGCAGTAAGAATTTAAGAATCAATAAAAGTCAAGCACTAATAAGGAAATATCATACGGAAGCAAATAATTACAGAACATAGTAAACTAATTATACCCCCAAAAAGACCAATAATGTAAACTCAAATTCACAAGCAGAATACAGCAGTAATTGTTAGCATTCACTTTCAATCAAAGTGAGCTGAAAGTCAGTTGTTGTCAGATTAAATTCTTTCATTAAGTGCATTTTAAATAGGAAAATTAAGATTCTTAATTTTTAAAGGGAAACACATTTTTTAAACCAGTGACAACACTGAAGTCTTTTGAGCTAAGCATACGGAGCATAAATGGAAACTTTAGTGACCACTTGTGTATTTTAGTTATTTTCCAGCTAAAAACCAATTTATTATTTATATGCTAATCACACAACATTTTTAGTAAGCTGAAAATGATAGAAATGCTTCATTAAATTACATTTATGCATTTCACACAGCAGCTATAAAAGAATATAATAGTTTTCAGTACAGATTACACTTCACAGAATCACAGAATGGCCAGGGTGGGAAGGGACCTCAAGGATCATGAATCTCCAACTTCCCCTGCCAGAGGCAGGGCCACCAACCTTCCCATTTAATACTAGACCAGGCTGCCCAGGACCCCATCCAACCTGGCCTTGAACACCTTCAGGGATGAGACATCCACAACCTCTCTGGTCAGTTGTCTTAGGAAAACAATGAGAAGGAAAACAATGAGTGATCTCAAAAGCGACAGAGCTAGAGATATACTAGACAAATGCACTCCTTCAAAACTACGTGTAAATGACAAGATTTTCTTGGCTTGTTGACATTCATTCTTCAAGGACCAGAAAAGTCCATGTGTACAGCTTTCCAGGCTATAGATGCATTGACATTTCATACTGCATAAGAAACTGCCCTGAGACCAAGGTTGGGGATTATTTTTCTTAAGCTGTTGCATAATTCTGTATGCAGGACAGAGCATGTAGGAAAAGAGACAAAATACCTGTGGAAAGGTGCAAGTTATAAGCATTGTCAGCTGAAATAAATGAAGCTATTCAGTAAAATTGAGTATTGATAATTGATAACATTATTGATAATTGAGTAATTGATAATTGATAACATTATTACTTAGTTTTCCACTAAAATGTTGGAAGACAGTGAGAGAAAAAAATGCTAGAGGGCTAAAGTTCTTCATAGGTACCAAAAAAAAGTATATTTGTGAATAACCATTTAACCAGGGAAAAATCCAGAAGAAAAAAAACAATGAAAAAATGGCCTGTTGTAAAATACTTCCAGATTGTGTATGAACAGAGTGCAATATTGATCAAGGTATACTCTGATCAATATGTAGATAGTTCAATGCTTTAAACACAATGGCTTTGAAGTCCTAAAGGCCACACTGTTCCACTGAGTAAATATCTACGCTCTAACAACTGTGGCGATTGTGATACAGTCCAATTATTATCAAAAGTTGAATGCTAAAAATGCTGAAAATAAGGAAGGAAAATGACACTGTCAAAATGGTGTCACTTGAAGAACTTTAATACAAATATCATTTAATGTATGTAAAGTAATGTATGTAGTTTCACCTCAATATTAGTGTGTCCACTAAATTTATCTCTGCTACTGTTACCGCACAGTAATAAACATTAGTCAACTGCAGAGAAGTTTGAATTTCTTTGCTTAGAAATATCATTAGACTTGGTGTATTTTATAATAAATGTTCATTTCATTCCTTACCTTTTGTCCAAAGGCTGTCATAGAATCATAGAATTTCTAAGGTTGGAAAAGACCTTCAAGATCACCAAGTCCGACAGCAACCTAACCATACTACCATAACTCTAACTCACTGCTAAATCATGTCCCTGAGGACTACATCCAAACAGTTTTTAAACACATTCAGGGATGGTGACTCAGTCAACTCCTTCTGGAGCCTATTTCAGTTCTATTTCACTTGGACTACAGAAAATTTATCATATTTTCTCTACTGAGAAATAATTGTTTGGGAATGAATCTCTGAAGAACTTCCAGAACTCACAGAATTCTGCTGATGACCAGTGATGATTTGTGCACAGAATACATGACTATTACTCTGTGCATGATAGCTGCACTGGCTCTACTTTCTCTCTTTTCAGGAGTAGGAAACTGGCTTGGAATAGCACCTTCTAAATCTGCACAGTTCTTCAAATCATATCTGCCATCAGCTTACTTTTCTTTGATTCTCTGAAACTACCTCACAAGTTTTGAAGCGCGTCTCAGCAATTTGGCAGCAGAATGATGTCAATTTTCACATCCACTATAAATATCAGTTCATGAATTTGCAGCTACCCTCTTCTGTGTAGATCAAAACCTATTTGATCTGTCTTTACAGTCTGCTATTTCTTGATTAAAACAGAAGAATTGTTTTCCAAACTCAGATAATCATCATTTACACTAATAGAGGCCTACGTTAATAGTATGTCCCAAGACCATTTTTATATTTTCACAGATCTAAAGTTGTCCTCCATTGTTTGATACTAAAAAGAAGGCTTTGTGGTTTATACTTTTAACACTGATTTTATTGTCAAGAAAGTGAAAAAAAAAGGCGGTGGGGAGAGGGAGGAGGGAAAGCATTTTATCCTTATGTTCTGTTTTGAGGTCCTCACAAGCATTTCAAAAAGCAAGTAAGTGCTTATACTGCTTACTATGTCTTGATGAGATCTTAGCAGAGTTTGAGATTAATTCACTGAAAGATGATCAGAAAATAAAACTTAAAATTTAGCTTGATTCATCTCTACAACATAATCAAATCTTTGCAGATTCATACTACCAAGCAGAATTTTGAAGCCTAATGTGAATTTTTTTATCCATATATATACTTAAATAACATAAAGATCATGCAGTATAAACCTACAAGATAATTTCTCTTTCAAATATGTCAACAAAGCCCAAAACATAAAAACAAGTTTATAACAAATGCACTAGTCTCAAATAACTATCATATAGAAAAATATAGATGAAAACCACTCAGATTTATCGTTATTGAGAAGCACTTTTCGCTATGACTCTTGCAAGGGAGCACTGAGTATATTTGAGACAAGGTTTTCACTGCTTTTCTGAATACAATAAACTGCCTAGTCCAAACTGGGAAAGTGTGAAATAATAAACAAGCCAGCCAGCCAGCCCTCAAACTTCATCATCTCCCAGTGGCTTGAAGTAATTTTTTGAACACATTGCTCCATCTCATAAAATCTGGCCATAATAGACCACTTTGGGGAATCAGGAAACAATAAAATTCCTGTCATAGTTGACTCCGTCTACATTATGCCACTGCTGAGCCTGATATGGCTACAGGGCAGAGACACCATGTCAACTGCACTTCCTCAAACAAAAGGAGCCGGGCACTGAACACTCATGGCTGTACCCTTCAGAAAGCTAGAGTCCTACCAGTCAAGTAGATTTTGACTGTTTCTTGTTTGTCTTACTAGAATAGAAAACAGCAAGTGAATATGTGTAAGACACTTCAGCTAATAGCCAATAGTGAGGACTAATGCTGGGCACAGAATTTGAGCAATTAAAGAGTGGACACAAGATGCTTATCACTGAATTCCTACAAAACTGTTGGTTTAAAATTGTTCAAATTTGAAGAGGTAACTTTGTCATCATAAGTTTTAAGCGTTATTGAGTGTTCCATTTATTTCTACAGGCAACACAAAAGACAGTGAAGGTAAATCAAGAAAAAAGAAAATGTTGTATCTCATTTCAAGATAATTTTTTTTTGCTGTATTATCTTAATGTGAATCAAATTTCTAATCACAAAGGATACACAGGTCAAAGAACACTTTTTAAAGGCAGTTGTTACAAATCATATAAGCACAGTAATTTATTTTAATATAAAATCAAGCAAGTCATCCTAAAATACATTCAGCAATTGCTTTAAAGTGACTGAACATCTTCAATTTGAGTTCAGAGATCAGATAAACAACATAAAAAAGGAGTCCTGCTTTTTCAAACTCTGGGAAAGTTCCAAACATAGTTCAACATTAAGAAATTAGGAAATACAAATCAGAGAACAGGTTTTATTACTTCAGCTGTTTCTTTATGTACTCCTTGACAGAACAGGGAATTTCAATGGTTCTGCTAGCTCCAGGTATGAATGCCTAACTGAACTCCCATAAAATGAAAATGCTGCTTCTCAATTTAAAAATAAAATAAAATAATCTCATAAATCAACACTGACTGAAAATAATGGGTTTGAGAAGGATGCCTACAGCAACACGAACAGCATGAGATAGGCTGATAGTAAATATACATACTTGGAGGTATGTGGGTGCAACAGCGTTAATTCACTAGAAGTATCTTTACAGAATAGATACAAATGATGCCTTCATCTCCAATAAAGTAAAGTAGTAGGCTTTCACAGAATCACAGAATCATTGGGGTTGGGAGGGACCTCTGGAGATCATCTGATCCACCATGCTTTAGAACTCTGGCAAATATATAGCAGGTGGAAAAGAGAATCCCCTCTTTTAATTAAAAAAATAGAAATGTAGAAAATGATAACAATACACTCCTCTTGGATATGGAAAAAAAAAAAACAACCCTCAGCTACTCTTTCTCCTTCTGTCTCAAAAGCTCTCTCATGATTTTCCCTTTCTAATTTCTTATTTTATAAGCTCCTCCTGATTTCTCAAAGCAGCAACACAGTATTCTATTTAATGATTTATGTTTTTAACACAGAGGAGTTTCTGCGCACATTTTATTTTTAAAGAAAACATGTCGGCATAAGTCTGTGCTTATTTCATTGTGCTAGTGACATCAATGGAGAAGTTTGTTTCTTGAGATCCATGTTTGGGCTCGTCCAAAACAACACAGAAATTATTATTTCAGCTGTACCATACCTCCTCTGTTCTTTGCAGTGCCCTCTGGGCTGCTTAGAGACACAGCAGAACCCTACTCTGCTACTCTTCCCTCACTCTCTGGATGGACCGAAATATAGATATCTAACAAAATGCATTTTGACTTCCTAATGAAAAAAATTATCTATTAGAAATGGTGTTGTAACACAGGTGGATGACAAATAACTAATGAATACACGAAATAGGCTCCTGTTAATATAAGCATGTAATTATACACAGAAGAAACAACATAAATACAGCAAAGCTAGCAAGCCATAAAGGAAAAAATATTGCCCATAAAAATAAAAGAATGCATTACATTTGAGCTTTGAAGAAGATACTTTATTGTTAATTGAATTTTAATTATGAAAGTTAATTCTTCTATTCACAAACCAACCCACATGTACAGTATTCTATAATACTAAAAACTGTAGCACTTGAGCTTTTAATTACTCTCACACACAGGCACCAGATGCCTCACTCCTCAGATCATTTCAGATTTCATAGTAAGAAAGACAAAGAGAAAATATTCAGTGGCTAAAACACTGGCATGAGTGTCAGACCATTCACTTTTCTTTTCTTAGGTCTGAATGTAATTTTATTTGTGACCTTAAGAAATTCATTTGACTTCTGAGTAACTGATGAAACGAAGAGATGGCTGCAAGTGGAAGTTTCTTCCCCCTTGGAGTTCTGGTCCTTAGAGATTCATTTTCATCTCAAACAAGCAAAAATTGCTTTACCAGAAATATTACAGTTTGAAAGCTCTAAGTCATCTAGTTTAGGTGACACTGAATAAATTGAGAGTCGATAAAACAAAATATGAAATAGAATTTAAAAGTAATGAAAAGGTTAAGGAATACTAAAATGATTTGTATTAACACATTTTTCCCTGATATGTGATCAAAATCTTTACATTCTTGGCATTTTTTTTTTTTTTAATTTGATCTATGAACTGAAAATATTCCATACTACTTATATGAGATGACAGACCTCAGTTATGCATTATTTCTATCTCATATTTCAGTTTTAATATGACAAGTAACACATACTTTTTTACACAGCATTGATAGCTTCAAATTGTTTCTACAGGTTATGGTGTGTCATGTATTTTACATATTTCTATGTAGATCTGATTTTCACAGTCTTGTCACTCACATTTAAATTGTTTGAAATATGTATTTTTAATGTTTACATTACCTTCTGCATTCCTCTCGATTCCATACATGGGCATACTACAACCAGCCATTTGCCTAGAAAAAAATATTAGGAGACAAACTGTACAACAAGAACTAAAACATACTTGATTTCTATCAGTTTGTTCACATACGGGCAAGATTTTTAATGCCTATTTATAGGCATTCACCTAGGTTATCACATTTTTTCCTAAATCAGATTTCTCTTTGCTCCATAAATGACAAAAGTCAAGAATTACAAATAATGCAATTTTTAGGGACATTACTATAATTTTTTTAGGAATGTTACAACATTCTCAACATGACAAACAGAAGTTTCTTAATTAATCTCTCTCACCCATACTAACATGTCCTTCCAATGTAAAAAACAATACTTTTCCCAAAACTATGTAAACAAAACCATATCACAACACGGTAGACCATTAGTCCATGTAGACCATTTTGGGACTTATAACTATGCTAGCAAAATAATACTGTGTAATAATAACACACCTGAGCTATATTTATGCATGGTTACAGTCCATTTCTAAAGAAAAGAAATGATTATAGACTCCTGTTTGTTAATAGGTTGAGCTATCAACCATCAGCTATTCAAGACCAAAGTATTCTGCAGCCACAAACTTGCATTTTATAGAATAGTGCACACTGCTCTATAAATTCTATTTATTCTATTTATTTCATTCTTAAAATACAGCAGTAACAATCTAGCAGTATTCTAGTCTGTTTACCCGCCTACACATGCAGAGGGTTTAACATTTATCATCAAGCTGACCTGCATCATAATGACATATCGTATTGCAGGAAATGAAATAACCTTATTCCCTGTTATTTTGTGTGCGAAAACAGAAATCTATGCTCAAAGACTGTACTTTTCTCTACTTGCTAAATGTAAATATGTCAGAGATATACTAAAATGGCATTCAATATAAACTTATTTTTTTAAAACAAACTTGTCATTCTACTCCTACTGAATTGCTCATATATTCAAGTTTGAATAAAGAGATCAGATTACATTAAATGCATTTTGGTATGTATAACTTTCCACAATGAATTAAAACTAGCTGATCATGTCTCAAGTGCATTTCATTTTCTGTTGATTCATGTACTGCAATATAACCTTCAAAATTCCCTTATGCCAACAAGTTCACTCAGACATGCTGAGCACAGGAGCAGATTAAAGTGGCTATGAGCCTGAAAACTGTATCAAGACATCAGATAATACGGTAGAGGTGTAATGAAAGTGTAAACAAAACCTGCAAAACTAGAAATTGCCGCTCATATAATCTATTGCTGAATTCAATTGAGAGTTTTGCTGCGAGGAGGCTGTATATTAATACAGAATAAAATGGTAAGGTCACTGCATTGAGATTTTTTCATTCTGTTCCACTCTAGAATTTTCTCTTCAGCACTTAGCACTGAATAATGAATACACTCTTCTTTTCTGGAAATAATGTTTATACCGAAGTCAAGTTTAAAGCTGAGATACAAAGGCAGGACTAAGAAAGCATTGCATCTCTTTTTCTTGCAGGCTTATTTTTTAAGTTACTTTCAGAAATAACCTCCCAGATTCTCCTTGTATACCAGCTTTTTGTTCCTGTGTCATGAAATCCAATCTTTTAAAGGCTTTTTAAACCTGGAGGGGAGAAAAAAAAAAAAAAAGAAAAAAAAAAGTGTTATAACTGATCTAGTAGCTTTTCTTGTTTCAGTGCTCGCTATGGTTATGGATGAATGCTTTCAACAGAAGTTAAAAGAGATAATGAGTCCTTAATGATACAAAATCAGAGCCTTGTGTGCTTTGTGAAGCCTGACATAAGCTTAAGCTTTCATTTAGCAACGAGAGCTTACACATTATCTTTTTTTTTTTTTCAAAAATATCCACAGAAGTGTTTTCTTGCACAGCTTTCTATTTTCCAAGATGAAATCAGCAAAAGTCAAAACTATTAAATGGCACAAATCAGATGGGAGTTGGGTGACAAGAAAATAAAGACAGCAGTGATGAACATAAAATGGTATTGGTATCCTGGTATCTTTATTTATGGATCCTTAGTTGTCATCCTTATGATTTTCCTATAGATTTCTCCTCCCCAGAAATATGAAAGTATTACAATCATCCAACACTCCAGCACAGCAATACTTGTACCAAAGATGGCAAAGGATATGTTTAAGGAAAAGAATGCTAATTTGAGCATTGAGTGTAAACTGTGATAAAATGTGTGCATCTTAGTCTTCTATCTGTGTGTGTCCACTGATTTTGAACTATTGCTTTTTCATGCTTTTACAATGCACTGTATGTGATTTACAAGTAGAATATTAATCCAGAAAAAGAAAAACAATAGGTGAATGACTGATCATCATTCGCACTAAATGTGGCATCTGGGAAAACCTGATAATTTTGCATTTGACCAATTTCATGCCACTGTATTTTCACATCAAATCTACCACAAAAAGCACAAAAGAAAGAGCTAATTGTACAATCTACCTGAGTGTCAGTCCTTTAATTAGCTTCATACAGAATACCTCTTTCACCAAGCAGAAGATTAGCAATGGTAAACAGATTGACTGCAATTTTAGTCACAACCTGCTAGATAAACATCTTCCATTCAGTGGCTAATCCAGACTTCTCCCTTCTCTGCTAGGTCACAAGCTTTTCATCATAAACTTCATTCATTTTACACTGGCATTAAGAAGTAGACCTTATTGAAAACATCTACAAATTTTTCATTGGTAGCATGCGTTTTAGATGCTGGAGTTATGTGACAGCATACTGTGATTCAGCTGCAGATGATTATTAACTAGGAAACAAGTAAAAATATAACAGAAACACCCTAAGAATGAGGCAGTTCAATATCAACTAAGTTTACTGCGTACACATATTAACTGTTTTCAAGGGAAATCTGCTGCTCTTTTGACTTATTCCTGTTCCCCATAGCACAAATATACATACCTCCAGACAGCTACCAGGCTGACCATCCTTTCAGAACAGCCACTTTTAGTAATATCTGAGCCTTTTAACTAAAGGAAGAAATATGCTCTTTCCACTTTGTCAGTGTGCCATGGGGGGCTGGTACTGGTGGGGGCATCCTATGAGGGGGGAGGGGGGGGAGCAAGGCTAGGCAGTAGGAGTGGTAGGTAGTAGCAGGAGCCCCAGACTCCAGCACCTGGCACCTCCATAGGCTAACAGAAAAGCATTTCCACAGGAACTGTCACTTTATTAACTCTAGGAAATGATCATTTTCTCAGTCGTAGTAGTAAATTATTCCTCCTCCATATAACTTTTTCTTCTGCATTTCAGAGGCAATTCAGAAGGTAGAATAAAACACACCATTTTAAATTTGAATGAATGAATATCACATCTCTTCTGGAATGGATATGTTACAATAGGACTGACAGATACAAGTTGCTGAATAGCTGGAATCTGAAGTAACCTTGTGAGACATAGCAGAGAATCAAATTACCATGTTCAGACCCAAAGCTACGTTGAGATATCGAACAGGGAAGCCAATAGATAAGAAATCAAAGAATGAAAAACAGCACTTTGTTTCACTTAACACTTGTAGACTTCAAGATCAGCCAGTAAAAATTCTTGGCCTTTCACAATTCTCAAAAAAAGAAAACATTTCCATTTACATGATATGCTTATAATAGAGAGCTTGTGTTTTCACCCACTTACTGTATAGTTAAACACTCAGGTAATTTCAACCATATTGCAAGTCTATTAATAAAAGAGCTATTTAAAATTAGATTTAATCTTGCTAGAAGGTGTGTCCTGTAAGCTGTGAAGACATGTAAGAATGTGGCAAAAACAAATTGATTCACAAAACTATGTCAGAAATTTAACACTTTTCCTTAGCTTAAAAAGTGTTTAAACTGCTGTTACTAAAAATAGCTTCTGATTATTTCACATAAATGTAACAGGAAGCTATACTTTCTATTTAAAACATACATATTTAGTTCTTCAAGTACCATTTTGTAAAATACAGTGAAAGGATTAGTTTAAGGGGAAAAGCAACAGGAACAGTCAATGAAATAAACAATCAGTGTGCATTTTGATTAGCTTTTCATTAAGAGAACAGAATGCAGCCCTGATTATTACATTTGAATTCTTCAAATTCAACAGCCCAGCTCCAAACTAAATGCAGTTGATGATAGCTTTTTTTTTTTTAACCAGTTACCTTTACACAAATCAAATGCATGAATACTTCTTACTAAATATTATGTAACTGTATAGAACTATGCCACACTTATACAAACTGCTGTAAGCAAACTGAATAGCATTTCTGCCTCTGAATTAACCTCAAAAATGAGATAAACTGAATACAATTCAAAAATTACGTTGTGAGTCCTAACAGAATTTAGTTCCTTATTCTCCTTTTCCACATCATTCATGAATTTATATCTGTTTGTGCTACTCACATTTCAACTATTTTCAAATCAAGAATACTAAGATATAGCTTTACTTCCTTCTCTGTAGTTTTTCTGTTACACAATTCCTGATATGGGCTTTTCAATTAGTTGAATCTTCTTAGAGCAGTCTAACAGAATGCTCTCTAACATAGGAATGCATAAGAAGCAAAGGTGCAAAACTGAATTTCTCCATGCAGAAGAATTTGCCCCCATTGACATTCGTTGATGCTTGCTGAACATTGATGGAAACCAATCAGGGGATGTGAGCATGCTTAAGCAGTGGGTGGTGTATCTCAGTAGTGGCAACAGCAACATGAAAGAGGAGCCATGTTTTGCATGGACACACACAGCTGTCACCCTATGAAATGAAGAGAGTCTTGATCAGCTCTAATCTGTGAATCACATGAATCAGAGGATTATGAACAGCAAACTGAGCATGGTTGAAAAATGCATGATGATGCTGAACCACATTCTTCCTGAAAACAAAGAATGCCAGATTTTTCAGATTGTATGTAGATCCATAACTTGGGCTTTCCTGGAAGATCAAAGACTCTCTTAATACTCTCCTAATTGTGGAAACTTCACACAGGCATGATATTTCTGTAGTTGATTCCTATGGAAACCATTTGAAAATATAAATTCAGTACCACCAGAGGGGAGAGCAAAGGACCACTTGCTTACCAAGTAAGGAATTAAAAACCATGCATTTTCAGGGAAGATCAAAGCTATATGGACAGCAGGGAGGTGAGAACAATAGCCTTCTACATTTTAAGCGGAATTAGGATACTAATTTTCCTAAACAAGGATTGCCCCAAAACGTTTATTTTTCTCAGCTGACACTCTGGATATATCCAGGAGTCCAGGCAATTTTCAGACAAAATATCTCAAAATTTAAGTTCTTTTTGGAAATATAATAATTCCTGGAATATATCTGTATCAACAGAGCTGAGTTGGATCTTTATGCATTCCAGCTTTGGCTGCATTTGCTCATGCTGAATCATTTAATATACAGATAGCTGTGCTGGTGTACTAATTGCTAAAAGACTGCACTTGTGACCACTTTGGTTTCCATATTCATTATTATCACAACAGATTGAAGCATTAGACAATTGAAATTATTGTTAAGAATAGAAAAAGAAAACATCACACTACTGTGGTAAATATGTTGAAGGAATCTACATATTATTCCACTCTGCATATTGGTTAAATACCCACCCTTGTGGTGACTGACAATTCTCAGAGGAAAATTTTCAGTGGACTTGACTGTGCTGTCAGCCCTAACCTGGATAAATCATTTTCAAAGAAGATTCAACTAATTATATATTGCTACATAACAGGTAGTTAAATCAGCCAATTTGGAAAAGAATAATAAATGGAATTCTCTTTAACACACATAATAAATAAAATCAGCATTGACCACAGTAATCATGCAATTTGATCACAGTAGGATGGTAATAATTTTCCCAAAAATCATTCAACTTCTTCTCTTTCATGATATCTGCATTCTATGTCCATAATTATGACTTTTACTACTATGTAAGAACTGCACTGTACTTCCTAAGAACTGTTTCACACTTTTTGTGTGAAAAAAAGTCTCATGTTTTGCAGTATTTCTATAAATCATTTAGGAGAAATACAGATATGAGACCAGAAATAACATCTCTCAATGATACCTGGTGGCTTTTTTTCTGTTCATGGAGGTAATTCTTTTCTCCATTGTCGAATTTATTTATTTATTTATTTTTGAGTAGATGGTATCTGCACTACTCCAGGAAAATTTTGTCACCCACTCTCCAGTTCAGACTGTTCCCCATACTGGCATTTTGAGTTTGCGATTATTTCTGCTTTAGGATAATCTATAATATACTGAATGAAGTTTTAATTCAAGACTTGCCTGTTTATTGCTATTTTCTAGATGATTTCAGTAAGAGTTCAGATTGTGCTTTAAGAGATTGACATTTGAATTGAAGAATGTTTGGTTTCTTTTTTTTTTTATGTTACGTATTTATGTGACCTGCTTATCCAGAACTCTTTGTATAATTATTAGCACTTCAGAAATTCTTTCCTTCTAGGTTCATGTTTCTCCATGTGTAGCAGCTGTAAACCACAAGTGAAGTTTCTAATGTTAGACAAGGTGTAGTCATTAGTTCCGCTAAAAAGCTCTAAACACCAGCGCTCATTGATTTCTAGTTTCATATATCTTTAATGAGGAGATTAAATACTTGTTTAGGAAGCAGAGCCTGGCTTAAGTGGTGTTTGCTCATTTAGCGCCTACAGCCAAAGACCTCCCTAATATTTCCCCTTGGTAATAGAAGTGGAAAAAAAAAAAACCTCTTTATTGCCCCAAATATTGGTTCTGCAGCAGCATGGGATATTTTATTATGGAAAAAAAAATCATTACAGATGAAATGCTGAAGAAAAAAAAAAAAAAAGCCCTTTCTAACAGATAATAGACTTTCTTATCCTGTTCTCTTAACTCTTCATGAACACCCAGGTGCATACTAGATTACCATTTCAACTAAATGCACTCCCCTAATATGAAAAAAAATCTAAGTTAAATTTCCTTTTCTGTTCACATACTAAAAAGTGCAGGTGAATGAAGTTTACTGTAGTCACATGTAGTTGAAATATGGGGATTCATATTGATTATCATTGAGAATTTAGCCTTAAGAGAATAGACAAACACAAAACATACTGCAGCAGCAAATACTACTGACAAGACTTGAAGTAAAAAAATCTCACTCTGCATGTAAAAAAACAACGGCTACAGCCTGAACATACTGTAATGCATAGAGGAGAAGAGGAAGCACAGGCCTCATGATTGATTTTCCCAGGGCAACACAAAGCTTTGATAGGACATATTCTGATAGTAAGATGGAAAATCTTATGTTTTAATGGAAACAGGTGTGGGGGGTACATGTACTTCACTTCCTGGTTGAAATACCTTCCCTACACTTTGAAATTGCAAAGAAACAGATTAAAGTGTACAATGGAAACAATATATTGATTTGGGTAGGTAGTCCAAAGAGTTTCCAGAAGCCCTGGGCTTTGAAAGGAATTTTGATACTGCTGCAGATTTCCAAAATTCACCTGAAAATTGATCTGTCTACTACTTCTTCTGTAATAAGATGAAGTTACTGTATTTCTAATTTCCATGGAAGTATGTAGAAAAGTCTGTACAAAAAAAACAAAAACAAAAAACCACAACTACTTAAAAACTGACTTTTTGTCACTAAGCTTCATTTTATAGAAAGAAATCCATAGAATAAAATCCCCCCAAAATTTTGAAACGTGAACATACTACAATCCTTGTATTCTTATTGGCATCAGTTGCTCTGTATCATAACCATCTTCAAATAAGAACAAGAGGTAGAAAACTGATAGGGGAGGAGATGAATCCTGGAAATCAGCATGCCACTAAATTGATACAATGTAAACACCATATAGTATTGGAAAACCACTGCTGGGGGTAAATGAAATGAATTCACTGGGGCATCTAATCCTATTTCTGGAACACTTAAACTGTTTAAATGCACTGGAAAGCAAACAAACTTCAAAGTGATCATTATACCCCTGACACTAGTACTTGCGTGGCTGAAATCTTTATGAGATTAACCTCCTACAGGGAAAGGAGTTGAACACGGTCAAAACCACTTTGGACTTGTCAGGAAGAAACCAGCCTGAAAGCTCCATTTTAGTCAAAAATGCAGCTAAATACTCAGCACTAAAAGGAGTTCAATATCTTGAGTGGAACTCACTTATAAACCGACTGAGAGTCACAGACACAAAGCCAGTTCATTCTACATCCAAATTTTGTTCCTTACTTAATTTGTAAATTTCAATTTCATATCAACAATTTCTTCCTAAGAAAGAAAACTGTGTGACTTAATCACACAGTTCAGACAAAACTCATTTAGGAGTTATCTACAACACAGTTCATCTCTTTCTCTGACAGAAAAATTCAAAAAAAACCCACAGCATCCCAGCTGAGAAGAAACCGTAAAACACTTTAAAATATTTCCACAACATTGCAGTTGCAATTCTAACAACACTTCCACAAAAGGCATAATTTAACTAAAATACTGCGTGTACGGAGGGAATATTTAAAGCTTATGTATATATGTACATATGTATATATGCACAAACATACTCTAAAAATCTACAAATACTTTGAATAAGGGATTTGTTGGCACCTTACTATACTACAAACTAGTTTATGTTGCAGATCTTGCCTAACATGTTTCTCATCCTCTTAATTAGCTACTCTAGAGAGATGTTTCTTTCTTTTTGAAGAGAGTGCTTATTTTGATTTGTAGTCTGAAATCTTATTAATGTTTTTTATTCTAGTCAAAAGTTCTACACAAATGAAGTGCTGTAACGGGAAATTAGCCTATAAGAGTTTGTCACACTGTAGGAGATTTTTCAATGAATATGGCAAATGGTAAAAATATAAAGCACACGTTCCTCAGCAGTAAATACGTTGGTGAGCATTTCTCTTTTCTGTTGTTTTCTGTTCTATTGTCCTCTGGCAATACTTAGTACATTTTTTCTTTAAATATAACTTCCACAACATGACAATCAGTTGAGAGCTGTATGGAAAGAATTTAACTACTAAGGCACTCTTACTGCAGGTATGTTTGATTCATAGAAAGACAAAAATGACAGACTGTCAGTGATGTGGACTGAATGTAAAAAACCAAAATGTCTTTTTAAATATTTGAATTTAACTTGACTCAAGCAACGGAGAAATAGTTACATACATGTTCTTTTTCCTTTCCTGTTGTACTGATTGCTTGGAGTTTAGAATTCTTATCCCACGTTCATTAAATCAATGAAAGATTTATGTGCATTTCATCAGGACTTGAGGATACTGCATTATCAAGGATACTCACTGGACTGAGATGCTCAGTTGCCTCACTGGATTGCAGCTGCTGCTGCAGGCAGTCCCCAGTCCAGCCCTCACTGCTTGGCTCCATAGGGTGTTTGACTGCCCCTGGCCTCTCAGTGCCTCATGCAGCTTTGAAGAGCTCTGGAGCTCCAGGGGGCTTCTCCCCTCCCTGAAACTGTTGTTGTCAATGGAAATCCAAAGTTTCTTAGGCTGCCCCTGGCCCTAATTATTTCAAGGCATAAATGCTTGTGTAGACAAAATGCATGGTGTGACCTCAGTAAAACTATTTTAAAGTGAGAACTCCATTCCTGCAGCTTCTATTTTATATAACTCTATATACTTACATAAGCACCTGTGTACACACTACTGCTTGCACACACTACTACCATAGATCCTTAGTAATCATAGGGTTGAAGCTTGTCTGAGGGCCATCAAAAGAGGACAGAAAAGCAATTCTTCTAAACCATACGATTCTGCAATTAGTGTGCATTATTAAAGGTTCCAGTGTATGCTATGGTGTAATACTTCTTGCTGTACAAAAAATCTTGTTAGGTCATTTCCCTTAACAAGCAACACTTATTTAAAATACCCTTTAAATACACATGAAGTTTCAGTACAAGCATTCATTACACTAGACTTGTTTTTCTGTATGAAGAGGAAATATATTCTTTTAACAAGTTTGCTCCTCTGTAGCCTACTTGTTTAAGAGTTGTCCCATGGCATTCATTTAGCTACAATGCTTCATCATAAAAACACATGAAAATGGAGCCTCTTACTTACAGTGAGGCCCAGGAGAGAGAAAACAAAACACAAGGGAGCTACCACTAAGAACACTTCTTATCATCATGGCACAAATAAACATTAACGGTTGGCATCTCTTGGCAGAATTTGAAAATTAGAAGATGATTGATCAGAAGCATTCTGTGCTGTTTGCAAATTCATTTTCTTAATATTCTCTGCATGCCCCATTTGAATTGTGCTTCATTTATTTATAATGATAAATTAAGTTGACTAGTGGGAATGAGAGCACTACAGAAACCTAACGAATGAAATTAAGATGATCAGTTCTTCCAAATCTTATCTACTTTTTCTTGGAAAACAATTGAAATGCTTAGGACATTTTCTCCTTCTAATACAGTGTCTTCAGTAAATACTTTATTGCTTTAATCAATTTAGTCTACAGATAAAACCAAGTACTGATTTGTTAGTTTTCTGGGGGTTTTTTTTGTATGCTTGTTTTTTAAACTACAAGCACTCTTAGATTGCTATAGATTATTTTGTAGCACATCTTGAGGCATAACTTGTTTAGGAAAAAGTCTAAATGGACATAATCAGTTTTAGAGTGATCTGACTGACGTGGCTATTTGCCAAAAGTTAAGCTCAGTCTAGAAAGGACAATCTCTCCCAGATCCCTCTAACATAAATCAGGAGAGATTTTTCCCTTGAAAGAAAGAGTACAGGAGCTTAAATTTTAAATTATCTTGTAGAATAACCTGTCCCTGACTACTGACTGGAGACAGAGTCAAGGGAGACTAGTGACAGTATGCTTACTTGTTTTAGCCCATTTGAATATCGCATCCTTTTCCTGACTCCAAAAAGGTAATAAATAACAAAACCTCCATCTTTGTGTAAACTAAAAAAAAAATCTACACACACTCGTGGGCTTCACAGGATGAGAACTTGGTGCTGACAACAAGCTTCACAGTTCAAAATTTAGCTTGCTCTCCCACGGTGTGAATGAGGCTGGTATGATAAAAAGACACTCTGAAAGATCTCACATTTCAACAGGAAAAAAAAAAAAAAAAAGTTTTCTTACATAACTTCAGCACTTCGAGTTCTCCCAAATTCCAATGTTATCTTCTTTAATAATCTTTTAAGATCAACAAACAATAGTAGTACATAAATAATACTTAAAGACTATTCCAAATTTTGGTATCAAGTTTTGCATAAACTCATTCTCAAGACCAACAGCAGGATATGCAGCTAAGTTCCAAAAACTAGAAAGAATAATGGTAGAATGTTAAAAAAAAAAAAAAAAAGAAGAAGAAGAAAAAAGCTGTGGTTAAAAAAGAAATGTCTTCCCACATCTTCATCCTCATTGTCCTAAAATAGAAATATATAAAGAAAGGGGATAAAGGAAACAAACAAAATCCTGAACTTTTTTGTAAACAATAAAAACAATATAAAATAATTCTTTGTGTAGAGAAAGCATTTATTTAAAGAACTCCATTGTTCTGAATTATGAAAGAACACAGTAAGATTGCATTTAATATTATGGTATGAAGTCAAAACAGTTTTTTTAAAAGATTGGTGTTATGTTTATTCTAGCCTGGATAGAGCAGAATTGGAAACAGGCTTCAGTTCTGGATGCTCAATGCATTGTCTTATTAGGAGCTCACTATCTAATTACAGAAGATTTTAATTGGAAGAAAAAAAAAAAAAGTGTTGCAATCCGGATTTGCATCACTGATTTGAAATAGTGACTATCAAATGAAAGCAGATGCTTCTTCTCTTTTGGCTGTTCACCACAGTTGTCTGAAATTTGAAAGGACTGTTTCAGATCAACATGAGGCTACCAACATCATTTTGTGGACAATTTTACATTTGAAAGCATTTCTTTGGAGCTGTTTGCCTTTGAAAAGGAGTGCTCAGAAGTGTTAATTGGCTGAAGACTTGGCCTGCAAGCAAATAACTCCAACTTGATATGGGAGTCTGGGAGATGATACCATTGTACCCTGTGAAGACAGGATACAAGTTGGCATCTCCCTGCCTCCTCTGACTGGTTGACTTAAATTTGCAAGGCCTGGAAGATGGGAACAAAGGAGTTCCTGCTGAGATCCCAAGCCAGAAGCTGTCACTCCAAGAAGAGCTGACTCCACCACTTTGGACTTATTTATAAGTTTGTACTCCTACGACTCATCACTACTAAGATCAGCATCCAACACCAAGACATCGCTGGATCTAGGACTGGTGAACTGGTTCATTTTGCTATCTGCCTGTCCCTCTTTCCTCATTTTCTATCCTTCCTCTTTATCTTCTTTTATTCTTTTAACTTCTGAAGTAGCCATTGCCTAAAATTCATAGAATCATAGAATCACAAGGTTGGAAATGACCTATCAGATCATCTAGTCCAACCGCCTTCTCATTACCACTATTACCACAAGCACTAAACTGCTTCTCACAGCATCCAGACGCCTCTTGAACACTGCCAGGGACAGTGACTCCACCACCTCCCTGGGCAGCCATTCCAGTGCCTGACCACTCTCTGAGAGAAAAAGTTCTTTCTTATATCTAACCTAAACCTCCTCTGGTACAACTTCCAGTCATTTCTCTGGGTCCTGTTTGTTGCCTGGGAGAAGAGGCCAAACCCCTCTTCACCACAGCCTCCCTTCAGGAAGTTGTAGAGCGCAATGGGGTCTCCCCTGAGCCTCCTCTTCTCCAGACTAAACAATTCCAGCTCCCTCAGCCGCTGCTTGTAGGACTTGTGCTCCAGACCCCTCACCAGTTTCATTGCCCTTCTCTGGACACGGTCCAGGGCCTCAGTGTCGTTCCTGTAGTGAGGGGCTCAAAACTGAACACAGTACTTGAGGTGCGGCCTCACCAGTGCTGAGTAGAGAGGGATGATCACCTCCCTGCTCCTGCTGGCCACACTATTTCTAAAGCAGGCCAGGATGCCATTGGCCCTCTTGGCCACCTGGGCAAATGACGGCTCATGTTCAGCCAAGCATCAACCAACACCCCCAGGTCCCTTTCCTCTTCACAATCATCCAACCATTTGTCCCCAAGCCTATAGTGCTGCATGGGGTTGTTGCGGCCAAAGTGCAAGACCCGACACTCGGCCTTGTTGAACCTCATCCCATTAATTTCAGCCCAGCAATCCAGCTTATCCAGATCCCTCTGAAGAGCATCCCTTCCCTCAGGCAGATCCACACCATGTCTCAACTTGGTGTCAACTGCAAACTTACTGAGGGTACACTCTATCCCATCATCTAGGTCATCAATAAAGATATTAAACAAGATGGGCCCCAGTACCGACCCCTGGGGGACAGCATTTGAAACAGGTCACCAGCTGGACTTAACTCCATTAACCATATCTATTGGGGATGGGCCTCTAGCCAGTTTCTTACCCAAAGGAGTGTGTACCTGTCCAGGCCACGGGCACCCAGTTTCCCCAGAAGAATACTGTGAGAGACCATGTCAAAGGCTTTGCTGAAGTGTAGGTAGACTACATCAATAGCCCTTCCCTCATCTACCAGTCTGGTCACCCAGATTCTCTTACCTGTAATGCTCATTAATCATAATCATCCAATTTTACCTCCAAGCCGTTGTTGTTAGCTGTTAAGAGAGCTCTCAGTAAACTAATGTGTATTATTCTTGAGTCTTGGATG
This sequence comes from Lagopus muta, assembly GCF_023343835.1. Classification (NCBI taxonomy): domain Eukaryota; kingdom Metazoa; phylum Chordata; class Aves; order Galliformes; family Phasianidae; genus Lagopus; species Lagopus muta. The sequence goes on along the minus strand of NC_064438.1, from coordinate 31,506,592 downwards.
ACTCCATCACGGTAGCAGTTCCTTGCTGCCCAGGGGAAGTGTGGCTTGGCAGATAGAAAGAGGTTCAACTCCCCCAAAACCTACTGAGTGGGACAAGACAAGAGTGCTCAAGTAGACTGCTCAAACACCCTATCAGTCAACCTGATAATTGGCTTCCACTATTGTCATGCTTCACATGGTTCAGAAATCTGCTCTACTATGCTCCCAAGCTACTTGCAGGATTAGTGTGCACGTTCTAATGCTGCAGTCATTCCTAGAAGATATGCCCCAAACTAGGATATTATGGTAGGATCACAAGGCATTCATCGGATGAACAATATAGCTTGTCTGCTGCTTCTACAGTAGCCACAGTAAGCTATTAATTTTGTAAAATGGCTTTTAAAGAATAACCTGTCAGACATCTCTTTCTCAAAATTTGCAATTATGTAGAATTGATTCTGTGAACTCATTCTGAAAGCCTTCCTTTTTTTATATTATCTACTGTGTATAGAAATTATGAATGCTAACAAATTATTAAATTTGACAGTTCCTTGTGAAAATGAGTTTCACAGAGCCCTATTTTCAGAAAAAATATCTTTTACAAAAAAATGCTACACATTAAAGTATAAGAAAAAACTCAGAAAGTAGAATTTTAAAGTTTTTCAAGTCTTGTTAGTAAGTGATGTTTGGCATAACTTTTCCAGTCTGTTCATTTCTGTACATCTTTCTGTATCCACAGAATATTTTTGTAATTTAACAAAAAAAGCCCTGAAAACTCTCCAACACTTTTTAGCTTTTAAGATGGTTGTTCTCTAGAAATGGGTATGCAGCATGAAGCTGAGGCACAAATTTATTTAATGGAGTATTTCCATAACTAATTTTTATCAGTTTTTAAAACAGTTCTTTACACATTGTTTGCTTTTTAAAATTTTAGTGCACAAAGAATGTTTCCAATCAACTATTCACAATAATTAGCATTAACTGCTAGTTCACCAAGTACTTGTTCTACTTATCAGTAGCATTTATGTTAATGGCACTGATCCTTGCCTACCATCAAATTGCCTTTTGAAGGATTTCTCTTGTGCAGTCCATATTTTTTCCACGCTTTGATCCATCTAAACACTGAGTGTCAAATGAAAAATTTCCTGCCTTGCTGACCAGTACTTTCATCCACTTAAAGAGAACACAGTTCTGATGCTTAGTATATTTAAACAGTTCATTACTACTTTTAATACCATTTTTAACAACTAATAACTATCACACCAGTTACTCGTTCTTTCCATTAATTTATACTGTGGGATTTTAGTGTAAGAAATTAAAATCTCCAAATAAACTCTCTTAATGCATCCTCTCTCGAGGAACAGTTTTTGTTGGCTTTTGTCATACAACTCTGCTTGTTTATATTGTAAAAAGTCAGGTCACTGTTCTAAAATCTGGCGTTTAAGTATTATTTTTTTCTACTTTTCCAGGTATGAAAAAAAAAAAGTATTGAAAAAGTATTAAACTCTATTCTCCTGGATTATTCTTTTCTCAGTTTTAGAGGAAAAACAAAGTAAAAGAAACAAGCACACAAAACAGCAACACAAATAGAAAAAAGTCAACCAAATAAGAAAGTACAACATCTGCTACCATCTACTCCTCTGGCATAGTGGCTAATTTAAATTAAAGACTATATATGTATGCTTGCAGCTCAACCACTCAGTCTTAAATTACTTTGGAGTTCCTTCATGTATGTTATCTACTTCTGATTACTTTTATTTCTCTAATTTATCAGCTTGTTCCATTACATTCACACTGACAAATGTAAATCTCTGACAGGCCTTAATTTTTTTAAATGGAAAGGATATTCCTAATACATTCCATCAAAAAAAGTAATTTAGAATTCTCAGTATACTTTGATCCTCCTTAAATGAGCCTGCTCTTCATCTGACAGTTCACTAATACTTTTAGGGTTGTAGTTTGTAAAGTAGATATCCTTAGTAAATAAAGAATCCACCAAAAAAAAGCAAATTACCCTCTAATTTACATCTATATTAAAATCTTCATTGATACAATTATGTTACAAGGAAATTTCTGTTTTTAGGGAAAGATTCATTTTTTTAATTTTTTAATCTCAGGAAGTGAAATAAACAATATGTTTTGAAAGGCTGTGCTTCCAAAAGAAATTTATTTTGGGTCTTGCAATACATAAGGTTGGGATCCTTTTTAATTTTCCAGCTGCAATTAATTATATTTTCCCTTAATCATGAAAATATGGTTAATATCTGGCAGGCATGTTTTTTTTTAGATATGCCTCCTTGGACAAATCTAAACCAACCTCTAGGTTTTTGTAGATATAGTGTAGTTTTCTTTTGCCCTAAGGGATTCAGAAGCTGTTTGCACTTGTGTTTTGGGATGAAAGGGAGAAAAGTGAGCACAAAAACAGTGTAAGTTATGTTCAAAACCACTGCTCACAGCAGGTTAGAAACAATTGCTTCTTTTCCAGTTTCTGACGACAAGTCATACATGCAGATCTTAGTACCATAGTGAAAATTCAAAACTGTACATTCAACTTGGCTTCTTTATGTTATTGTTGGTTTCCAAAACCCAGGTCAAATTACAGATATCATCAGGGACTAGAGTCCTCTATACTAGCTTGACACTGAAATGCAGCCTATAGTGGATGACATACTGAAACTATCCAGTTGATATCCTCTACACATCAGTCTAGCAGATTCAGCAGAACTTAGATTTAAAGACGTCATACATGAAAATATCAGAAAGTGCTTCTACCTTCACATTTTTGTTACTGTGTCTTTGGATACAGCAATTTTGCTCTCTTTGCTTTTCACCTGCATTGTTTGCTAACAAGCATAGACTAGTCAACTCACCATTTACAGCACAGGTGATAAGGAAGAGCAAAGACTGAAACAAGATTATTAATATTTGTTTGTCAAGATATTATTGGGATTAACTTCTATCATCCAATATAAATGGGATTAAAAGGATTAGCTTGAATAATAGAAGCATATAGCACATTATAAATACTTATGCTTCATTTAACTAATAGGTTTGGATATGAACATAAGATACATTAAGGTATTCCAGAATAGCCTATAATTACATTATTTTTAAATAATAAAAAAGAAACTCATGAGTCACAAATAAGGAGATGACTTTGAAAAAAGGCAAACTCATTCAGCAAATATAATTTTGTACAAGACATTTTCTATTTTTTTATACAGTTAATAGCATCTATTATGCAGTCTTCAACGTAGAAGGTTGTGTTTCTTGAGAACTGTACTTTTTAAACATATTTAATTACACGGTATGAGAGTTCTTCTGGCAACATAGAGGGAGAAAGTCATTTGAGCTTTAATGAATATTTTTGAAGGAGAAAACCAACTTCTTTACTGAAGCACTCACAAATTTCTAGCAGCAGGAAGAGAATGCAGATTATGGTCTATTTTCCTTACCATATGTCATCACTGAAACAACTGAAAAATATTGTATCTTTACCTTGTTACTTAAGATTTTTAAGCACAATTCTGATTTTTTTTTTTTTTTTTTTTGCACAACGAAGAAGATAAAAGCATCTTGAAAGTGAGCTGAAGAGAGTAAAAAGCTCATATTTGATAACATCTACAGTGCATTTCACAGCTTTTGTTGATGTAGGAGGAATACACACAACACAAAAAAAGGAATATTAGAGACAGGTATCTACTTTTTTTTTTTTTTTTTTTTGGTAAAAATCTCCCCATCTTCCCATTTTGCTCAGCAGGGCAGGACTTTCTTCAATTGACTCATCAAAACCATTTATTACCTTACACTACCTTTAGTTACCAGAAGAGATACTGGAACAATAGGCCTGCTGGAACTTATGAAGGACTTGAAGGTATGTAACTCTTTTTACATTATCCAAACAATCTGCTTCAGTGCCATTCAGGTGGCACCAGAAAGGTGAAGGAAGAGTTATATTTTGTTTTTTGTTTTATTTTGTTTTTTATAGCTGTCACTATTTCAAAATTGCAAAGTTGCCACTTAGTGTTAAGTCTGGAGGAAGCTTCCACAATAAGGTGAGCTGTGCAGTAATAATCAAACTATGATCATCAGAATATTTCATGAAACAGCCAGAACAGATGGAAATCATTTTCAGGCACTATTTAGCTTTGCTGGCTTTGAACCACTGAGCTAAAAATAGAAGGGCCCTACTTGCTTTAACTACATAGCCTCCCTTACTCTGAGTCTTGTTTTTCCTATTTTTGTCTTTATTGCTATTATAAAGAGTATTTCAGTTTAAAATTTAAATTTGATGACTGCAGTTGTCAATAAAAGTAGTTGTAAAGTCAGCAATACCTTTTTTGTCTTCTTCCTCCATTACCTCCTTCTGGACTTCTCACAGAGTGTACCTTTTCTCTGCTTACCAGATGTTTTTTTCCTTTCTAACCAATTTTCTTTCTCTCCAGCCCACTCCATTTCCTGAGCTGTTTCAAGGTCTTTTCTCTTTTTCTCAACTCTCACTCCTCAGACTGATTTTTATTTTTTTTTTTTTTATTAACAGGTTTAGTGGGTGTGCCCCATTCCAGAAAGTGTTTTAGAATGTGTTTGAATACTTTGCTTGTAAGCATGATTTGGTTCTCCTGCCATATTACACATTAAATAAGTCAGCAGCTGACCATTTATTGAGTGCTTTAGCATATTAAAAACTCAGTATAGAGGAGTAAACCATTTCAGTTATTTATCCCACTTTCTTCATTCTCCACATGTTAGGTTCATCTCAGACTTGAAATTTTGCACTGGAACTTGAGAGAGACTTATAGCAAAGCAATTTGTGGAGCTTCACTTCAGTTTTAAAAGCATTTAAGAAATATTTAGAGATTTTAAAACATTTTAAAACTATGAAATCCCACCTTAAATGAGCAGATCACTAAATGCAGTCAACACAAACTTCTGTGCAATAACTGTTGAATTCTAGATGTCTATTTAGTTGAGTCCTAGTAATTTCACTAAGAGCTCATTAGTTTTTCACTCTTCCTATCAACATAGTAATTTTTATAAAATTGTATGCAAAAATGCTGGACTGTGTGCTTGCACAGACTTACGCAAACGCATGTACTCACACAGAGATACATTCACAGCACACCCATTTTGCATTTCCAGAATCACATCGGTTCTAAAATCCCCCCAGCCTGCGATCTTGAAGTAAGAACTGAGTACAGTTTGAAATTCCTCAGTTTTAAGCATAAGAAATACGGTTTAAAAGTCTAAGTAAACAGTTGTGGAATTCCCATCTATTTCAAATGCAGACTGAAAAATGGAGAGTGGATGTTAGAGAACTTTTCCACTGGAAAAAAATACCTACAATGCTGTTTCCAAGTTTTAACCTATAGGGAATTTCTAGCCCTAAAGTTATAAATTCCAGAAAATAGGGGTCTATAACAGGAACAATGACAGAACCTTAACTATAGCATTGCTAAAGGCAGTGCTGCAATAAATGGAATGACCTGTAAGATAAAATGTTTAATCTTTTGAGTGAGATGTGGCCTAATAACTCAGAAGCAGAGATAGGAGGTTATTCAGGCTCTTCCTTGCAGCCTCTTCTATGCCCTTTATGAAGTACACTATCATTCCCAGCTGCTTTTCCCTTTCAGGCTGAATCTTGTTTCACAGCATAGTCAAATAGACTAGAAGAGTCATAAAGAACCAGTTTATAGGCACAAACTTTTCAGCAAAAAACTATTTTTCAATATGTAAATTAATGGCAACAGAAGCAGAAGGATCACAGGAGAATACACACTTGCTCATGAAAATATTAGAAACAGAAATAGGTGGTACAGATGTATTTGAGTTTCTTTTCTATTTCTCACTTCTCTGCAAAAGAGTATAACTTCATTTGAAACTTTATTTCACTGAAAATTGTTTGGTGAAACTCTAATTGCAAAATCAAAGCCTAAATCTTGTGTTTACTTTTATATTACAGGAGGGGTAAACAAAGTAACAAGACATTTATATAAAAAGATGGATTCACAGACTTTTGAATGACAGGATCAATAATAACTTTATATGACTCTTGCCTGGGCCATTAAGTGGAACTGGGCAAAGTGACTTAGGAGGTCCCTGCAAAAGCTATGTCCCATCAAATAAAGAAACATTAGTCAGCAGAACCATAGTGATCTGTCTGACACAAAAATCTGAGACCATTTAGAATTCCACTTGAAGCACTGCTCCCAGACTACACAATGGAAAGACACTATCACACATTCATTTTCACAGGCTTTTTATTTTAATTTTTAGTTTCCTGCTGTCCTAGAAGCAGGAAAAGAAGACTTACTTGCCTTCTTCTTATTCACTGTTTCCATCCAAAGATTCTAGTTTAAAAGCAAGGGTAATATAAAAGTAAATTCTCTTAAAGTTTGTGGGTAATTTTTCAACCTGGCACATAAGGAATTAGACACATCCCATTAAAAACAGCTGGAATTATGTAGGTAATGCCTTGCATACCACCCAGAAAATTTACCATGAACCTCTAGCCACTTCTGTTACTCAAACTTTCCTGAGGCTAAAAATCACTGTGAAGAACATCTGGGCTCTGTTCTTTGGGGATTTCTATTTTATTCCATCAATATTTTCCCTCGCTTTAACACATGAAAATTGTAATGAGGTATTCCCATATTAGGCATATGGGAACATCCACTGCAGATGATACTCACAGGAAAATCTAGTTTGTGAATCTCCTGTGCTTACCACTATTATACCTGTCATTTCTAATTCAGTAGTATTTTGCACCTGTCATTCATAGCTAAATGAAGTGCTATATATTAAGGATTGGTTTGCTTGCTGTCCAAGTGCCTACACCTTGTCAAGATTGCATTAGACTGTATGTTGGTTAACTTAAAAAGTGTTCCCAAATATTTAAGACAGCAGCAAAAAAAAAAAAAAAAAAAAACAAACCACAAACAAAAAAAAAAAACAGCATTGATCAACGTATAATATTGGTAAGACTAAAGAGAAAAAGAAAAATAGTATTCTTAGGATTTAATTTCAACCACAAAGAATTTTCAAAAATAAATATTTAGAATAAAGTGAGAGGTTCATCAGCAGTGATATTTCCTAAATACATACATACACGTAAACATATTTTGTTATATATTGTAACAGATATGAATACATGCAAAATTATGCAACTGAAGAAGGCTCAGAATGGGCAATTCGGCCTTTATTATCTAACTAGAGATTGTCTTCAGTTGTATACTTCAGTTTTGTCTGCTCTAACATATGCACCACTTTCTCCACCAAAGAAATAAATTATGTCAGTCCATTCACTAAAAAAAAAAAAAAAAAAAAAAAAAAAAAAAAAAAAAAAAAACTTGCTTTTATTTGCTAGTTTGATCAGCAAATACAGACACCGTCATTTCAAAAGCTTTGAAATTCAATCCTTTGATCAGTTTTTAATTCAGCTGATTTGGATGGAGCAACATCACAATGCTTTACATGTCCTTTCCTGTTTTATATGGCCAATATATAATTGCCTACAGTTATCTTCTGCTTTTATAAGTGATGAACTTTTTAGAATTATGGCATATATTATAATCATGATTGTCACAACAGAAAAGCTTGTAAATATATTTTGTAAAATACCTATATTCACTGAAGAACCATTGCAAGTACATCTGTTTTAGACATCAGCTTTTTATCAAGCTTGTGTAGTCTTCTTAATTGAATTTTGTATATGTATTTTTGCACACATTTCCACAGACAAGCTCTTCATAGGAGATTTGGCATATTACATGTGGCAGGTTGTTTCAAACATGAATAAAGACAGTAAGAAAAAGGCAATGCACATCCTGCTGATAATCAAGAAAAGAAATTTCTGCAAGTTTCCCTTGTGCTAATCTTAAGGTTCATCCAAAACTCCTAAGGTCATTTTTCAGCCTTTAGAATTTAAATGTTGCATTATGTGTCTTACTTGCTAGATGAACATACTACTACTTTTATTTAAACCATATGAGGTGGCTGTACTTGACTTCTTTGGAGGGAATGTAATATTTAGCAATTTCATTACATACAATTGCGAAAAGGTAAGGCATATTTTGTAAACATAATTTAGGGGTCATTTTAAACCTTTTCTCCAACTCCTTTCCACAGCCTGAAGCTGGAAAAATAAAGTGCGGCCTATATTCTCTTTACAATTTACTCCTGAGAAACACTGACCACATAAGTCAGTAAACATTCATCGTGAGCTTTAGGCTACTTTCCTTGGTTTTGCCCTCAGGCTAAGCCAAGGGCTAAAAACATTTCATGAGGAGGTCATAGCTTTAAGAAAAATAAATATATTGCTAGTACAGCATGGTTACTTAGCTTGGCCTCATACTGAGAAAATTCCTTCTCACAACAAATACATAGAATTTTATGTTATCTGTCACATTATAATAGATACTGTGGTTATAAATCACCAACATGCTAATCAACATAGCTGTTGTGACCTACATACCACGTATTTCTGCCAGAGCTTCCCATAACATGTCACATTGAATCCATTCTGAGAAGTACAAACCAAATCTACTTCAACCCATTTAGCACAAAGATTCCAGGGAAGCAAAAAAAAAAAAAAAAAAAAATGAGGAGCACAGCAGAGCAAAAAAGCTAGGTCAAGCTCTCTTGTTAATCTTGGGCTTCTGTGACATAAAGCCATGTTTGCCACCATGTACTGCCATGAGCAATGACATGATTTCTCCTGAAAAGGGCTACAAATACAAGAAAGTCTCCATCCAATACAATTCCAAAGAATCTTGAAAGACTCATCTCTAAATTGTTTGTTGTCTTACTGCAGTTACTGAACTAGTTAAACCAATGTCTACAAATAAACTATTGTCCTTCCAAAACTTCCTGCATGTCTATGTAAAGATACATACTTTAGAAATTTTTCTGAAGATTTTAATAATGCATACTTAAGGTACTTTAATTGTTCTTGGAAGAATTTATGTTTGCTTGTTTATTTTTTGTCTAATATGTTTTGGTTACTTAATGTGTGGTTAATACAGGAAAATAAAATGGCATGAATACATTCACAGGTTCATTCTATTCTTAAATTTAGACAGTAAAGTCAGTAAAATCAGTACAGCAAAATTAAAGCTTAAGTAAAAGTAGCTAGATTATAATATCAAATACTCTATCAGGTCATCTAATTAGTGTTACTAAGGACCCTCACTTCGCACTATTTTTTAATAATCTCTATGTTACTACATATGTTTAGGACAGAAGAATTTTTCTCCATGAGAATCTAAGAACTTCAAGTTATGTATCATCAGTGAAGATTTCCTAAAGCATTTTCACAGAAAATGTCTTTAAATCTGATGACCTAGAAAAATTCTAGCCCAGAGAGCTACTGTCTACCTGAATTTCCCCTACATACACATATAAGGAGAACAAATCAGAATGCATTTAGAGAATTACTTTTTTTTTTTAATAGATGTGGAAATTAGGTCAATATTGAAAAAGAAATCAGAAAATAATTACAGTAAAAGCTTAAAGCTCAATATGTAAAAACAAAACTGACTGATATGGAGATCCTTCTCTGAATAATTTCTTATCCTACTATAATTGGCCAAAAAAGTCCTTTGTGTTGAGGGATCAAATACTGTTTTCCTCTGCAGACATGTGACTTCTACAGAAAATAAAGAGATTCACTTAGGCACCCCTAAACCAAGATGGTCTTCCTGTGTCAAATGGAGCACTTTAAACTATACTGCAATAATCACAGATGCTGTGCTCTTGGCAGAATGAGAAAAGCTTGATATAGATTCACAAAATAGCTTCATTAGATAAAGATGCCATCGATCTTTATTACCTCTATTACCTTAAAGCAAACTTCACCAAGTACAATATGAGGCTAAAAATCAGGAAAAGACCAATAAGTTGTGAATTAGCATAAAATGGCTAAGTGAGCTTAATTCCAATCAATACCTAAACAGAAAACAGGAATCAGAGGTGTACAGTATTGTAATGAATTTGGTCCTATGTTGAGTGGAGTAGAAGTAACAGTTTACCACATCAGCATCTGTCATTAATGAGTTTAAATTCCTGTAAGTTTATACCTTTTACTAGCTCAAAGTAGATTTTTTTTTTTTAATGGAAAATATTCAGTACATCAACTTTCTCTTCCTAACTTTATTTAATTTCACAGTTCATATTTAACTTCATTTTTCTCTTGTTTTCAAAGATGAAAATACTTTTTTTTCCCCCCCTCAAGTAAACTAGCTAAAATTACATTTATTTTTAAGAAAGGCTTTCACTCCACAGTGAGTTCTCACGGGGAAGATCTCATGAAATTTTCTCATGCTTTCTGAACTCTGGGGCACTACGTTTTGAAAGGCACAGTAACCTGCCTTCTATCTAGTCTGGTGAGAAAGATCACTTGAAAACACCTGCAAGACAAACTCATTTTCACAGACACAAAAATTGTCTGAGAAACAGAATTCCTGATGATGAAGTGAAATAATTTGAAGAAGAAATCATAAGTTCTTATTTCAGACTTCTATTGCTAATACTGGTTGTTTTAAATTGATTCAGAAGAGGAGAAAGTAAAAAATTCATACTGAATACAATGAAATTTCAGTTACAAATTTAAATGTCTTGCTGGGAGGAAACATCAGAAGAAAAAGAATCACATTTTATAAATAATCTTCTCATTAATCATTTTTTTTTTTTTTTTCCCTGTATTTCTGAAACCCTCTGTGATGGTAGAATGAAGCAAGTTTGGATATTTTAAATTTGGTTTTCTACTTAGCCCAAACGACGTGCCAACATCTTGGAAGTGTTAGCCCACCGACACAGGAAATTTCCATAAAGCAAAAGAAATACAGTTCAGCCTGAACATACTGGAATACCTTCCACTGTTTTACATCAACTACTGCTTCCAGTTCCAGCCTGACACTGTTCTAGTCAAGTCATAACTATTTAAGCAGGTTCTGTTACTGAACCTCAACTCATGAAAAGGTGGAGCAAAATTTAAAAGTTTCACACCCCGTGTAAATGGTGCTAAATTGATTTATAATAGAAAAGGATGAAAAGTCCTGAGGAACAGATTGTAGTGGATTTACAGAGCCTAGAAGCTGATGGAAAATTTTCTGGTATAAAGAAGAATGTATTTGGAGAAATTCAAAAAGGGAGAACTGAATACCTATAGAATCTATCACTCACTTTACATTTTGAGCACTGTACCATTACTGCATTTAGTCATATCTGAGGTTTTATGCAGGGTTCTTGAGTCTGTGTATGAGATAAAATGCCATTCTTCCCAGGGGAAAGAGCTGTAACGCTATCTAGACTGCCAAGAGTCTTAGTATAGATATTGCACAAAATAATGCCTCTGAGCCTCAGGATATGATTTTACACATTCCTAGCATGTTACCTAACTCCATTAGGAAGAACGCACTCTGGCAATCTTCCTTTGAGGATGAGCAAATATTTAGGGAACATGTTACATGCCAGACAAACAGCCTTAGCTTGAAGTCATGACAGATGAATACGTTACCTTCTATGGATTTAAAATGCATGTGAAAACCACATCAACATATTGCAGCCCCACGATGTGCCAAGAAAACCTCTGGAAAAAGGTAACCAGGGATTTGAACAACATAATTATTACCCCTTTGTTTTGTCAATTACAAAGTTACTTTGAGTGATTGTGACAGACAACATAAGGATTACAAACTTAAAAATATCACACTGAAAAGCTTCTCTGCACTATCCAAAATTCAAACCTTTGCTAGTAAGAATGAAGAGATTAATGGAAAAGTTTCTCCAGGTAATAAACAAAAACGCACACCAAATATCATGAAGACTGGCTTTATTTGTAAGGCTACGTAAATATAAAGCTTGGGTATGTCTCTTTTTCCCTAAATGAAATTGCATCTTTACAGATTCTAAAGTCTTAATTTTTATTTATTTATTTTTAAAGTAACCTAGAAAAAGGTTTTGAAAAAAAAAAAAACAAAAAAAAACAAACTGTTAGATCATTTCAGTCACATCCCTGAGAAAAACCTTAGATATGACAACTGTGAAAGTCCTCTAGAGAATGCTATATCCCAAGGTTCATGAAAATAAGATACCTTGTTCCTAAACTAACCTGTACAAAAACAAACGAACTTAAAACTGAGCTTCATACTTTGTGATCATATCATTTTTAATAAATTTTGATAAAAATGAACTAAAAACAACAAAACCACAGAGCATCAGCTGGGTCACCCTTGGTCAGGAAAACAAAAACATATCTTAACGTCCAATTAGCATGGCCCTGGGATAACAATATTATATGGACTGAGTTCAGTATAGTCCATAACACTGAAATCTTTCCCAGGATTCTGGTAGCCTTCTTGGCAAACCCAGTCTACAGCTACAAATACTAGAAACTTGCAAAAGACAGCAGTAAAGCTCTGCTAAATCTGGATGAGACAGGCTTGAATCTATGCTACCAGATTAAACCAAGGAGCATACAGCTCGGTTTAATACCACCACATTAAACGAAGCATAGCACGGCCTATTCTTACACATCCAAACTTGCTCTTCCCCTCTCTTCCATCTCAATAATTTGTTGTTCTCCAGGATGTCCAGCACAGTCTTATTTCCCTGCTCTAATGCTATCACTGTGCCAATATTGAATGGGAAACATTAGTTGGCATGGACTAAAACATTGGTAGGAATCTTTCTCACAATCACCAGATGAATGTTGAGCAATGCCCAAGCACATAATACATGTGTGAAATGTGTGGGTTAAACAAGTACATGTAAAGGAAGTCAGTATCCATGTACCAATTTTTAAAAGAGATAATTTTGAACTTCTGGCTAGTAAGTGTATTTCAGGAAACACATCTTGTATTAAGTTGTAAGTCTTCTGAGTGGAGAGATGGATTTATGTTCCTTTAGACAAATTAATGGCTTCTGTAGAATCATAGAATCAAAGATCTGCTCGAAGGGACCATAAGATTTCACCTAGCCCAACACCCCTGCAATGAACAAGGACACACACAGCTAGATCAGGTCACTAAGAGCCTCATCCAGCATAATCATGAATCCACAACCACTAAGCAGCCTGTTCCAGTGCTCTACAACCCTTATCATAAAACTATTTTTTTCTTCTATCCAAAATAAATCTCCCCTGTTTTATGAATTTGACACCATTTGCCCTAGTGCTATCACAAAAGATCCTGCCTGTCTCTTCCTTTCTTATGGTGCTCCTTCTGGTGCTGAAAAGCCATTATTGGGTCTCCCCAGAGTTTTCTCCTCTACAGGCAGCCAAAATTATCTCAGCTTGTCCTCACAGGGGAAATGCTCCAACCCTATGGAAATTCTTGTAGCCCTCTGTAGACACTTCTATAGCTGCATATGTCACCTGTACTTAAGGCACATCTAAATGCAGTACTCCAGGTGAGATTTCACGGTGCAGAGTAGAGGGATGGGATCTGTGGGCCATGTTTCTTTAATGCAGCCCAGGACACTGTTGGCCTTCTGGGCTGCAAGGGCATATTGCAAGCCACACATAAGCCAGAAGTGTGCCCTTGCAGCCCAAATAGCCAACTGTTTGCTGAACAGTATTAAAGTACTCTACAGAGGCAGAACAATAAAATAGGATCCTAACTACAAGAACAGGAAAAAAGTAAGAAAAAAAAACTGGAAAAGCAATAGAAAAATCAATTATATATACAATAATCAGCTACATCTCAATAAAAATATGAGTCATACAAGTTGATAATACATGAAAATTCTTTTCACAGTGCATCACAGAAGACCAATACATTAATTGTTTGCTGCACAATAAATTGTTTTTTTAGTGGCAAACTGGTGACATATTAGCAGCAGCTCTAATGAAGATCAGTAATTGCAGACAATTTTTTTTACTTATACCAACTTCCATGCACCAGTTCTAAAATAGACAAATTCCATTAAGTATAAAACACTTCTTAAAGCTTTGAAGGAGACCTTTGCTTTTGGAAAGGCAATTGGATATGTTGAAGTGATATGGCATCTGACAATGAAAGAGATCTCTATTTTAGACACCTTTTAACTTTTCACTGTGCAATTATAAAGAAGGAACTGGAAATCTCTTTGTGATTTATAAAAAAGTAACTAATGAACTGCTGTGTTCTTCAATTGTGACAGTTTGGGGAGTGAGGATAGGAAGAGAAGAGGCATCCAGATAAAGTGGCAAGTAACAAGACATACACAGTTTAAACAGAAGCAGCAGTTTGGTAATGGATTACATCAATCTGAAAATAGGAAGTTAACATTAACCAGTAGATTTTAATTGATGTATTTTGGTACTGGGAGCAGAAAATAAAGGTTGTTTATTTTTTATTTTGTCTTAAAAAAAAAAGAAGAAGAAACAAAAACAAACAAACACATTCTTCGTGGAACGAAGGGATTATTCAAATCCCCATGTGCTCACACAGCCGAAGGAAACTGCATTCCTTCTTTGTAAGAACAGAACTTTCTCCCAAGATCTGCACTCCTTTTTAAAGATGTGTGTTTTGTTAGTCAAGGTTAATAATTAGTCAAGATAATTTTGAGATGCTTGCACTACAATATTGTGACACCTGACTTCCACATATCAGCTCAGATGCACAAGTTCCCTGACTATAAACTCATGCCCACTGTACTTCCCTGTTGCATGAAAGATCTCTGCAGAAAAAAACATTGAGATTTGTAAGGATGACATCTTTCACAGCTTCTTGATTCAAATGCAGAAATCAAAACCATTATCGAGTTTTGAAATCTTTGTGAAAGCAAACATTAACTACTTACTTTTCTTCATTGTACATAATCTGGTTCAGCCTGGGAACAAACATTAGCCAACGTAATAGCGAAGTGAAATCAGGAGTGGGTCAAGGAAATCCTCCAGAATTTTAACATAGGTATGTTGAAATGAAGGTGCACTACCTGTACATGTTTGTAGCTTAATTGTGTTAAGCTCTTTGTTGCTTCTAGGAAAAAGCTGAATTTAATAAGAATTCATACTTTTCTTGGGATAACATCTTCCAGAGATTTAATCCCTTCTTGTACCTAATTTCATCATGCGAGGTAGCTGTAGTTTTCATTTTACATTCAACTCAACAGCATGATGAATAGCTATTGTCAGCTTTGCTTCACCTTGACCTGTGGCTGCAGCAGTGGGGCAGGCTCGGGTCAAGGAGATGGCCTCAAATAATCTACAATTTTCCTACCCCTACTCCTACCCTCTTTGTTTAAGCTTCCCTTTACCTCCATTCTCTCCCCCCGCCCCCCACTTCTTTCTCTTTTGCTGTTCTGAGGGAGACTGAACAAAAACTAAAAATGATGGATATCACAGATTGTTGTTTGTTGCCCTTTTATGACATTTCCATCACCTTCTTTCAAAATCACCCTAACACTGTAGTATATGTTTTTCTTTATTCTACAGGAAGAAGTCCTATTTCATTTATTTAGATATTTTCTTTTGGTTCAGTATTTTATTTACAGCATATGGGGATTAATTCTATGTGATTTACTTACTACATTACTGTATTGAGATCATTGTAAGAACTGGCCTTTTGATAATATCCAGTTGAGGCTGATTTTGTCTGAATGTTTTTACCAATAAAGCTATAGGCCTTCCCACATTAAGGCAGGAATACGTTCACTGCATATAACTACTGGCAGTTTCCAGTTATAAGCCAAGTAGGAAGAAATATTACATAAAGCATTGAGAGTAGGGATAGGAAGAGAGATAGTACTGTTTAAGGACACAGACTTGCTAGAGGAGTTATAGACTAGGAATTTGAGATCAGAAACTTGAGCATTCCTTGGACTCACTTGGCAAGAGAATTGGGAGGAAAGAACCAAGTAAGTAAACATGGACTGGATAGATAAGACAACAAGGCAAAGAGCCAGAAGTTGTAGAGGCTGAGCCCAGCAAAGAGCATCTTTTTCCACAACAAAAAAATATTTCTGAGTGCTAGCACTCTTACAAGCAGCCATAACTGTGCTATTCTTGAACTGCTGAGCATGTTAGTTTTGCAAGCTGAATGTTCCA
The DNA here is from genome assembly GCF_023343835.1 of Lagopus muta. Classification (NCBI taxonomy): domain Eukaryota; kingdom Metazoa; phylum Chordata; class Aves; order Galliformes; family Phasianidae; genus Lagopus; species Lagopus muta. The sequence continues at coordinate 31,490,589 of NC_064438.1, read as the reverse complement.
CGGATGAAGGACTTCACTAGTGTCATGCTATCCATTATGGTGACTTCTGTTGCATGTGCTGATATACCCTAGCTGGACTTGCACTAAAATGTTACAGAAGGGATTTATTAAAAAATACTTTGAAATGTAAAAAGAGAAAGTTTACTTCCATGTTCAGAAAAGGAACAAATATATAACCCTGCAACAAAATTACAGAGATCACCAAAAGTATTATGTCCATAATTCAATAGAGCAAAGAATTGCACTGTATGTGATACAGTGCTTAAACATACATTTTTTTCCTAATTACATGTAAATTGCTAGGTATGTGAATCATTATGCACATATGCACTTCAGATTTAAACATACAAAATTCATGTGAGAATTCGTTGTTCAGATGTCTGTTATGTTCTTGAAGTTTGGAATTGTACATTTTTCATTTCATTTTGTTGTTCCTCTGTCTGACAAGAGACACTTTTGTGTTATTCACACACACCCCAACCACCACAGCTGTTCTCCTTGCCTCTTCAGAAAGGCTATGTATGTGTACTGACATGCTCATGGCTCTGTACGTGCACTACTCTTGTCATAGGAATGTATCTGTTTCAAGGAGATCTTTCTCGTTAAGACCTATGATTTCTCAGTATTTTTAAATGAAGAAATATGCTCTTAATCATATTACCAAAACAATTTTCATTTCCAGCCAATTAAAATTAGACTCAACTTTAAATATTTATTATTAATTACACTTTGAAGTATTCTGTTTGATACATAGGTCTTTGTTGTTTGACTACTTGCCGCTATTTGGCAAAATTATATCACTTTCGTTGTGAAGGAAGTTAGTAAAAAGTAACATGCAACAAAATTATACAACATTAAAATAAGAACCTTTGCTGTGAAAGAAATGTGTAATTGGTGTAAACAGACAAACAGTGTTACCCTGAGGCATGAACTAGGAGTTCATCATAAACAGACCCACAGATACAGACCAAAACCAGACATAGCTTAAAGAACATACTAAACACTTCATGATTTAAAGAGGTAGATTTTCATGAGCATAGCTGGTGCAGGCCCTTGTTCATCACTCATGAAAATGCATAGTCAGTGATGGCAACCATGCTAAAAAAGTGTTTTGTAGCTGCAAATTCACTCTATCAAATAGTGATATTACGCCCTTCGTATCTGTTGTAGTGTCCACAGAAAAAAATAGGAAGCATTACTTCTGGAGTGACCTGCTCAATAACCAGTAAACATCGCTATCAGGCTCAAGCAGTCTACATAATAACGCTGAAATGTAGAACAGAAAAATGGATTCATAGGATATAAGAAAAAGAAAATTGGCTAAACATGTCCCTGAGGCTTGTAGAGTAGGCACCACTGTTTCTTTCAAAGGAAATTCAAGTTACCTGATGTACTACCTGCAGTTGTAGTTAGTTTAGGAAGACAGGAGGGAACTGCTAACCACTGTCTATAAAACTAATGATTTCAATACATATTGTCTCCTGCCATTTATTGCTACACAGAGGGAAACTGTTGAGCAGCTAGTCACACTTTCTGATTCTGAGGAACTGATTTGTTGCAGCTTTGGTTCAGGCAAGAGCAAATCCAGGAAAGGAGCGGCTTTAATTTATGCCACTGTCAGAGTGTCTCACGGTCCCTCTACCACTGGAGTTCCTCTCTGCCACAACCTTTCATGCTCTGACAAGGGATTTCCCAGGCAGAAATATATATGTGTGTATTGCACAGATGGTTTGCATATGCGCAGTAGACTTAACATATCTGATTTACTGCGTATGCACCGACCATCTGTGCAGCACATGTGCATCAGGTCTGATGTGTACTGGACACATTGGACTTACTGTGCATGTGCTACACAGTTAATCTGCACACACACAGTAGCCACAGCTCTGACTGAGTTGCCAGACATCCAGATGGCCAGAGTCCTTAAATTCCTTCCAGAGAAAAAAATGAAGATGGAATAAGAGGATGTTTGCTTTTATTTCTAGTGAATATCACAGCTCAACTTTTATTCACAAATGTAGTGGATAATTAGTGCCCATGGTAACTTCATTGCTTACTAAAATGGATACACCATTTTAGTTTTTTACTTGAAAAAACTCCAGTACACAAAGAGAAGCTCCCTGCTGGTCACGTGCGGCCTAAAGCAGGGTGTAGATAACAAAGCAGAGCTCTGACAAAACTCAAAAAACTTTACAGAAAAACTCTATCAGCAGGTTAAATCTGTTTAAAGTTAGCAAATCCCTAACAATAAATTACACATGCTTCTATTAGTGAGGATTGGCAGCCACTTCAGATTTTCTAAATATAAACAGCCTCTCAGTCCAGAAATGTTTAGATTATACAGGTTAGTGTTCAACTCACCATCTGGATCAATTGTATGCCTCAAGCTCAGAAGGAAACTTAGTCACTTCAGATCAGTCCTCCCCATTCAGTGTCTTGGAATACACATAAAGTTTTCATTCTCATCACTCTGACTGCAAGCTAGTAGCACTGTTTTTAACATTTGGGCAATTTTCTCTCTGTTAACTACCCCTTAAATCTAAACTGCAACTAAAACACATAAATAACTTATCAGAGTCACCAGCCTTTTCAGTAACATCAAATGTAAACCACAAAGCATACTATTGGCTAGAATGCACAGAAACTTTGTCTATGTACTACTGTAATGCAATGGGAAGTACAGTGAAATCAGCAGTGCAGCACAACCCTAGGCTGCAGTAAATGAGAACAAGCAGCAGTTATGAATACAGAAACAAAGAAAGAAAAAGAAACTACTTACCTTCAGGTGACCTCCAGGAGACAGTGACCTGCAGAGAAACCCTTACCTCCACTGCCAGCCCTTAAATGAAGTCTAGGAAGACATGGATCCTGGCTCCAACTCTTCTGGTCACTCAGCTGCATTACATGCAGCTGAGCTCCCCTGCATTGGCCCTGCTTTCCTACCAGGTGCTCAATCTCTTGTTCAGACCATAACTCAGTTTTTTTGTTACAGCTATTTAATTGATACCTTTTCACTGACATAGGAAATATCATGTGGATATGTGGGAATGCAGGGGTAAAATGGATACAGAACATTCAAGTGAATGCTGTAAGGAAGACAGAGACTGGCTAAGCCTCATCAGCTAATATCAGGGTTTCTAATTTAATCCAAGAAAAGGCAAGATTCTCCAGCTGTGTTGCTAGTCTATTAATTTTCTGCAGTTTCCACAAGAGCTGTCTCTTTTATCTGCTATCATGTGTAAGATAGCAAGCTAACGTGATTTTTATCACAATATACACTTTCCAAATGTACTGAAATTTTGAAGACGTTTGAGAACTGCTTGTAATATTGCATTTGGGTACTTGACCAATGGATGAAAAACATTAATCTTTTGCCTTCAAAGGCTGAGTACCCTTCACTCTATAAAACAGTGTGTCTTAAAAGGTAATTGTCTCTTCTAACCTGCTTTGCCTCAGTTTTTTTTTTTGTTTTTTTTTTAACCTCATCCCGGGGGTTTCTATTTAAATCACAACTGATCAATTTGAAAATATATTTCCTAATTAGCACTATATCAAATACATTTCTTGTGATAAGACAGCTGTGTTGAAGAGCAAAACCTATGGCTAAGGGTTGAAATCAGATTTATTTTGTCCTACAGTAAAGAAAGCAAAATTTGCAGGTGGTAAAAAATGCTAGATTTTTTTAGTTGCTTTCATTACTGTGTCTAATCACTAATGAACATTTATATATACATAATTTTTCAAAATACTTTCTCAAAAATAGAAGGTAATGAATGAAAGCTGGAGGTTTATTCACGTAATTGTGAACAGCAACAGGCAATGACTTGCAAAAAGGATAATTTATTATTACTGAAACTGGCAGTGGGCGTAATATACTTGGCACATTTTTAATATCCTTAGCATATTTTGTTTCAAACTTGTTAAAAGGATATGCTGTAATTGATCTACTTTTAGTGACAGCATTGAAGAATATTGCCAGAAGTTGTAGCATGTATCAACACAAAAAGACAGCAGAATTAAAAGATGTCTATTAAAATTGATTAGATCCTTCACTAATCATTACTATATATTATTACCAAATAATTTCATATCTATACATTTCCACAGCATAAACGCTGCTGGCAAAATTAAAAAACCAAAAAAATGTAATAGATTGTGCCTATCTTCCAAAAGATAATTGGTGATGTCAAGGATCTCTGCTGCATGGAGCCACTAGCTCCATTTTCGTTGGCTCAGTCAAGTCCCAAATCGTTTTAAAACAAATACCTAAAATTTTGAAGGCCTTCATACCAGTGCATTCATATATAGTGTGGAAAATCAAGAGCCAGCTCCCCTTTCCTGAAACACTCACTTTTGAGGATACCATAATGAGTGCAGTAGTGTATGTTTGAAAGTGACACTCTTATTTCCAGATATACTTAATGTATAATATTTAATATCTACTAGCGCAAAAAAAAGCTCAGTAAGACTGGAACTCAAATGAACAGCATAATCTGGCAATATAACAACTCAGTTACTTGCTCAGTCTTCCGACTAGCTTATGTCACAGAAGTATTTTATAGATCCCCAGTGACTGAACTGCCACCTCAGAACACTGGCTAGAACATGTGTAAAAGGTATAAATCTTTGTTTCGGATCCTATTCTGAATCAGTTAAATAGAGAATGTGAGGCTGATTCTCACATTTCTTACAAAACCTTAACAATAAAAATACTTAAATTAGCTTAGTCTCTCTTTTTTCAAGGATTCCACTTTTCCCCTTAAACTGTAGTGCACAACAGTAGTATTCACAAATTTAAATGAACATGGCAAGGAGAAATATACAACTTGAGTCTGTTCTTTTGGTTCAGAAAGACAAGCTAATCCTGTGCAGAGCGGGAGCCAGCATCCCCATATCACTTCCAGAAAATTCCTGTGATAAATCAGATTTCAAGTGCAAGAAAGCACTGGTTTCAGTTCTAGGTTCAACTTAGTGAAGAGCAGTAAATCTGTCCAGAGAAATTTCTTTTTAAAGTTTTCTGTACTTATGTGCTCATGCACCATTATAAACATTACAAACGTTCACATCAGTAACAATACCAATGAATGTGTCTGCATAGAATCACAGGTATGGAAGGGACCTCAAGGATCATGAATCTCCAACCCCTCTGCCACAGGCAGGGCCACCAACCTCCCCATTTAGTACTAGACAAGGCTGCCCTGGGTGAATAGAAAAAATGGACAAAGGGAACTGGTTTTAAGAAACATGATCACAGCTATATTTTATTTCGGTAACAAATATTCACATAATCATTCATTTGAAAATGGTTGATATGTGGCTGAACAAATGTTTATGCACAACAATTTGCTGAGAAAAAAAAAAAAAAAGGCTTTGCTACAAGGCAGGTAGGTCACCTCAGGAATATGATTCTCTTCTGACAAGCTGTTGAGATTTTTCCCTGACTTTTTTTTTTCCATTTTTCCCTGACATTTTTTTTCCCAGCAGAAGCAAATTAACACAGAAAATGAAAAAATGGCGGAGAATATTTGTATGGTGAATGCTGAAAATGTATCTTTATTGGATGCTTTTCCAAAAATCTGTGGTGCCAGTGGTCTCTTAACAGCCCATATTGTCAGGGAAAGGCATTTTCTGTTTTATTGAAGCAGAAATCACCATGGCAAATATTTTCTTCATTATATACAGTAATCTTCTTAGCAGAAGCAATAATATTTTGCATGAATAAGAGGAAATGTCTTTATCTAGTTTCACTGCCACTCAGCTTCCAGCATGGATGATAGAAAGAACTCACGTTTGAAATTTGGATAATAGTTTCATTTGGCTGCTTATTTGATATTGATGAACTTCCAGTGCCTGTTTGCCTCCTTTAAATTGGCAGTGTAGTAGATGAATGCACAAGAAAAAGCAAAATTTTAAGGAAAAGTCAGCTTACAGTAGCAACTCAATTGCTGAGAGATTCAATCTTTTATATGCTATTGCAAACTACAGTATTACTTTCACTGCTCATCCACTGCATAAGCACTCAAGGAAAGGTAAAAGAACTAATATGGAAGAGAGTAATAGATTTGGTATTCAAGTCTTTGGACAAAATATTCCTGTTTGGCAGCCAGCAAGAAGAGAGATAATGGAAAAATGAGAGGGAGGCTAACAGATTTCAAGATTCCGTTTTGAAGAAGAATGTTAAGTATTTTCACTGACATTGATCCAAGTAATGTATGTGGTTTCAAATGTGTAAATGTAGTTAGTGATTCTGAGACTATCTCAATAAGCCCTTCAGAATTAAAGAACATAGAAAGTTTGCAGGACCAAACACTAAGACAGGTGCCTTTTGACATAAGAATGAAAAGCAAAACACAGATGTAAAACCCAAAGCACTAATTATAGTATTTCCCTAGAATATGTAATTATAACTGTATGTGGAAACTCATTTTACCTAAAGCCCTAGTTATTCACTAAATCCTGTAACAATTACACCCAAAACAAAACCTTTTAAAAAAATAAATAAATAAAAGAGAGAAAACTTGAGGAGCTTACAAAGGCAGGAACTGACTTGTATGGAACAGATCCATTAAGAGAGATTATGGGCATAGGAGGTATAACTATGACCAGCATGGCATGGAGAATGTTTTTGTAGGGCTTGTGTTTTGTCCTGCTCAGGTGGGTAGCCTAGAGAAAAGTGTAATTTGGTCCCATGCTTTCTCTCCTCCATTGTGATGAACGGAGCTGGTCAGCAAGGAAAGCAGTGTGTGTCAATACAGCGTGGCTCCAATTTCCTCTGTAGCAAGGGGACAGTCCAAGGACAGATCATGAGTGTCACTGTGCATCATCTTCCTCCATGCTTCTAGCAAAGCCACAGTTTATATCAAAGAATCCATTACATTAATTTTACATCATTTACAATTTCAATTTTGATTCTTCAGCTATCTTTGTGGAATTTATTTTATTTTTTACTTTCATATAAGGTGGCACAGAATCAAGTGTTCGAGTTAATTGATTTTCTTTTTTTCTTTTTTTTTTTTTTGAATAATCACAAATTTACTAATAAACACTGCATGTCAAATATCTAGAGCAGGAGAAGAAGAATACTTTGTAAGCAAAGAAGATTATTCAGATTTTAAAATGAGGTTGTATGGATCTCCTATTTCTAGAATTTATATAGGATCCTAATTTTGGCTAAGTTTCAGAAATCTATCAGTTGCAATCCCGACCTTGCAAACCAGAGTTAATTAAAGTCAATCAGTGATTGTTTAAATTGCCTGAAGCAGAATTACAAAACCTAAACGTGTGTTCAAAACTCAACAAGAAGTTTCTGTCTTCTAAGAACTCTGAGTGTATGACCTCATGGAAATTCTAAGAAATAAATATCCTATAACAGCTTGAAGAAACTTGCAGTTGCTATGCTCTCATGTCAACAAAATAAGTAATCATGCATGAAGAACAGCAGTGTTCTACTTTCTGCCCCTAGAATATTTCACTTAGAAATGTGAACTAATTGGTCAAAAGATCATGAATATTAAGCAGTTGACAAGAAGTTAACAAATGGAATTAATTACAAAAGTATAGGTTGGTTGCCAAGTAAGAAGATTTATTAGCATTGTAGCATTAAATTATCATGTGCATTGATCAGGTTTATTGCAGTGACAATCAGCTGTTCAATATTAAGCTTCCTTGGCTGATTTGCAATGAATTGCTCTCGCATGCATATTTCCTACCACAAGCTTTCATGAGTGCTCATTCTCCTACATTCTCAGATAGGGAATGTTTTGTTTCATGAAGAACACTTTCAAATACACTAGAATAACCTATTAATCCAAATGGTTTTCTTTCATGAAAGAATGGAGAATGAATTTAAAAATCTTAAATCCAAGGAGAAACTCTGTAAGTAATTGTTGTGGATATCAATCTGCAATTTTCATTATTTATTAAATGAATCTGTAGTGCCATTCTTAAACTACAAGAGTGCTCCGAAAGTAATGTCTCTTATTTTATTACATTTGCCCGTGACAGCAGAGGCAGATGTTGGTGGGATGGCAGTAGAGATTGAACTTTCCCATCAATATTTTATTACATTTTGTTGCTGGGTGACAGATGGCAACAAAGGGGCAGTCTGACAAAATGGTGTCTGACATAGAAGCACGTATGAAACAAAAATGCCGAATTGAATTCCTCCATGCAGAAAAAAATTGCACCTATTTACATTCACTGACTATTGATGCACATTTGTGGAGGCCAAACAGTGGATGTAAGCACAGTGAAAGTTGGACTGCATGAGCAGTTTTTTCCTAGGAGTAACACCTTCATAGCAGCTGTGAAACAGTGGGCTACCTCCACTGGTACAGACTTTTATGAGCACAGCATGCAGACTCTTGTTCAATATTGACAAAAAAAAAAAAAAAAAAAAAAAAAAAGCATAGCTAATAGTGGTGGTATTAGTGCTTTATAGCTGAGAATTTGTTCTAACAAATGGTGTTATTGGGTTTTTTGTATCTGTTGTATGGAAATAAATAGGAGGCATTACTTTTGGAGCATCCTGCATAACTAAGTAGTCTAGCAGTCCCTTACTACAAACCAGATCTATGAACTAAAGATGAGAGAAAATATTTTACTGGTACAAAAGGGAGATAAAAAAAGGTGTTAATTTATTGTTAGTTCCATTGGGAATTCTAGCTCAATTATTATAGTAATATTTTAATATGCCTTTTCTTTCAAAAATACTAGCATTAGTACTCACTAATTCATGTTCTAGAACCTTAGAGACAAAAACTTGCAAGCTTAGTGTCTTGGTTCCACAATTAGAACTATAATGCTGCATAAAGTTTATCTCAAAGTCTATCTGAAATACTTATCATTTACAGTGACCTTCTCAACGCAGTTGTGTGTGACTAGGCAAGTATGCAATATTGTCCCTAACTTGTTCACTTATTTATTTATGTTTCAATTTCAGAATATATAGTACAATGCAAAAGAAGATTGGAATAGGAACCAATACAAATACATTGTATTATTTAGATTTATTTTGATCACAATATTTGGCTTGGTGTGAGAGTAGAATTTTTCTAGAAAATTCCTCAGAGTAAGCATCCAAGTATGTACATCTCATAAATTTACCAATACATTTCCATACACTTAGGTGAAAACATTTTCACTGGCTCTGGCACAAACCTAACTCATCTGAAAGCTTCAGAGTTAATTCTGCTAGTTTTTCTCTTTCCTCTCGTTAATTCTTCAGGAATTTTAAGTGAGGATCACCCAAATGGGTGCTGATGGTTCATTATCCCCTGAAGCTTTCAAAGGAAATCATTGAAAGGAAGAATGGAAAGAAAAAAAAAAATCAACAAAGTTCTTAGGTCACTTCCAGTCATCTTGTTTTACATACTTATTGGACTTCTATCATCAGAAATTGTGGCACATTTCTTTTAAGGCATCCTTTTCACGGCAGTTGTGTGAAACAATGATCTGTTGAATTTAATTCACAGATCAAAGAGGAAGGAAATTAACCAACACAGTAAATTGATTATTTCATGGGTGACATAACCAAGGCAATGATTTATCTTAATAAAGAGCAACATCCCTCTAGTCCTTAACTGAATTCCAGCCAGTGCAATAATACTCCGTTGTTAATGACTTTGATGTTGATGTGGAAAAGTGAATGACTGTGTAATCACTGAAATGGGACCTCATCACAGTTGGAAATGTTTAAGCCAAATCATTTTGGACTGTGAAAAGAGCCCTGAGTGGTATAGATTGGCTGGGTCCCAGATTTTCAGTCTTAACTAAACAGGGCCTAAAAACTTTATCATACTGCTATGCCTCAGGCTGTTCTGTAACTCTGACAGCCCCAGAGAATCATAGTATAATGTATACGTTTGTGGACTCACTGTGGAAAAAAATTTAGGGGCTTACAGTACCAATAATAAATACCTGTCTATCAACATCCAGCTAAAAGAGTAATTAGTTAAATCCATCGTTGAGAGGGAAAGAAGAAAGGAAACAGAAGTCAAATAGGAAACATTTTACTGAAAGCTTATTTTTATATCCCACATTACTAAAAATGGCTTATGAGTGTGAAATACAGCATTAGTCACTCATAGCAGCCTCTGCCTCCCCCTCTACCATTCCCTACCAACGCTTACAATAACAAGCCAGGCTAAAATTAGAGCTGCTTTATAGTATGTTAACTTAATTATCATTGTTTCAGCACTGATTGAAGAGCACACATCAAAAAGAAGGCTCCCTTGTACATCAAGTTCAGCTTCCTTGACACTGATGTTCAGCTCACAGATTAGAGAAGGAAGCCAGGTCATTCTTTTCCTCTCAGGTTTCCTTCAAAACTGCTCAGCTGAAGGATTCCCAGCATTAATGTTGCTCCCTCCATCTCTTGTAACTTTATTTTTAAAAAGATAGAGGTGTATTTACTGCCTTCCAAACTGCTTCTCATGTGTGCCATTAGAAATCAAGAGGAGACAAGGTAGCTAGAAGTTAATAGCCCAAACATTGCAGCTTTAGGTTTCTAACCGTTCCTGAGAGGCAGCTGCAGGTATGGTTGGAGGAATTCCAAGCACTCACCCTGCTTGAATACCACACAACCCCCAGGCTCCAGAAACATGATACTCCAATTCTGATCATTAAAAAAAAAAGTAAAAAACTGAAGGATTGTTAAACTGCTCATCCAGGCCTGCAGCTGGGGGTGACTCAGAGTGCAGAGCTGGAAAAATGCCCAGGTGGCAAGATTAGAAAGTCATTTGTGTAGTTTATGTGGCCTTGCCAGGAGCCTCCGTTTTTTCCAAACCTCCTTCAATTTATTAACTTTAAAAGCACTCCTTTCCTGTTGGGGATCTGGCATGGCTGCAGTGAGCAGCTCTTTCTCCTTTTGCGTTAACAACACTTAAAGGCTTTCTTTCCTGTGCTTTCCTTTCTACTCGTGTGAGATCATCTGTGGAATTTTCAAATGTACTCACCCTTTCTTTACCATTTCATTTTATTCTTTGTCCAAGGGTTCAATTTAAATCCAAGTGCTTTTAAACTAACTGTATTCAGCAAGCCAACACTATCAGGAATATATGTTATGAAAGCAGGAAAAGAAAAGGCCTTCTTGTCATCAAAACCATAATAATTATGTGTCAAATGTAATTACTGCTCTGTGGGTAATACATTTAATACTAAGTGACAAAGTAAGCTGCTTGCAGAAGTAGAAAGTAACTGGTGGCAGGATCAAATATAAGACTAAATGTGCTGCTTAAATATTCTGCCTGCTAAATTTCTTCCAGAAAAATGAAAAAAGGGTATTTTTTTTCCTCCTTTAAAATAGCTAATGTACTCAAACTTCTCAGTTCTCCTACCCTCCATACAGTGAATCACAGCTGTTTTAAAATAAGGAACACTGTGCTATAAATGTGCACATTCCTAGGATCAAACTCTGGTGAAGGAACTCATCAAACAGACAGGAATTGAGTGTGGGAGTTTTGTCCTGTTGACCCATTATGTTTCCTCTTTAAGTTCATACGCACATTTGACTCACTTGATAAGAAACAAGCTTTCCATATTTCTCTGCCTTCTTTAAAATATATAAATTAATGAGCAGCTGGTAAAGCTGACACGTGCCTGTGAATTTGAGGACTACTGATATGTGAAGTCATATTCTGAAGGAGGAAAAAAGTGCTATGTCAAGAACCAATATTATAGCATGACAGCACATTCAGAAATTTGTCCATTTTGAAAAATGTCTTCTCTTCCCTAACACAGTTCCAAGCAAACTTAATAGAGTCTAACATACTAAGAAGAAGAATTCTCCTTAATTAATACTTCTTAATAATAATTCTTCTTAAATAATTTTTTAATTAAAAAAAAAACTTATGTTTTGATAACTTAAAAAAAAAACTTTAAAAAACTTATGTTTTGATAATGTGCATTCCCAATTCTGAAAATAATCTACAATATCTGTGGTTTAGAGTTATACTGTGAGTAAAATCAAATCAACTAATTGCTACCTAAATGAATAAGTGTTTACAGAATGAACATCTTTTACTGGAGTTACAATTATATATGGGCATCTTTACTTGCAGCATCTGATGCACGGACTCAGATGTGAACGATCCCAATCATTTATTACAAGTTCTCACATCACTTATATACAAGTTTTCTTTTTCTAGCTTTCCCATCAACCCTACAACTTTCCCATCCACCTTTACATGTCAATAGAGCATTCTACAAAACACTCTTCAACTGTTTGTGCAGGTGCTTATCCAATCAGAGCCATGAGTCGTTCTTTCTTCTTTTAGAGGTGTCCTTGGTTTTCATGTTGTTTATCTTGCTCCACAGCTGCTGCTCTGAACAGTTTTTCTTGTATTCCCACATTTACTGGTTTGTGTTGGACTCCATAAATGTAAAATGAAGAGTAATATGTATAAAGGATTCAATGACTGTAGATTCTAATCCTCAGTTTTTATGGTTCTGTTGGATAATGAGAACAGAAGCATTTCTATATATTTTCATGTTATTTTCTTAGCAAGCTTCGATTTGCTCTGTATTTAAGTTTCAGGAATGGTATGTTTCAGGAAAATAAATATTTAATGAAATATGCATAAAATTTAGTGATATTTGAAGACAAAACAATTGGAAGATTTTCAAAATAATTTTTCATTGAAATTTATCTCTTCAGTCTAAAACTTCTTTGAATTTTTAAAATTTCAAATACTCATTGAGCAAATCTAGCAGTTATTAGCAAGTAAAAGTTGAACATATAACATTAGAGTGGAAGTGTAATTATAAATGTTTCACTGATCTTGTTAAACAGTGTTCAGTCACAAGATTAAAATTATATTTTTATAATATATAAATGATTATATAAGGGATTGTATAAATATAAGTGATTATATAATAATCAGTGTTTGAAGGAGATACTTCCAAATAAGGTATTGCCCAGAAATAACTTGGAATAACTTGGGATGGGGAAAAAAACAAACTGTTCACTTTTCACCAGTTTTTGAAGGTTTAGCTTGAGTGATTTTTTCTTACCTCTTTTTACTTATTCTTTTTCCACATGTCAAAAACAAATGACATTTCTTTTTCTATTCTTGTATGCTTTAAAATGTTATAGTAAAATCTGTTTCTTAAATTAAGCCCAAATTTCTATCTCAGTATCAAGTGGGACAAAAAGCAGACAACTCATTAACTTGAGTTTGCATGGTGAATACATCCGATGTTCATACACCATTCGCTTCCTGAAAAAGTTTTTGGAGTACATTTCACTGAAAGCCAGATTTTATATATATGCAGAAAAATATTTAACAGCATTTGCTATCAGTCCCAGAGCACAAGTGTTTCTCTTTAATTGTTATGATTTAAAACAACTGGATATTAGGAAAATATTTCCACTATTCAAGCTCTCCGTTCTCCTGTGTTAATTTCTAGAAGAGACAATTTCATAGAATAACTCAGGTTGGAAAGAACTGCAACCTCACCATACTACCCTAACAACCCATCACTAAATCATGTCTCTGAGCAAAGGACAAAAGATCTCACGTCTACCTCCTGTAAATAGCTAATTGGCACCAAATTTAATTTGTGAAAAGTAGATACTAGAAGAGTTCAATATACAAGTGATCATGTCATAATGAAAAAGCAGTGGCGATGAACAAGATATTTCCTCAACAGCAAAATTCATGTTAATTAATCAAACCTTTTGGAAATGCTTGTTACACATATTTTGAGTCTACGTTTTATCTTTTAAAGGATGCTTCCTTTAAATCAAAACTGTTTGCCTAGTTCCACTGGGCAATTTACATAATACCAGCAGTGCTGTCTATATGTATAATTGTCAGTAGTAGAGGAATACAGGCCCAAAAGCATTGTCTGACTTTCTGCTGATAAATAAGGCTGATGAAACGAATGGCTCAGAACTGCCAGGTTTGGTTACAGTTTCTGAAAAATTAAGTCAACACGAAAGAAATCATGTTTTCAAATGGTACTGTTCTCTGTAGACTGATACCCCAATTTATTAAACTCTACTTCTTGGGTCCCAGGTTCAAGCACTACTTCTGCTCATCAATCACCACTTGTTTCTTGAACTAAACAACACATCTGTACTTCTCAACTTGACTAGAATTAGCTCCCCAAAGGAAAAAAATATTTCAAATAGTTCTGACTCGTTTCTAAATTAGAACCACCTGTAACAGTTATATCTTTTCCTGGCATAAATTAGTGACAAGGAGTTCATATAAGAGGTGCAGACAGAAAATAAAATAGTGTAATAAGTATTTCAGGTAAGAGAAAAGAATTGTCATGACTGGGTAGGTACAAGACAAGAATATGTGACCCCAGCCCATTGCTTTTCCATAACACTAGAATAGATGTTTGATACCCCTGTTGTGTTAACCAGAAAATGACTGCCTGAAGCAAGATCAAATGTCTCATTAGCACTCATAATCGCTACCATAAGTTGAAAACAGATGAAAGAATAAAGGATAATATTCCAACAGTAGAATGAAAAAAATTGACCCTTTTTGTTCCCTTTTTGTGCTTTCTCTCTCAAATGGGGCCTCCCTCACAATTAAGTTCAATACACAAGTCATTATAAACAGAATTCTAGACAATTTCATCCCACTTTAAATAGTGTTCATAGCTACAGTGGAAGATTCTTTTCTTAACTATCAATAATTATGCTAAAGCATATGATTTCTTCTTGAAAAACATTTTAATAAATATATTTATCTCTTCTCTACAAACTTGTGACAACAATTTAGCCAATCTGTCACCTCCACAAAATCTGTATATCCCATTTACAGTGAGAAAAATATCTGTCTCAGCCAAGAGAAAAATAATGTCTTGCTAGAATTCTATAAATCCACCCTGATTCTAGTTCATCAGGGAACTTATCCCTTAATTTATCTGAAGCTGTAGTCTGTGCTAGCCTATGAGAGCTTTTCTTGATGATTCATGAAGAATAATATTGATTCATGGTTTTGTTGCATAAATTTGATATATGGTTAGTTCTACCCAGGCACTCAGTACACAGAGATACCTACAGGCAGTTGCTTGGCTACATGTAATGACTTCTCATGAGAAGCATTCAGCAACAAAATGCTAATAAGGATTTAAGAAGCGATGTAAAAGAGCTGGTGTGTAGTCTAGTTTCCCTACATAGTACAACGTAATACAGACTGACAGATTCCATTTTTCAGGAAGAACAAAGTGATTATTTGGTAGACACGTGCAAAAACACACTGGCTAGTGATGCTGGGTGATGTTAACATTTTTTTTCCATACCTGTATTTTTCTTAGCTATAAAAATCAGGAAGAAAATTTTGTTCAGTACAATGGGAGTACTTACAAAAAAGTATAATGCTCAGTACTGTGCACTGCTATAAAAGAAAGGGGTTGTATAAAATCAGTAATCTCTTTCCTCCTCATTTATTATGGTATACTAAAACAGTATATTTTGATAAATGCAGATAAACTATAGAAGTACTTTGGTTGCTGATATTACTTTATATGCACAAATACAATCATTTTATTCTACTGACTTGAATATGTAGGTGTTATATGCAGCTAACTGCAAGAAGAAATATCAGAAACTAATTTAATATTAGCATTTCTTCATGATTTCTCTGAATTCCACTAAAAAAAAAAAAAAAAGAAACAGAAAGGAAAAAAAAAAGCAATACAGTCTTCAAATATCCACAGTAAAGTGACATGTAAGTAAAATTAAAGAATCACAATGAAAAAGTTCTATGAAATTCGAAGGGCGTTTGTTGTTTTTAAGGATACTCTACCTAAGTGCAAAAAGTAGACCATGTTCTTCCCATACAATTTCCTTGGTGACGTGGTATTAACATCCACGTTCTCTGCATTTGTTCTGAAGCCTATTTCTCCTCCATCAATCAGTCAATCAATCAAACAAACAAATCCTTTGTAGCTGCTACAGCAGGAGTCAAATGTCTAAACAAGGAGTGGAAACCTGGAATCAAATTCCTTGGCATTTACTCAAGTGATTAATGAGCATAATGAGCTTCCAGAGGAAAAGGATAGGAGCTATTGAAAAGGTCTTTATGGTCTGCTGGATTGATAATCAGTTCTTGCTTTCACACTAAGAACTGAACATAAGTGGATATCATCACCAGAAATTTTAGTTTTTGGAAATCTTTAAGAAGTGATAACAGAAGTATGAGAGTGATCTCAACCAAAAAAAAAAGTCTTTGTGATATTTACTTTGATACATTTATTTTGGCTGCACCAGGAAAGTGCTTTTTTTTTTTTTTTTTTTTTTTAATTGGACTAAATGAAGTGTTAATAATATGTGAGGTGACAGATAATACTATTGTGTGAAACTGATTGTATTTACTTCACTGAATATTCATAATTTAATTGCAAAAATTACACCACATTTTAAGTGGACAGTACCATTTAACAACAGCTGTGAAAAATCCCCCAAGCTGATGAATGTGCTGGAGAAGATGCACAACAGGTTCTCTAGAAGGCTGATGTTTTGCTCATTTCCCACTTTAGATGTATTGTTTCTGACTGGAACAAACTTAATGTATACTGTCAACAATGGGAAATCGTACTTTTGCTATGCTTTGTATGCTGACTTACTCAAAGTTCATGCTTTCTATTCAAACAATATGTTTGTCTTCCCAAAGACAAATATTAGACTTTTTATTCCTTTATTTTATCTAAGATAGTACAGCAAAATCCAAGTATGCAATCAGGTTCATCCCAGTCAGCAGAGATTGATGCAGAAAGGGGTGCTCTGCCCTTTGGGGTAAGCAATTCTGAGCTATTCTACACGTTGTTTGTAATAACTTTGGTTCCTGAACAATTATTAAATGAGCGAAGTTTGTGTTGTATATGCTTTTCTAACAAGGAAATTATTCTCCCACAACTAAGTCAGTTTGTAATATATTCTTTCTTCTATTTTTCTTCTTTTTCATTAATGTGTGATATTAGAATGCAGGCAATTTATTATTTCCTTGATGAAGCAATCTCTTGGAGATTACTTTCTGCTACTAAATTATCAGTCTAACACTATGTAAATTCTGAGAAGTTCTACCACTAATCTACTTTAAGAGCGCTAGTAGTTTTCCCTTGCCTTTGCAAGGAATTCAATTTCTTCCTCAGGAAAAAAAAAAAAAAAATCATGAGAAAAATCCCAAATTTTCTGTAAATCAAAGATTTCATCACAAACAATTTCTGGAAGACAGATTCAACTTTTGCAATTTCTATGATGCCAAATCTCCATGTAAAACATGTAGTTCAAATAAGCATTTCTTCTGTTAACCTTTCAATAAAGCAAAACATGCTTGATGGAGCTGGAGCTTTTGAGACATGAAGTCTCAGGGCACAGTTTTACAGATCCTGGGGAAGGAACTCACTATAGATAATAAATTAGAAAAAATATGTTTAAATCAAATTAGGTTAATATAGATATGAATGCATGTATAAGTAAACAAATTTATTCATAAAATCTAAAGTAGATAATTTTTAACATGTTTTTAAAAAAGATTGAGGTGAAAAATAGAAGAAAAATTGCAGTTAGTTTACTTAAATGGAAGCCATATAATCTTAGAATCATGGAAAGTTTTTGGTGGGAAAGGATCCTTAAAAACCTCTAATTCTGATCCCCTGACATGAGCAGCAACACTTTTCACTAGGTCAGGTTGACCAAAACCCCATCCCACCTGACCTTGAATGCTTACAGGGATAAGGCATCCACAAGTAGTGAGCTTGCTCTGGCTGCCGTATGAATCTTAACTCCCTCACTTCATGGTCTCTTCAGCCAAGGATAGCCTTGGACTTCAGATTTGCCACAAGCCGTTCCATGTTGGTGGGAATTCCACTGTTCACTGAATCCTCTGTCACTGCAAGAAGGAAATTATCATCAGTTAAGTCCAGGAACCTCCTGGAGGTTCCCATATCAGACCCATATCAGTAGGATTTATTTTTCCTTATTCACCTCCATTTCCTTTTACATCCTGATAAAAGGATGGCTCCAAGTCTTATAATTACCATTGTCTTCCTCTTTTGGTGCAGCTGGTTAACTCTTACCACACCTCTTAGGTCACCATCTTAAGTTTAATTTCTCTGTTCCCTGTGTAATTAAGAGTAGCCTGTAATCTTTCTTGAATGGAGTAAGGTTTATTCTCTTCCATATGGATCACAGAAACACAAATCACAGGGGTTGGAAGGCACTTCTGAAGACCATCTAGTCCAACTCTCCTATTAAGGTAGATTCCCTACAGTGGATTACACAAGGAAATGTGCAGAAAGGTTTTGACTATCTCCAAAGGAAACTCCACAACCTCTCTAGGCAGCCTATTCCAGTGCTCTGTCACCCTCAAAGTGAAGAAGTTTTTCCTCATGATTTTATGGAGCTTCCTATGTTCTTGTTTGTGCCCATTACCCCTTGTCCTGTCACTAGGCACCACCAAAAAGATCTTAGCCCCATTTTCTTGAATTTTTAATACATGGATAAGATCCCCTCTCTCAAGTAGTTTCCTGGCTTTTTTTTTTTTTTTAACTGGGAAGTCCTGAATTGGACACATTACTCTAGATGTGGCCTCATGAGGGCAGAATAGATGTAAATGTCTTCTTGTTACTGTAGGAATATCCTAGGCTCAGATGAATAGTAAGCAACTCCATGAAATATGAAACTCTTTCCTCTCTATTTGGTATATTAATGGCATTGTTCAGTAGGAAATGTATTTTCTTCTCTTAACAGATGCAAAATATATATGTATATAAATAAATTGTATAGGACATTGACACCTAAGCATCCTAGCTTCCAGCTTATTCATACTTGCAACTGAGTGCAGTTGCAGTAGCGATGGATGTCATTGTGTATTGCTGCTGGGCGGTAGCAGCAGGATTATATGTGATTACCAGTGATTTTTAACATTTCATTTTTAACATATCATACAAACATAAATGGAAAGACCTTGTAAAAAGCTATTTATATCTCAGGCTGCCAACTAAACAGTAGTCTTAATTAGCGCTTTTTTTTCCCAACTGTCTAAAGCACTCGTTTTTCTTAAAGCAACTGCAAGATCAATCTCTTAAGTACAGTGACTAGTACTAAACTTTAGTGATAAAGCTGTTGCTTCTCTTTCCCACAAAGTAAATTCCATCTGGAAATGGAAATGTTGATTTTACAAGACATCTTCTATTCTTCTCCAGCCCATTTAAGGGAGAAAAAATGATAGTGTAGATTACAGTTTCTACTCTCATGTCACTACTTAAAATTTCTAAAAACCTCTTTTGTACAATTCTTCAGAATAGTTATTCTATCAGCTCCCCTTTTAGCTATATAATATATAAAAAATACAACTTTGATAGAGAGATTTCTGTATTCAGTAAAAGTGGAATTAAAATATACGTGTTGATTATTAACTGTATTACCTTTAACAATTTTTGTAATACTTTTTTCCTCCCTCCTCTTCATCTCTTTAAAATCTTTTCTATGACAGGTCTGTGCATATAGAGCAATCAAAACAAGACCGATGTCTATGAGGCTATGTATCTGCTTTGCCCCTTAGATATCCCCTCTGCTATATACAGATATACAGTGTGTTTCTAAAAGAAAAATAGCTACTGTTTTTAACTCATTACAGAACTAGCAAAATTAGATAAGAAAATAATAATTTCCCACTGTTATGGCTTTTGCTATTAAAAGACGTACTAATAACTACTAAAATTCAACACATTATGAAGCAAATTGCACAATATATTACACAGAAATACACATGCTGATGCACAATCAATTTGGTTTGATTAGTCACATGACTAATGAGAAATAACGTAGGCTGGTAAAACTAGAACTTTCAGTCTCTTAGAAATCCTGAGCTATGCTAGATTCCTTAGAAAAATTTCACATCTCTCTTCAACTGAAGAGTAATGAAAATTAATGTGATTTTTTCAAAGTAAACTGACTACATAATTATGAAAATGTTTGACACACATAAGTAATACACACCCATATCCTGCATTTGAGAAAAACTTTTTTTTTTCCATAGAGAGCCAATGGTCTTATCTTCATGGAGACACCATCTGAAAAAGAGAAGTACTACCTTAATGCATATTTTTTAAAAAATTAAATAAAAAAAAAAATCCTGACACTAATCAGTGTGATAAAATATTACTACCTTATTCTATTCTTAGTAGAACAGTAGTATATTGCATACACACAAAATTAACTTAAACAGGAAGGCTTTTTTTTTTTTTTTCCAGAAAATCAGGGAAACAAGTTCAGTTTTATAAATAGCATGATCACGAAGTCATTCAAAACAATGGATCTTCCTTTCAACTAAAAAAAGTTTCTAAATGTCCCTTCTACAGTACATTTGTAAGTCCAGATAAAGTCAACATTTTTTCTAAAAGAAAAAAAATGTCCTTTGCACTTATGTTATTCATGCTGTTTCTTTTACCTGTAAAAAAATGTAGCATGTGCATATAAAGATAAATTATAGTAAATGAAGATACACAGTGATCAACAACAAATTATTAACAACAATTGTAAGTACTGGTAAATACTACTGGGACTGCTTTTTTATGTGGTTATACGGATTTTGTGCTCTGTGTGGAATTTATTCCCTATATTCTTTAAGAAACACGAATATGGAGATACCAATTATTAAGTTTAAATAACCTTGCCCCACATAGAAACTGCAACTGGCCTCTCAAAAATAAAAGCAAAACAAGAAAGGAATAGAAGGGTTCCCTCACCCCTTGGCCAAATGAATGTGTCCCTGTGCCCTGCTTGAGCTCAGAATGCAGGAAGCTGGGTTCAGCTGTCCAAGTGCCAATGTGAGACCCAGGAGAAAAGCTGCTGCTCTTGCATTGGCTTCCTGTGTGAACTTGGGCATCAGACCCCTCCCTGCCAAGGAAAAAAAAAAAAAAAAAAGAATAGCTCTGGTCAAAAGCCAGTTCTTGCACTGACATTAATGTAATGATGCAGGATAGTCAGACTGTATGAGGAACAGAGGGACAGGCACAGAGATTCAATTGTTTCTCTTCCTCAGTTGCCTCACACGGGTCTTAATTGCAGAGTATAGCTGAAATATTCAAATACATTTTCTTTTTTAAATTAGCCAACTTAATCAAAGCAACACTGCTTTTTCTAACTCTCCTTATTGGTAGTATCTCCAGCTACCAGAGTTTGCAGGCAGAGTGCAATTGAAAATGGATTGGACGCTCAGCCAGGATCATAGTTTGCTTACTTTTGACTTAAAATATAATCAGGCTTCTTGTAATGGAGAAAAAAATAGAGATAAAATTTTCAAACACTTTTCTTTCAGAAAATTCAGAATAATTAAGTCCTAGAGTTTAGTATTGTCACATCACTACCTAACATAACTTAGTCATTTAAACATTGTTATTAGACAATAAATGATACCACTATCACATGAATAGCTATGGCTTTAGAAATAGGTTTATTCTCAAGCACTGGCAAAGTTATATGATTTACTTACTACTTATAGGAAGTTGTTAAATATGACCAAAAAAAAAAAAAGTAACTAACAAAAGTTTGAAACAAATTTACTTGGGTCTGATGGAAAATATTTTCCTGGAAATATCTGATTTCTCCATTTACCTCATGATATGTCCGGAAAAAAAAAAAAAAGGATGGAAAATGGCCATTTCAGTGACCTTGTTTCCCTCTCTTAGAGGAAGACAGCTGACAGGTAGATATATGAACAGTTTGTTATTACAGATTCCAGATATTGTGATTATCTCTGACTCAACTTCTGGGGTTTTATCTGGAATTCCTGTGAAAGGTCAAACAGCATACTTACTCCTTGTTTTTACCTCAGCGACCTCAGCTTAAAAATACACCTTACAAGAGTACACAACTGTTTCCAAAACTACTACTTGAGAGGTATAAACGATGGCCATATGTACAAACATATGTTTCACAAGCTTACTTGTGTAGAAGTTATCATTCTGAATTAATCCATACTTTCAGTTTTCAGTTTTATTTGATATACTGGGTACAGTAAATATTTGCTTTTCATTTTCATAACTACAATAAACTATATTAGTTATACATTGTTGTGGAATATAAGGTAATACTACCAGGTGATATTTTTAAAATATAATGCAAGAATTACCTCATATCTAATTGATGAGGATAAGTGTTCATAGGTAAATTCCTTGTATATGTTAGCCACTCTATTCACTGTAGAATAAAGTATAACTAGTATATTGTATAACATTTATAAAGTACTCTAAGTTCCTTTGAAGAAAGAAAAAAAGAAGACATTATCAAAGTCTCTCTAAATCTTGTTGCTTCTTCATCCATTATGAGGATATATTTCCTTGCTTTGCCTTCTTTCAATTCAAAATTGTACTGATATCGTGTTCTTAGTTAATCATCTTTTCTGCATTAGCCCTTTATCCAAAGCTAAGTTATTCTCATCAGCAGCTACAATCAATCAATCAATCAATATGATGGTAATAATAAAATATCATGAGCTTCCTAAATATCGAGAGTGAAATGTAAGTATGCTTCATTTCTGAATATATTATACTAACCTAGAATGAGATCAGCTATAGCTTCTTTATATCCACTTTCATATCATTCACTGCCTCCTGTACATAGCATAGAAGTGAGGAGCATAGTTTGGGGAGGACAGGTTACACAGCAAAGCAGCAACGGCAAAGAAGTCGAAGTCCTAGCACCCTAAATTGATGCTTTTCTTCACTGTTTCCTGTTTTCTCAACTGCAAAGTGTTATCCAAACACGTGAACATATTTGCTTTCCTCCCCCCATTTTTTCCACATGACAGTGCATTGTATTCTCTACAGAAAAATAAATCTAAAAAGCAGAAATGGACTTAATTTTTTTATAGTTATATTAATTCCTTAAA
The DNA here is from genome assembly GCF_023343835.1 of Lagopus muta. NCBI lineage: Eukaryota > Metazoa > Chordata > Aves > Galliformes > Phasianidae > Lagopus > Lagopus muta. The sequence goes on along the minus strand of NC_064438.1, from coordinate 31,467,733 downwards.
ATAGAATATTAAGTTGCCTGATTCAGAAGAATGTTGATAACCAGTATGATGCTATTTTAATTACTTTCTCTTCCCCTGCAAACTGATAGATTCTAATCCAAACTGCTTACAGAAAATTCATTGCTAGATGCCATGTGAAGTTCACTGTAGTGAATATGGCTCTGGAATATAGAATTCTGGATTACAAGTTGTTTCCTTCTGACACCATATTTCACTGAAGAAGTTAAAGAGCTATAATGTCATGGATGCTGACATAAGCGTAAAAACAAAAAAGAAAAATTAGCCTCTGAAACAAGTTATCTGACATTTAATGGTGAACCTATGGTATGAAAGGTTAAAGATGTTAAGATCATTGTGATAATGGAAGACTAGAAAACAAAAAAATAGCCTATGAGCTACAGCTTTTAAACATATAGAAAAATAAATCTCCACCTTGAAAGGTTTAATCTCTAACCCCTTTGCATCTAGCAAGAGGAGATGCTTATTGTTGGAAGTTTTGAGTCTCTACTCAGATGTTCAATAAGCCAGTGTGCTAGTATACTAAGGCTGATTCAGAAGTATTTAATCAGTGCCTAAATAAAATTTACTGTTCAATGTAAGGATGGCTGATTCTCTTGGAATATTAGTCATTTCATTTAAACTTATAAGTTTGTTACATCTGTGCAGAGAAACATTTCTGCCTATTCTTATTTCATTATTATGAAATTCTTATATCATTCTTATGATTTCCCATACCAATGATATAACTGTATTTCATCCTATGCAATGGAACAACTGTTGGTTAATTTACATTTTATGCACAATGATCCTAGATACAATGGCCAAAATATCACAAATATGCAGGTGAAGTAAGAAGTAGGCATATCTTATGCTTTGCTAAGGCAGACAATACAGAAAGAACTACATGGCTCTAGCATGACAGCAAGGAAGTAACCTTAAAGTGCGGAGTTACACGATGAGAATACTGCTGAAGTTTTAAGTCCAATATCTGGCTAGACAGATGCTTTTACTGGTCATTCTGGGTGTTCTGTTTTTGTCTCTTCTTTTAATGCACAACTTACCAAAAATGTAACAAGAGCTCCGTTCTGGTCAGGAAGAAATTTTAAAATCTTTCTGCATTGGTATCTTGCCAAAGGATATTCTTTCATTTTAAAGTCCACACTTTCCATACTCTGTGAGAGAAAAATTGGTCTAATTTCCAGAGAAGATGAATATGAACCATCTTCAGAAAATGAAAGAATTATCATCTTCTCCCTCAGACAAAATTAGAGAAATTATTTGATTCTCTGTAAACTAAATCTAGATCTTTTAACCTACATATGACATCTTCACTTTCTCTTAATATTCTCATGTACAGCCTTAAAAATGCTGCAAGTTTTTTGATGTTTCTGAACTTTTGGTATTATGAGTATATAGTATTTTGTACCTATTCTTGCTAAGCAAGTAATTGTATAATCTCTAAATTCATTGTATAAAAAAAAAGCATAGAGAAGCAACATTAGCTAAATGAACCAGTTGAGGTAAAAGAAGTTTTCTATCCTATAAAAATATGCAGAACAGAAAAAAATGGAGATAACAGATGAAGCAAAATCATAGAATGTCTTGGGTTGGAAGGAATTTTAAAGGTTGCCATACCATCAAGTTGCTCAGGTCCCATCCATCCTGGCCTTGAACACCTCCAGGGATGGGACAGGCACAGCTTCTCTGAGCAACCTATTCTAGAGCTTATGAGTAAATAATTTCTTCATTATATTAAAGTTAAATCATCTCTCTTTTATTTTAAAAATGTTCTGCCTTGTCTATCACCTTCAGACCATGTAAAAAGTACCAAAAGGCTGCATCAATGTTCCCAGGACCTTATATTTCCTGATTAAACAGGCCCTGCTCCCTCAGCCTTTCTTCATAGGACAGGTGTTTCATCCCTCTGATCATCCTTGTGACCCTCCTCTGGAACCTCTCCAACAGTTCTTTCTACATTATTCTTGTGCTGGGGACCCCAGGCTGGGACACTACTCCAGATGGAGCTTCACAAGAGCAGAGGAGGACAATCAATTCCTTATCCTTGCTGGCCACCTCTCTTTTAGTGCAGCCCTGAATGCTGTTGGCTTTCTAGGCTGCAAACACACACTGCTGACTCTTGTAAAACTTTTCATCCATGAGAACCCTTAAGTCCTTCTCTGCAGAGCTGCTCTGAATGAGTTTTTCTGTCAGTCTGTACAGATAACTGGGATTGCCCCAACCCAAAAGCAACACCTTCTAATTGGGCTTTTTCAACCTCAGTAGTTTCACATGAGTTCATTTTCAAGCTTGCCATTTGGATGGCATCTCTCCCTTCTATGTATCAGCTGCACCACATAGCTTAGTGTCTTTGCATGTTTTCTGAAGGTGCACTCAGTCCCACTGTCTAAGTAATCCATAAAGATGTTGAAGGACCCCTAGAGAACACCACTTGTCCTGGACATAGGGCCATTGACCATGACCCTCTGTCTGTGACCATCCAGCCCATTATTTACTTACTGAATAGTCCACTTTACATATCCATCTTTCCAAATTATAGATTAGAATGTGATGTTGGACCATATAAAAAGCATTGCAAAAGTTCAGGGAGAGAACATCCATTGCTCTTCTTTTGTCCACTGATGCTGTTGCTCCATTAAAGAAGACCACCAGATTGGTCAGGCACCATGTACCCTTGATGAAGCCATGCTGGCTGTTTTCAGATAATCTCCTTGTCTTGCATGTACCTCTAGAAGGATCTGCTCCATGATCTTCTGTAGCACAGAGATGATACTCTTGGTCTGTAATTCCCAGGTCTTCTTTCCTATCTTTCTGAAAAATGGGAGTGATATTTCCCTTTTTCCAGTCACTATCACTTCTCCTGATAGTCACAACCTTTTGAATAAGACAAAGAAAGGCTTGCCAACTACATCAACCAGTTCCTTCAGAACAACAGGATCCATGTTGTCTGGCTCTATAGAAGAAGACCTGCCCTAAATCATTAAATCTGGAGGAGTCAAATAATTTTGAGATTTTTCTACAGGTTGAATAAGGCTTCATATGGACTCCAGGTGTAGATGATGATATATCAAAAGACAAACTTGGATTTTTGCATGCAAAGAATTGATGAGTATTTCCACAAGGGAAACTCTCCACAGTAAAGGATTTCACATGGTTTCTCCCTCTGACCACTGATTCTTAATGTAAAACTACATAATCAGGTCAATTAGAGTCTCCAGCAGAAAAAAAGTAAAGTAGCCAAAGCAGACAACTTTCTCTGGCTAAAAATATGACTAATTTTTTTTGGTCCAAAATTGTCCCTCTCCTACAGTAATTTAATCTCAGCTTTTCTTGACATCCATAACAGTTACACTTTTCATTATTTCCACATCTTTCAAGTCCCGCAAACAGAGATTTGGGGGCAATTTGTAGGGGAAGAAAGGATATGTGCTGTCACAGGGCTGCTTCCCACTGCCTCTCTCAAAAGAATTCACAGTACTGCGAAGTGCTAACAGGGTCACCATAGCCATATTAGACCTAATCCACCAGTTTACATACTAAACCCTGCCTCCTTGCTTTCAGCTAGAAATTACAAAACTAATGCAACATTTGCTGCCATCACATTGTTCACACTACTGTTTTATGTTATGCCTCATCATTCACCCTGTTGATTCAGATTATAAACTCTCTAGAGCTGGGACCATCTGGTATTCACTGTTTGTAAAGAGCCTAGCACAATAAGGTCTTGTTCTGGGTTGACATGCACAATCATAACAAAAACAACCAATAATAAATAAATAGTTTTATCTCACCAGTTGATACTTTTTTATTCTCATTACTCCCAGTGGATGTTTTGCTGTAGTGCAAATATTCAAAACAAAAGGGAAAATGAAATTACAATGACATCTTTAGATACGAGGAACAAATTCAGATTACTCTTAAATCTAGACACCTTTTGTCCTATCCACTCTGCTATTTCATTGTGTTTATGCAGTAAATAAAAGGTTTCATATATAGCCTGGTCCAAATCAGAGATGAGTTTATTTCAGCTTTTTTGCTTGCAGATCTGGAGACCTACCCAGAAAACACATACAACAAACACCAAAAAATACAGTGATAAAGAAATTAATAATAGTATATGGAAAGACAATAATATAATTTTGTTAATTATTCCCAGATTGGAGCACATTTTTTCAGTACAGGGGACTAGAGCATACATTTAATGCCCATCATTAACCTATTTTAGTCTGTCTTAATTTTTATAACACCAGTAACAAAGTTCATTAGTCTTCATTCTGTTTAACATCTAATCAGCCATGTTAGTTACATAAGTATCATAGGAAACATTAAACATCATTTTGTTTAACTAGATTTCATCTCAGTAGGGGAATCTTTCCTAATGTTATATTAACATCACTTTACCCAACAAGTGTCAAAATACGAGTGGTGAAAAGTAAAAAGATTTGTTGTGACATATAGTCTTTAATCAAATCTACTTAATCTTTATTTGTGAAACCTTTTCTTAGAAAGGCAATTTTTCTCTTAAATTTGGTATTGAATATGTTTGATAGATTTTGTTTTTGAAGATTTTGATACCTTCTGGGCTTCAAATGTCACTCAGATTTGGATGTTTAAACACGTAAACATTTGGTTCAATCCTATATTTTATCCATTTGTTAGAAAGATAGGATTAAAATCTACCTCTTTTAGTAAAGGTTAGCTGAGTTAAGAAGGCAGAAAATAAAAAGAATATACTACTACTGAAAGAATCAATTTTGCATAAATGTCCCAAGGAGCAACAAATTAATACAAGTGAATTTATATAAGCAATATTTTGAGGGGTCATTTCTAAGATTTACAAATAGTAAAATGAAGCTATAGTAGTAAACAAGAGAAGAATTTGTTGAATTTGGCCACTGAATTTACTTTTTAAATTTATACTTTTTTAATTTATGTGCAAGATAGGTTTGTTACAGTGATGTCATGTAAAGATCAATAATTACTTGATTAAAAAGAGAATCTGTGAAACCTGTACATTTAATAAAAGGCTTATGGGGTATTACTTATTTAGAAATGAATAGGAATACATAACCATTCATCATTTTAAGGCCATAGAGAGTTCCCATATGCTCAGATCTTTGGAAACATGCTGATGTTAAAATTCTACTTGATTTTTGATGAAAACCTTTCACATTCCCTCTCTACTTTAAATTAAATATATTGATTTTCCATACTCCTTTAGGACTCCCATAGTACTTATTCTATATTTGATACCACCAGTTCTCTTCAATACAAACTGAGCATTCAGAAGGTTAAACTATTGTTTTAAGTTAATATCATTAATTAAACTAAATTCAGCCTAAGCTTGAAATACTTCCACTGCAACTCATAAGCATATTCATAGCAACTTAAAATATGACTTTTGAGTAGGAAGGAAAAGATTGTTTTTTTTATCATATCAATGCACTACCCTAATAAAATTTCATCAAATATCCTATTTATAAATACATCACAAAAATTTAAACTGCTACAATACATAGGAGAAAGAAGATAGAAAAAGTACCCTTTTTAACTCAGAGAAATTTATTTCAAGTTGTAACTCAGAAGTGCCATTCAATGGCTACTGTAGAAAGACGTTATGTTCAAGGTGATACAATTATTCTGTTACATTATTTAAAAAGTATCTCCACTACGCCTAATTGTTTCCAAAGGTTTTTCCATTCTTACCTTCACTGAACGTCTGAAAACATAATTTCTTCAAAATCAGTGTCAAAATTAGAATTAGAAGACCATTTTTAAATGATTTCTTTAGCAAAAATGAGGAATTCAAATTTTGAGCATATACCTAAAAACTGAAAGTTTCATGTAATGTCTATTTTTACTTAATTCCCCATATTTTACCCGTAATGTTATGATGTGGAATACAGATAACAAAAAATCATAAAACCATGACAAATGGGTTTTGCCCAACCATAAATCACCCTTTTTTCATGAAAAATCAATATTCCATCATTCTTCCAGTAGATTATCTATCATATAACTTACCTGCATATAAGGAGAAAACCAACTTAAAAGTAATAAAATATTTTTTGTCTTACTATATTGAGCCAAATTTAAGCCTCTTCACCTGAATAGGAAAGAATCTAAAGGATCTTAGCAACCTTAGAAGAAAAAGAATTACACGTAAATCCTAGGAGACAACTTTTTGTGCAGCCATCCATTTTATGCTGACAATTCTCCACTCTCCCACTGAACCCCATATATCTATTCTGCATGAAAATCAAACTACAGTAAAGCCAAAGGACAGTTGTATACCCTGGTTCTTCCTTTTGTTAAAGCAATGAAAGTCCTAATTTTCACTTTCAAGAAGACAGTGTTTCTTGAGGGTTTTTACTTTGTAAACGGATTATCAGAAAAGTCTAAATAATATTTATATTACATACTAAGCTACATGTAAAGAAAATATTCAACTCATGCATTTTTAGGAAAAATGCAAGACCAGGAGTTTATGCCAAATATGATGGGCAAAAAGAATATAAATCTCAAACATCTTGCCATAAGAATCTAAATATTAAACCAGCACATGGCTTCAGGTTTAGAATTTTATTCTGGAGGATTTGTTGATGATTCAGCATTCTTCTATGAAACAATGCTCCCTCACCCTTGCATTATAAAAGATTATCAACACCTGTCTGATTGAAGAGCAGTTTGTAATGGTTTGTTTATACTGTATTTCAAAGAAAAAGGAAAGGATTAAGAGCAGGCTGTGATTTAATAAAACCCCAATCTCTATCCATCAATATTGTCACTATTAACAAGATAAACTAGGCAACAGAGCTTTCACAATTGATATCATTTAATTAATCTCTTTCTCTTGTAAAAAAATCTGTTGCAGGATTTTTTCTGAAAGGAAGAATTTATGAATAGAGCTAAATTCCAACTACTCCTTAGGCTACAGTGCTGTCAAAACCAAAGAATGGAATGTAGGTATTACAGAAAATACTTCTGATCAAAAAAGAAGAGAAAGTATGATGTAAAACATATTTTAGAAATAACCATATAAACATTTTATATACCACATTTTATAACAATATGATTTATAACAGAATGACTGATCGCCAGTACTGAGAATCACACTTTAAAAAATAACTTGTAAATAAAATTATGTGATGTATCCAAAGAAAAGAGATAAGCACAAAGAAAATCTATTCAGATAGTTATCTGCATGCACCAGTACTCATTATTTATGAGTGGGGATACATTTGTCTACAAGTAATAAGTGAGTGTTTTTGCTCTTATCCTGGGGATTATCAGTATTTGGATCAGTTTTCTCAAGGATAAAAAGACAGTGAACTGGGTATGCCTATAAGTTAAATGCAGTTTGCTTTGTTTAAATATAACCATCTGTCCTGGAATGGAGATGCACACACTGGCACTTCAATATTGTTTTAATTGGAATTATAAGGTTATGTAGATAGCCAGTTTCTCAAGAGCCAGTCTTAACATGCAGTTCAAACCCAAATATGATACTCTCTATAGAAGATAACGCACAAAAATTTACTACTGAACAGCACTTCTTCACAATCCCATTTGCTCAGATACTGTAAGAACAATTTTGATACTATGTGTAACAATCACCTAAATTATTTTATACTATCTGAGAAGTCCAGTTTGTCATTAAATGTGCTTCTCTTCTTTGTATATCTACACAGTTCCACTTAATAAGCCATATTTGATGTAAAGAATATTTGCTCCTGCCTCTTCATTTTCATTTATCCATGTATACTTAATATATTCATCAACTCTTACAAACTGGTACTGTAGTTGTATACAATACAATACAAATTGTATTGCCTACCTAGCCTGAAAGCTGTAGTCACAGTTTCCAAAATATCAGCAAATGAAAAGCAAGCAATACCTCTTCATGATCTGCCTATGATAGAATAAAACATAAAATAGTGAAAATAAAACCATGTGCATAAATTAACATACAAGATTCAGGAGTCACGCAGAATCTATGCTTCATGTTCATTTGAATGGGTGCTTGTTTCATATTCATCATCAAATTTAGAAAAATAATGTATTCATAGTGAAAAATAAAAGAGTTTGTGGAAAAGAAGCTAATGATAGCAAAAAAAAAAAAAAAAAAAAAAAAAAAGGCTTCTTTGATAAGTGATTGCACACTTGGTAAGGAGAGAAAAACACTGAAAGCAAATGGACACAAGCTGGGGAGTAACAGTGATGCAGTAAATATCAGCACTACTTAACTTGTAGAAAAGGCATGAGTAGAGTTTTAGGGTTTATTATTTGTGCAATTATTCTTATTACTATTATTGCTATAATTATAGTTCAATAAGAGAATATAAGTGATACAAACAAATTAAACAAATTATACATTCCGAGCTTATGGAAATATTATAAATATACTATTTACACAGGCAAAATGCAACAATTCTTGGATTATAATTTCTTTTTAGTCTGTGTCAGATCACAAGTATGTAATCACTGTTTTCAATGTGACATGTTATTTTATTTGCCTACCTTTATTAAATTTCTTTACTTGGTTACTTGAGTATTTGGCCTGAACAAGCTATAAATGCTGAGGCTTGTTTTCTTTGAGAGTGGTCAATCCTTTTCCATGTATTTCACTAAGAAAAACCTCTTGTGCTTAACATAAGAAAGGATCACTTTCCAAAGCCCAATATTATTCACTTTTTTCAAAAGTGTAGGTAGATTTATGAATCTGTTTGTTTATAATCTGGTCTCTTCTACTGTATATTCTTTAAATCTTAATGTACAAAAGTATGTTTTGACATTCATTCTCTTTACAGCAGATATTTTTGATACGTAATACTAGTTATGCACATCAGCTTGTTTTCTATCTCTGCCTTTTAGAAAAGAAAGCACAGTGCATAGTATCATCTTAAGTGAAATCTTGCTATTTTTATATTATCTAATGGATATTGTACATATATATATATCCACAGAGTAAAATAGGAAGTTCATTGTCTTTTTTTTTTTTTTTTTTTTTTTTTTGTCTATGGAAGTTTACTATATTTGCTACATCCTTAGTTTGGCCTATATTTTTGCTTATGTACAAAAGTTTTCTTTGTGTTTCCCACCATCTGCTTCATCATAGCTGTATTCCTAACTTGAGCAGACTGTATTTAGCTATGATGCCTCTTACAGCACTGACATTTTGTAGAAATTCATAAGATTAGAAAATTATAGATGACTTGAGTTAGAAAATGAAAACTCTCTTCATGAAATTCCTTTGGACAGATTAATAAAGGTCACCTAAACTTACTTTATTTTGGGATGGGGTTGAGGGAATTGGGTCCTCAGCAATGTAGGAAAACTACCAAAAGAAATGAAAGCTACTTTCTACATTATTTTTCTATATTATTCTCTAATTTTTCTAATTGATTATTATTTCCAATGTTATAAATGTTAATTCTAACATCTAGACATCAGAGCAAAATCCTAGAAACGTACGGTCTTACCTCAAACTCCCCCATAAATAATTTAAACTAATTATATGTAGATTGCCCAAAAAATGTGAACAGAAATTGAGATCTAATTCATCATTACATCCAAAGTTGAGATCTAACAATTACTATATCCAAAGGCAAAGCTTAACAGCACTTAATAAGACATTAAAAAGGAAAGGAAAGAAAAGGAAGTTGTGGCAGATTAATAGTTCTCTGTTCTTAGTATGAAATACAAATACCTTAGTGTACCCTTCCTTATTTGCATTTCATCATTCTGCTCCTGAAATAATGTTCAAGCAACAGCCAATTAACAATAATTCAAAGGGAGTTCTTTCAAATCTTGGACAAAGCTTATAAATAGATACAAATAACACAAATAAATACAAATGACAAAATAATAGTACAAATAACAACAAATAATAACAAATAACAAATAATACAAATAATTAAAAAAAAAAAACCTAAAGATAAAGACCTAAACAGCACACGTGCAAGTAATTTCACTATGTTATACTTGTAGATCTTTATAGATGCTCCCTTTGGGCACAATCCAGCAAAGATTTGCACATATGCTCAACTTTATGCATTCTGAATAGTCCCAAGGCTTTTGTTTGTACTGTTTCTACAAGGCCACAATTATTCTCATTCATGTAATACCTTTAAGAAAAAAAAAGAGAAGGAAGGAAAGAAGAAACTCACAGAATCTTGGTCTGAAATGCGCATGCTAATCTGAAACTTCTGACAGTCAGTTACTTAAATTATTATAATTTATTGTTTAAAAAAAAAAAAAAAAAAAAAAAAAAAGAGGAATTGTCCATATCTAATTATAAGAAGAGAAAACAGGCTTGATTTTGATTAATTTTCCGGGTCTTATTTGAACTAATTGAATTAACTACTGTGTTAACAGTTTTATGAGAAGAGACTTTGTGTGAAATTTCTAGTGGCCCATCCTTTCATTGCAGCCAGTGTAAGTACAATAGTGCAAGATCTGCCTTTTTAATTTTACCTTGGCCATTGATTCAGAGAACTAAGTAGAAACAGGAAGTGCAGAAGAGCAAGAAAATAGGAAATATTTTTTGAACCTTTTGACAAGTTCACTTCTCTTTTGGTTTGAATTCTGGCCAATAGTTCAGATCATCTCTTATTATAACCAAATCTGGAGGCCAACTTCTGGTGGTTTTGTTCAACCTTTGCCCTTTTTTCCTGTCTCAAGGTCTCCAATTCACATAGTACCTGTGAATTTATTTTGACAGCTGTATTTTTTCAACAGGAATACTTCACATATGTGGTAATTTCAGAGTATGAGCTCCCTCTCTTACATGAGTTGCTCTTCCCTTATGTACAGTTATGCTAGTACAGACTACACATAGGAAGAATTTTGATGCCTTAACTCTTCACTTTATTCCTCTTTCAATTATACACAGCTCACAAGTTCATCAGGATAGAAACAAACTGAAGAAAATCAGTGTATCTATTTGTTTTTGTACACTCCTTAAATGTTTAATATATTGCCTTCAATGCATCTAGGATTCATAAAAGGAGGTGGAAAAAAATAGGCTTTTCCTCATGGAAATCTCTTCCAAAGGTTTTTAGACAGTTTTTGGTGTAAAATGAAAAAAAAAAAGAAAAAAAAATAGTTATTGCAAAAGTGGTGGGAAGTGAATAGGGATTTTAATTTACTTTCATGTTTTTTCCCCACTAAGTTCAATGTAAGGTGAAACATCGTGTTGATGTCAAATTTTGCTTCAAGCAAAACAATAGAGGAGCTCTAAAATTAATGTAGGTGTCCAGTCAGAGGCCTTATACAACCATTAACAGCAGTGCCAGCTTGAGATAATGCATTATAAGCATGAAAAATTTAACAGTAATTGCCGTGTTCTGATCTCTCTCTTTTTTTTCTTACTTTGTTGTCTACAGAATGTGCTGTACATTCCCCAACTGGTCTTTCTGCTAGTTTACCCCACAGAAATGCACTGAATCTGGATCATTATGACTAATGAAACTGCTGAGAAGTGATTTTTTTTTTGTCAAAATATAATACCACTCTAGAACTTTCACCACACATTATGATTGTGAAACAAGGGCTTACAGTTGCCTGAGGCATAACTTTGATTCAGCTTATCTCCATCTTTAGCCACCCAGTTCAATGCACCATTGAAAGATGAGATGAATACTGAAATTCAGTGCTAAGAGATAAATATCATTTTATAGCTCTATATCATAAAATTATGTTACACTTTTTGTTATCATCTGTTGGCTTGACAAAAAAAAAAAAAAAAAAAAAAAGCTTCTGAGGCTTTTTATAACAAAACAAATAATGTAAGAGTAGCCTTCAAAGGACACAATTGTCTTATCCATGAGTTTTCAGCTCTTAGATATTTCACATACAGTTTTCACAGAAGAAACACCTGAGGTGTATCAGTGCTTCATGTAATGAAACTTTTCATGAGAGCACGAAAAACATAACTCTTTTATTCTGAACACAGGCATATATGAAAGCACATTTCACCTCAATAGATTAACTTCACATCAGCACTTAGAAGATTAAATACAGATACAGTTTGGCTTAACTGAATGTATTGTTAGAATGATCATTTCATGTAATCTCACAGTAAGTTTTCAATAAATTTAAGATTAACTATTATTTTCTCACCTATAAATAAAATATAATCACCTTAAAAATCAATGAAGGGAAAACTATTGAATCCATTAACCTGACTAAGAATTCCTCCAGGCCAAGAATATGAACCATGGTGCACTGGATCTTTCATTTTATTGAGCTATATCTTCTTGTATGGCAACCAACAGGGAAAAAAATTAAATCTAAACTAACGGTTTTCATTCTGGAAACCATGGAAGTAGGGATTGAATATTCTTCTATGCCTGGGGTTAATTTTTTTCACCTTAATTTGCAATCAAACACAATAAAAAATACATACTGCCTCTGGAAGAAGGCAGCTTTGTTATCATCTCTGTACTTTTTTCACTTCTAAATCCTTTGCTTTCTGAAGTCACCTCCATAACCTTGCAACACTATGAACGTGTTTACTTGTCTTTGCTGACTGTCAACCAATACCATCTGCTCTTTGGATCCCTAAAAATAGTAACATATATATGGGTCAGAACTGCAGTCTCTAGATAACCATGTAGGAGATTCAGGTGATTAATTTTCCCACAGCTTTTATCATACCCAGGAGTAGATTATTCCTGCCCCTTTCCCTAGAGAATGTTCCTCATAAAACATGAAATTAACAAAATTGCAATCTTACAAAAAAGTAGTATTTCATAGGCAACCCATGTCAAATAACAGAAGGGGTTGTTAGTCAGCTGCCTTGTTTGAACTTCATCCAAGAGCCTTTCTACTCTCATAAACAGGAATGGTTCAAGCCATGAAATTATGAAACTAGGACAAACCAACAGCGTTCTCTTTTCTCTAAAAGAAAAGAAAAATAAATACCTTTTTCCTTCAGTACCTCTTGGCCAGTACTTGTTACTTCCCTTAAGTACCACTCTGGCTTTATGTCATAAGGGATTCTACTTATACTTACTCTTTTGACCCACACAACCGAGCTTCCTCATTCTAAACCATAAAGGATAGTTTGACAAGTCAGTTGACAAGATATCGTATGCTAATATCATATGCCACAGTGATCTATGTCAAACTGAAATTCCACAGAATTCACAAAGGTTAAAAAGGCTATCAAAATTATCTGAGAAAGCATTGACTTCAGCTTTGATTCAGCATGTGTAAAGTATGTATATACAAAGTGTGATAGCCCCACATATATATATATTTAAAGAGGCCCAGCTGCACAGAATGGTTACCATTAGCATAATACAGAAAATATGCCTCACTTTAATCTGTTCTAAACATTCTATGTGTTATGTAGGGCATACTTCAACAAATTAAATTAGCTGTTTTATTATTAGTGTGTAACTATAATCTCCAATTATTTCCAAATATATATTTTTTCACAATAAAGAAGAACCCATTTACAAGTAGAACTGAACAATACAAGGAAAAATTTAAAATATCCAATAATTCTTATTGCCAGGACCTGTTTTTCTCAAATTATTCAGCTTGTACAAAGCACAGCCTCCATGTACTGAATCTTTGACAGTCAAAAGTCTCAAAATAAGCATTCAAAAATTGAGAATAACCATTAGTTGGAGGGTAATCAAACAAGCAAACAAACACAAAAAACACTGTTAGAGATCTGTTTTCAATTGATTTGTTAAAACATCCATTCAGTCGGGGTAGGTATTAAAGTCAGGATTAAACTCAGAATTAAACTTTAAATCTCTATAGCAGCATCAAATTGCCTTGACAACAGAAACTGCCTTTTTATTTACCTTGAGGTATCTTGACTCAATAATTACATGCTTTTCTACATAAGAACAGGTGAATCAAGGGTCCTACAAACAATTGTTTGTAGCCTTATTTCTTTCACACATCAGATCCATTCTAGGCATTGAAGAGAAAAGATTTCATGGAATAACAGTACAAGCCATAATTAAAGATATGTAACAGGACTTAATTGAAGCTTACTTATGCAATCTAATCTGTCATTTCTTAACTTCTGGGTACATTAAATTGTAGTCTTGGTTCTGTCATTTAACCCCTTCATATATAATTTACCACCTATTTTTTAAAAAGTCATTTATAGAGTTGAAATCTTTAGAATTGCCATACACATCAGCTAACAGAACAGCAGAACGTAATGATAGGTTAACATCTCTCAAACAAAACAGCAGGATAAGGAAGTGGCTTTGAGAGTTATCTATTTAAAAAAGCAAAATGTTATGACTAAGGAGCACTGAGTTCCATTCCCCATGACACAGTGCTCCAATGGAGTAGCTGTCAACCACTGACACATGCATCACTGGTGATCTACCCAGGCTCTCAATAAATCCCAAAAATTTGAGAAATATTTTTATGTAATGGACACACACATTGACATACAGAAGTAAATCTACAAGAATAGAAACATATAAAAATTATAAAAATAAAATGAACATGCTTTCAACTATGCTATGATACAATGTAAGTATCTCATTAGTAGATCAGTAATGTTACCTTCTTGAGCATAGCTGTGAGATTTACTGGAAAATATTATAGGTCTCTTTACAGTTAGCTGAGATACACTGGATGATTTCTTATCTAATTAATGTTTGCTTTTTTCTTGCTAACATTGGGAATCTGTGAGAGGGAAAAGGAGATCGAGCAACTTGCAGGTATGTCTGATTTGTTCAGACAAACTGAACTGAACTGAAGGAATCTGATTGATTCCTTCAATACACTGCCTGCTAGAAGGACACTTGATCTACTAGAAAAAATCAAACTGTTGTTCACCAAACAGCAGTTTGCTCTGTATTTGGTATATAAACTGATATATAAACTGTTTATTTAAGCACTTCAGTATACCAGATACAAAAAATAATACTCTTATTTGTGTAGTTTATTTCTTTTCCTTTGCATCAGAAAGTTCTATATAGTAGAATATTCACCCCACAACACAAATACACCAACGCACCAATGCAGTGTCAACCTAGTTCGTTCAATTTAGTTACCAAAATTCTGGATTCACACTGACACAACTGAAAGCAGATGTTGCACTTTGTCCAGAGGATCACTTCCATTTCATTCTTTACTCATTAAATTGGTTATTCATCAACCATTTGATAAACTTGATCTTGGTGCCTGTCCACTCAAGGTTCTCAAGGTTAGTATTGTTGTTTGTATCTTACCCTTAATGTTTTCTTCCCACTGTAACAGGTCTATACTATTTAATGTGTGCTCAAAATCTGATAAAATCTGATAAAGCTGCACTGCTGTTCTGGGTCAAAATTTTGTTTTTGTTGTTTTTTTGTTTTTTGTTTTTTTTTTTAAGGATAGCATGAGCATTTTAAAGCATTCAGTATATTTATTTACCCAGATAAATTTATCTGGAAATACATGGTTCATAGTGATATCTTGGTTTTTTCCATGTTACCAATTGAGTTGAGTGTGGCAGCAGGACTTCCAGATTAGAAAGTCTAAAAAAAGATCCTCTTGTCTTGAATTTATCTTTAACCATTGGTCATATGATTCTCTTTCTCACAAGTGCTTAACTTGTGTTGTTTCTGGCATGTCACGTTTTGTTCTCTTTCTCAGATGATCTTTCCTTGCCTTGCCTCCCCTTCCCCTTCCTCACCCCTACCCCTCCCCTTCTCCCCACCCTCCCCCTCTCTCCCCCCTCCTCCTCTCCCCCTCTTTCTCCCTTTTCTATTTCTTTTCTATTTCTTTCCTTTCCTTTTCCTTTTCCTTTCTCCTGGAGAGTGGCTAATGAAAGGAAATTGAAGAAATGTTCTCTCTGAACTTCAAATTGTGCCTACTGAACAAAAGTATTTTTTTTAATAGTGTTATAAACTAAAATAAACCCCAGTCACTTAGCAGCACAATTCTTCACAATTCATAGTTGTTTGGAAATATCTATATAATTATCTTCTTTCACACAGATTCAGATGGTCTATACTTAAAATATGCTTTCTCACAAGGAGGTCCTGACCTTTAAATTGAATTTCTACAGTAGAAAAAGACTAGCGAAAACTGAGATGAAAAGCAGGGAACCAATAATAAATTTTTATCCAATTTTATTTTTATTTCTTCCAAATGTTTATAATATTTGTTGTCAAGTTAGCATTCCACACCTGAAAATTCCTAGCAAGACTAAGGTAAACTGGATACTTAAACTGTCATACTTATTTACACTTCAGTAGTACTAATTTTAAACTTTTTTTCACTATTAAAATTAGAATCAGTAGAAGAAATTTGCCTTATATTCTTATGTTCTGTCCAATAAACTCTGTTTTTACTGACAAAAACATTCCAAGATTTAGCAAGCCATTTTTAATTGATTTTAATGGGAGCTACATTCAAAGACACTCAAAGAAGCATCAGTTTATGAAAATATGATCGATATAGTCCTTTATGACTTAAGAGAACAATATTGAAATACTGTTATGCAAAATTCCTTTTCTTGCCCCCTACAGCTTCACAGAGAAGGTGCAGGGAAAGATGTGACTAGGTGTAGAACAGTATCTCACTGAGCCAGAAAAATTAACTTTCAACAAGACTGCATACAAATATTTCTTCTCCTTTGGCAAGTAAATGCATTTGTTTTCAGGCATACACACTATCCTGTCCGATGCTAATATAGTGTAATACTTACCTCATAGCTAATTACAGGGTTCAATTAACATTCCAAACTTAAATATTACATAATCAAGAAAATACACAAAAAGGAAAGGGAAGGAAAGGGTAGGAAAAAGTTCAAAATGTCATTTTGATGAGATTTGAGTGGATACATAGGATGAAATTTACATTGGACTGAGAGAAAATTTAAAATTTCTTGATTTTTCAGACCATGGGAAAAAGTAGAAATTCATCTGAATTCTTCCTTACAAACACTTATGCAGAAAGAGACTATGAGTGTGAACATATATGTGTATGTATGAAGTGGTAACTGCACTCCTAGATGAATGAATGATGGAAACTGCTCAAATGTTTGAAAGTGAATGCAACATCTTAATTTACAATAACAAATCTGACTGAAAATAAATTAATACACAAAACTGGCCACATAAGACAACAAAAATAGCATTTCTATATTTAAAATGTAATCCCGATAAGCAGAAAATATTTTTACTAGTCATTTTGGCAATAACATTTTTCTGTTAAAAATTGAAAAACTTTCCAGCAGATACATTTTATAATGGACTGTAAATCTTTTAATATTCAGTAATGTGCCACGAGTAGAACGAATATTCTCAAATTTTGGGAAGTATGAGTATCACCAAGACAGAAGACCTATTTTTTTATGACAACAAATCTTTAAGGAAAGAGCAATTGGATCTGTGAGCTTGTTAGAAACTCAGCTTCAGCCAAGACTAAGAGAGTGACATAAAATTATCAATCTGTCATTGAAGTCATTGCCAGACTTGCAATAAAGCCAAATACATATTAGCATGAAAAAAATAATTATCTAACCATTCAGAAAATATCTTCCTCACAAATCAGAATATAAAAATCAGATATATTAAAAAAATCATGATTTTTCCACCTGAAAATACATATATATTGCTAATAATCATTAAACTAATAAAGAAGCCAAATATCAGGGGGTCTATTACAATAGCATGACTCAACACATATACATATATCTGTATATAAGTTACATACATATACATAGACATATATATATGCATACACACGTATAAAATATTTAAAACATATTGCTGGATACATTTTTTTCTATAGTTTTCTTTAGTTGTATTCTTTTCCATAATATTTAATTTATCCAGCACTATGGCATGTATTGGGCTAACAGAAATGATTGATTTATTTGAAACTTCTTTTGATGCCTGCTTCAAATATAAAGATTTGCTTTAGAAAATTTAAAATACTACATACTCTATTTAATTGTTACAAACCCACATTGAATTCATCATCTGCACATCAAAAATACCTCACCTCTATTGCTTGAAACAAAAAGATCTAAAACCAGAAAATATTACTGGAATTTCTACAGAAACTTCTGCAAATCTATTCTTAAATACTTATTACTCAAAATAACAGTTGAGCAAATAGAAGGAGAACAATTTATATTATTGTTCAGTTGCTTTCATATGTACATATGTCAGATCCGTCAATATTTTGTAATGAGAACTACATGCATTCCAATAGAGTGCTGGGAAATTTGCTTAGGCAAAAAAAAGTTATACAATGTCTCAAGAGACAATTCTGTAACCATTGGGGGTTGGACTCGATGATCTCTGGAGGTCCCCTACAATTCTGTGTGATTCTGTGTGTGATTTACATCACAATGTATGAAACGATTGCAAAAACATAGAAAAAAATATGGTGAAAGTAGTATAAATAAATGGATGTTGAAATAGCTGCAAAAGTAATATCAAAAGTTCTTTAAGATCTCCTTGTACCAAATTTTTTTTTCTGTTTTCTTAATAAACATTTTTTTCTGTTTCCTTAATAATTTTATGTTGGTACATATGGCACGATCATTAATTATCTTCCAGGATGAAATAAGAAGAGAACAAGATGGCTACAATGAATGCACACACAAAATTCAGTTATAATATCGGCAACATACCTCCAGCAAAATGTGAGGCATTAAATGATGAAATAAACTTCAAAAACGTATTTTAAATTATTGCTTGGCAGTATAAGAAAATGCACATTTTAATACTAGAGCTGTTATTATGCTGCAATAAAGTATAAAATATATTGACACAATATAATTTTATCATTAACAATGCTAAGATAAAAGTCAATTTTATATTATGATTTCTTATTGGTAAACTCTTCCAATTCCACTCCTGTAGAAATTCCAGCACGTGACATCCATTCAGTGAATACTCTGTCATTACTGTTCCTTTTTATCTTTCTGCATGCAAAATTTCATAGATGTTTATAAAACTATATTGACAAGGCATGATGGAAACAAGAAAATGTCAAATATTTGTTTCTGATGTGACACCCAGCTCTTCATGCCAGAAATGATTTTCTTCAGAGTTACTGAAAAATAGATTACAGTCAAATGTCTTTGGTAGATGCCTAATAGCAGCTGCACACTTCTTTGTGATACGCTTCTGGTTCACTTGAGTAAGAAATGCTGTATTTATCATTTCAGGACTTGTTTAGAAGTACCTTGTAAGATAAAATGGTCATTTCCATTGTCCTGAAAGGAAATAAGTTTTTCTGTAATATAAAATGATGGCATAACCAGCTTAGTACTGAATTCTTATATTTTTGTGGGGTTTGGTGTGTTTTGTTTTATTTTACCCAAAACTTAACTTTTCTTCTAAAACCCCTCTGTGTGTATGTGTGCCTTTTTCAGAAATTCTAACTTGGCTAACTGAAAAACTATTGAGCATCTCTGTATGTTTATCATCTGTCTCTGAACTCTAGAAAGCTTCCAGATTCAGTAATGTGGGCAAATAAGTGCTAGAGGGTGACTGCAAACTGCTGTTCATCTGTTTTAAATGTAGAGAGTATAAACTTCAATGTCTAATTTACTATTCCTACATTTCATTTTTTCAACATGAAGTCTTTTAGAGTGGAATTAGATTCAAAATTTTAGATCAAACTCATTTCCACCTAGTAATTGCACATCAGAAACAAAACAAGCATTAGAGTGACTCAGTAAAAAAAATTCTCTGCATTCATCATAGTAGTTTGTGACATCAGAGTAAATGCATTGGTGCAAGTAGCACAGTTTTGATTGGCATTGCTGCAGAGGAAAAAAGAATAGGCTGTCAGGAACATCTACTGGGTTGAAATTACTTTCTCTTCCCCTATCATGTGAAAGGCAATGTGGAGGGTAGAAGTAGGAATTAAAATGGAACATTAATGGAAAAAAAATGAAAGATCAAGAAATATCCTCCTTTAAAAAGAAAGATTCAGTTTGACTCTCACTTTATTGGCGATTCTAACTTCATTGGCCCCCTTTCTGGAACAAGAAAGTTACAGCAGTGAAGGTGGCATAAGATTTGATCATGCAGGATTATCCAGCTACATTGCTTGCTTTCAGTATTCACTGCATTGAGATGCTCACAACACATCAAGGAAAACAGCAAAGTATTTATAGGGGAAAACAATTTTTAAAAGATGTGGAGAAAATATTTTCCTCCTAGTTTACATCTAAGAATGTACATGTGTACTGGCAAATCGCTCACTGAAAAAAAGTCAAACTGAAGTATTTCCATTGTGGAAGATAAGTTAGGGAACAACTGCAACAGAATACAGTATGTTTGCAAACATATAAATGCATTTTCAATACAGAAGACAGAGAAGATAATACATTGCAAAAAACAGTGATAAATAATAGTGTACTTTTTATTGCATAAAAAGCTTTCTACCTGATTCACAAAAACAAAAACTAGCACAGGTGTCTCATTCAGAAGTTCAAGTGATGTAAGCAAAGATTCAATTTATCAGGAGTTTCTGGCTAAATAAAATGATTCTTCATTCTAGTAGTACTGTCAGTCTGAGGTTTTCCCATGTTTATTTATAAACGTTTAGATATCCTCCTTTGCAGCAAGAAAACACGGAAGGTTTATGTATAGGTGTAATTTAGCATACTCTTACAGCTTAGTCCCCTGTAATTCCCTGGGCTTGTTTATAGTATGTCTGCATTTGTTATTTCCTCTCTTTCTTCCTGCTGCTGCTGCTGGAGTTAACAGAACAAAGCCTAGTTGTCGGTCCCAGTAGTGAACTGATCTTTACCATATGCCTCTGTTTAAACCTTACATTGAATAGACTATCTGCGTGGTTTAATTAAGGACCTCAGTCTTCCATCTCTTGGTGATTCCACTTTTCCTAATCTATTTTGTTATATTTGCCATGGTCAAATTACACAGAAAAATAACATCCTTTATCAAATCCAAAACTATTTTGCTAAAAACATTTTCAGTTTTCTGTTTTCATACAGCAAACATTCACCCTCTTCATTTAAATAGATCTTCTGAAGACAGTTTTCCATAAAGTTTGTCAGGATTAACCCATCACAAAAAGGAAGCACTATAGATGTAGAAGTATGAAAGGATGGTGGAGAAGAGACACATTCCATTACCTAATGAATTCATGTTCTAGTCATACAATATGTGTCCAAACTCCATTGTCTGGTTCGTGTCCATTCTCTACATGGGCTTAGTGAAAAAGACAATGAAATGCACAGTACTATCCAGTGCACCTGTTTGGACTTTTATGTACTTTCTAGCTTTTAAATATTAAGGCAAATTTGTAGAATATTTTCTATGCATTCCTAGCTCTTCAACATATTTAGGCTCATAAATTAGTAGAAACAAGCATAATCTTATACATTTCTTGTACAGTATTCTTAATAGCAGAACTTTAAATGTTCTGCTTAAAGCAAGATCTCCATTCTCTTGCCATATAACAATCACACCTGTTTCTATACTCTTTCCAATTGAAATTTTCATCACCCCTTGAGAACATGTATACTATTTGACCTTCCATGAACAATCTTATTTATTTACTTCTGACCTGGAATTCATAATGACTTTCAATTCTACTAATGTAGATTTCACACAAGTGTTTCTCATTGCATTTCCATTTAAGAGTATCAGCAGTGCTTTAGTAACAATGACTATGTTCAGCCAAAAAGTTTGTGACAGCTCATGTACAGAATTTTTTATCTCTTTACATATAACCCTATCAGTGGTGTCTGCTCACAAGCACACCTGGAACAGCATATGTTTTTGATCTTTAGGTACAACTAGGAAAGCCAAGTGAATGTAAGAGATAAGTTTGATTTTATGAGAAAGAGATACACACATCTAGACCACAAGAATTTCTGTTTTGAACTAAATTTCACAAAGTATTTAAACTGTAAGTGATTTTAAATAAGGAAAACAAACACTGAAAATTGTGTGCTTTTTTGTTTTGTTTTGTTTTGTTTTTTGAGTATGAAAGTAATGTTTTACATATTAAACTTTCTACCCATTAAGTTAACATGTATTTCAGAAAAACTGATTCTAGATGTTATTTCAAGTACTTTCATTGAAAATATTTGGAATAACTTCTTATATATAATAACATCTTATATATGTAAAACATGTTATATGTACAATAACATATAATAACATAAGAGAGTTACCAGCACACTAAACAAACATGCAAACTTAAAAGGCAATAGTTTTTCCACCATGTAATTTTAGAGTTTAGCATAAATTGAGTTTTTCCACATTGATAACATTGGTGTGCAGAAAAAGTGGTATTGCAGAGATTTCAATAGGCAGTTTCCAGATTACTTCAAAATTTCACCAGGTTCTCTCATAGCAACAAAATGAAAGGATTCCTTCCTTCAGAAATTCCTCTTTGAGTTTCTTATCCATAACCAGAAGTTATCGTTACAACATCCAGAATTATAAGCTAGTTGTCATCCAGTAAACCACACAAAGTGAATGGAAAAAATAATAAAAGCATGTCTAAAATTTAAGTAGGATTTGTTTCAGATAGCAGTAGTTAGCAGAAGCTGAGCCTATGCAAACTATTTTGAATTTTTAGGGGATTAGAGAAATTTCAATCTCAAAGCAGAGATTTGAACCTATTCTTACAAGTTCTATGCTATATCAAATCAACAATCCATGTCTATTCATCATCTCAAATAGAAACTTTCCTGAAAATGTTTGAGAATATCAACGAGTCTTTGAGAATACTAATACATTATTTCTATGAAAATCAATAGATCTCTTCATATCAGCATTGTATGCTGCTACATAGGTAAGCCAAAACAAGACCAACAGAATCCACATATCCACAAAGCACTGGTTAACGTGTTCTTTTCCTTTGGTTTAAAAAAGCAATTGTATTCATTAGCAGCTTTTCACTCAGCATGGCTTGGGTGCATTACACTCAGTCAGCTGTCATATGAAATGATGGGAGCTGACAGTGTGGAATCTTAAAGGTTCAGCTCCTGTTGAATGTACTAAACGAACAAGAGCTGTCTAATTTTGGTTGAAGTGAACCCAACAAAAAAGACCCTAAGAGTATGCAAGATTTTATTCTACTTTTTCAGTAGAATTTTAAGTTTAATAGTCACAGTGAATATTCAGTGCTTTTCAGCTAGATACACTGTTAGTTCTATGACTAAGAAAGATTTCATTAGGTAGGCTTCAGGCAACAGTGAGCCACAAATGAAATTTCTTTCTTATTTTCTGAAACTCACAGTTTATGACCCATATCCAATGATGAATGGTCTATAAACTCTCTTACGGTCTTTAATTGCATAAACTTTACATTATAGTCTTATATTAACTTACGAACATTTTTAATACAAGATGTAGAAAAGCAACAGTAAAAACTCCCCCAGCTTTTACACAAGTAGAATATGTAAGTCTTCAATATAAGGCATACTGTACTCATGTCCTTTGTTTAAATTTTTACCTTAATTTAGTTCTTAAAAAAAAAAAAAAATCTAGTAATCACTGCTCAATTGCCTAAAGCTCCTGCTGCCCAATTAGCCCACCATGTCCCATGGTGGGCTGAGGGGGTACAAGCTGTTGGGAGGGGACAGAACCAGGACAGCTGATCCAACCTGGCTAAAAAGATATACCATACTATGTGGCATCATGTAAAATAAATTGAAACTGGGGGACAACTGGCCAGGATAGGCTGCCACTGTCTGGGGACTGATTGGGCATTTTGGTTGGCGGTGAGCAATTGCTTGTGCATTATTTGTTTTGTGTATATATATATATATATACATACATATATACACATAAAATTATATATATATATATTTTTTTTTTTCCTCTTCCTTTAGTAAATAGTTTAACAAGTTCAACTTTGCTCTTTTCTTATTCTCTACCCACTGCACTGGAAGTGGGGTGGGGGAGAGTAAGTGAATGACTGAGTGGTGCTCAGCCACCTGCCAGGCTAAACCGTAGCAGAAGTACTATATGTACTATAATGTCCACAAAAAAGACTGCTTCACGGCCATTAAGCTGCACCTTACCTCTCTCTTGTTGCCCCTGGCCTTGTCCATCTGTGTCCCTCAAACAAAGGATTTCACAACCATTGCCCAAGACTTGTCCATAAAGTTCTCCAGACAAAGGATTTCTCAACCCCTGCCCAGGACTTGCTTGGACTTGTTCATCTGTGTCCCTAGCAAGCTTTGAGACAATGATGTAAAATAATAATCTCTTACAATCAATCACAAGGAAAAGAAAGAAGAGTTAGAAAAAACTGAAATGGTATTTCAAAACAGGTCACAAAGTGGCTATGTTTGGTAATGATGATTCTTGGTAGCAAGATACTGGACACTGAAAAACTGTTGAGATAATTCTTAATTCTTATATTTCTACATTTGTTAGACAAATATTATTAGGCTCCACTTCAACCCTATGCTCTTCGACCACTGAAATACACTAAGTAGCCAAGACTTAAAATGAATAATGTTTTACACTGTAGAAAAAAAAGACATATAATTACATTGAATTAATATTAATAATTAATAATAATAATCAACATTACATGTAATAAATGTAACTAATATTACATGCTAAGAATAGTTCCTTTTATGTATACATTAATTTTTCCTAATTCTTGAAAACTAAGTTCAGCAAAGCAGTTAAAGTTCTGCTTGAAACACACAGGATTAGTTCCTAGTTTTATATCTTAATAAAGAAATCTCTACTTTCAATCAGTTCTTTTCCCCCAGATCTGAAGTTATTTATAATATAACAGGTAGAAGTAAAGCATTAAACCTTATAGTATATTTTCGAATTTATTAAATAAATTCTAGGATATTATACTGAATGTCTTTAGAGGTAAACTATAAAGCTACATAAGCATTTATTGTCACAAAACATTTCTATTTTCTTCATTTGGTCAAGATACTATATGATCTAAAGAGAAGTGATTTGTAAGTTGTAATTTTCCATGTTTCTGATCTTGGTAAACTGTTAATGGGTGCAACAACAGCAACATCAGTCATGGAGCAGGAAATATCTGGCTTCTCGATAGATTACACTATTTGTCCTTTTCCCTTTGTGCTTCCCTTGGTGGACAATAAGCTGACAATTGCATTAGGAAGACCATCACCACCAAGTTGAAGGAGGTGATCTTTTCCTCCTACTCTGCATGGGTGAGGCTGCATTTGGAATGCTGTGTCCAGCAGTAGGCTCCATACTACCAGAGAGACACAGACCACCTGGAGCAAGTCCAGTCAAAGGCCACAGAAGGCCTGGGGAATCTGCCATAGACAAGGGAAGGCCGGAGAAAGCAACAATGGAACATTTATAAATTAGGATCTAATGTCTATCCCCACTGCACTGAAAACAGAACATAATGTAACAGAACAAATGTTTGCAGAAGCAGCAATCAACAGTTTTATTCCAAGCATCAAATTGCCAGGACCTGTTACCTTTTCCACAGCGTGAATAAAACAGAAGCT
This sequence comes from Lagopus muta, assembly GCF_023343835.1. NCBI lineage: Eukaryota > Metazoa > Chordata > Aves > Galliformes > Phasianidae > Lagopus > Lagopus muta. Next base: position 31,442,268 of record NC_064438.1, on the reverse strand, counting down.
ACTGCTGCAATGATAAACTATTTAATACAAGTAAATTTAACAGAATTTGCATACAGTCAGTTTTCTACAGGCAGAAAATACTGATACATGAACTGAGTACACGCTTAGGGAGGGAGAAAAAAATTCGGAAGCCAACAGAATGAAGTGTGCGGAAATACTGAAAACCCTTATATGCAGCAAGAAATTTTATTAACTGTTGACTATGTGGAAAACACACTATATCTAGGCAAAACAGTTTATTCCTAAGTATATAATAACTGTAATTAGCAAAGTTGAGGCTTGTTGTGTAATCCCATTTCAGGTGTTCTTTTCATTATTTGCTTGTATATCCAAGACATTATTTGTTTTGTATAAATAAAATATATGGCAATTTATAATAGATAGCATGTGGAGTTTCTGTTATTTTGAAAGTTTGTGTTTTGTTGAAAGACAAAAAATGTTCTCTGTAGGTGTGCATAATGAGGATGCATGCTACATCATTTAAGAATTATTTTTAAAAGTATACATGTACTCTTATGGAAGATTATATTAATAGTTTATTCTTACATTTTAAAATTTATTAATGATGAAAAGAGGTCCCTAACATCAAGGAGGTGTTCTACAATGTAAAATTTCCAGGGTTCAAGGGCCTCAAAGGAGAAGGGTCACTTTCCTCTCTGAAGGAGGATGAATTCTAGCTGCATATTTTCAACTGTCCTTGAACAACCGACAGAAAGCCTAAGACTGAGAATGATTTGTTGTTGGCTTAAGCAGCAGTGACGCTTATGGCTCATTATTTCTGATCTCCGTGCTATGCTCAGATAATGGTTGAATAGTTTAAAGTTTTGTAGATAAACTTAATGGTATCAGGAAATGAATTGTGTGAATTTTAGTGATGTTATTTGTTTTGCTCAACTATATTGAAAGAACAACATAAACCATAGATCCTCAAATTAAATAGAACCATCTCATCCTGAGAAATAGCCGCTGGCTTGTTTGTTTTTTCTTTCATGTTTTAGAGTTCTGCTTATTCTGGTCACCAACAAATACATTTAATTCCACACACTTTACTGAATTAGAGAAGCCAGGTCAAATAGATTCTAGGCTCAAGTAATTCCAACAATTTAAAATTATTTAAACAATTTAAAAGAGAGATAATTCCTATCTTGCAAAGATCTCTTCAGTACCAACTATAAAAATTTTACTAACTGTGGCAATAGCAACATGCTCATTTGGAGCAGTATTCAAAGGAAACGTGCCTCAGCATTGCATGGAAGACCAATATGTTATACTTGTGATTTACTTCTCAGGAAAACTTCAATATTTTGGTTAACTACAATATCATTTCAAACTCCTCAGTGTGTTAAACAACTGTTCTTTGTAACTTCGACTTAACCTGTACATAAGGGATCACACACTCTATTACCAGGACCTATTATTGATTCTCTTATTAAATTTATGCCAATAAAATTGTTGCAAAGAATTTTATATAGGAATACATATTTTAAACATTGCTGATTTCTATTTTCCAAACTTTGTAAAACAGATGGAGGTGGTGTGTTTGCTAAATGTTTTAGTTAATCATTTTCTGTAATTAAATGATCTCTGTTCATTCAGGAAATGACGATGTGTAATAAACTTAAGGAAATTGAACAGTCAATAGCTGCAATAGATGACAGCAGTTAACTACTGTACAGGGAGTTAAACATTCCCATGCACTATCTAATAGCATCACTCTAGCCTGTTTCTTCTAATAGACAGTGTTTCTACAGTGTTAAAGATCGATAGGACCATAAAATAAATTGTATTTTGGGTCTCTGTAATTCGTACTAGGTTAAAGTACGTTTAGGATGCAGCTCTAACTATAGAATTTCTTTTCTGCTGCTATCACACTGTACCTTGCATACCCTATGTATAAGCACAAATTATGAGGGGTTTTACTAGGACCACTTCCATCTTTAATTTCTCCAATCACATTCCTCCTCCCACCCCTGAATAATAGGAATTCTATGTAAATGATTGGAAAGAATGTATTTTAACATTTAGAAGATACTTTGGAATATTTAGGAATGTCAGATAATTTCTCATACATGATAGTTCAGACTTCAGCCAGGCACCAAACCCATTTTCCATGTCTTCAACTTTGGAAAATAAAAATAAAAATTTGAGTAGGCACTTGTGTTTACATTCTTTATGCTAATGATTACTCAGTGTTTTGTGCAGTTGCTAGATAAAAGCAAAAGATATATTTCCTATTAGATGTATTTGCAGTAGAGTCAATACTAAGTTTTCTGTTGTAAATTTTGAAACTTTCCAGTATTAAACAAGGCCATCTCAGTATAATTTCTCTCAAGTCTGAAATTCTGGTACTCTTTAGACAATATGGGCATTACTAATTCTTTCATTCTTTTCTTCTTTGATAATATCCACCTATTAAAGATGATAAAAAGACAAATTCAATTATAATTGTTAAGATTGTAAATAAAAAAAATTGCCATTTATGCCAGTAATATTTGTTATAGAAAGTTGACAGAAATGTTCATCAACTAAAGAAATGCATTCCTGGCAATGAGGGAAGATCTGAGATAATAAGTTAATTGCTATCTTTTCCATAGCTAAATCTTATCAATACTTATAAATATCTACTGGGGGGGAGTCAGGTGGATAGGGCCAGGCTCTTTTCAGCAGTGCCCAGAGACAGGACAAGGGGCAATGGGCATGAATGAAAACACAGAATGCTCCATATGAGCATAAGGAAAAACATCTTTACTTTGAGGGTAATAGAGCACTGGAAAATGCTGCCCACGCACACTGTGGAATCTTCCTCTCTGAAGATATCCAAAATCCACCTGGCTGATTACCTGTGTAACCTACTGCAGGGAGCCTGCTTTAGCAGGGGAGTTGGACTCAATGATCTTTGGAGGTCCCTTGCAACCTCTACAATTCTGTGATTTACACAAGTATGTATCACAACCTCCCAAAATAATAACAACATAGTTTTACATAGGACAATTTCCTTGAAAATGTAGGGAATTTCAGTGTTTCAGAGTCCACTTGGATCTAATTAAACACTGAAAAACACTGAAACAGATTTTGCATCTCTCAAATTTCTTACAAATCCTCATTTCAAAAATCTTTAATAGGGATTACTTCTACCCAGTACTCACTAACGTCCTTCACAGGTTACCTCCTGCCTGTAGAAGACTTCTGAAAAAAGGCAACTGCTGTGTGGTCAGCTAATACACTGGTATTTGGTCTGGCCTTATAAGCAACAAGCTCCTTTCAATAGTTATATGTGTTTGTTACAAATGTATTTCTGACAATGCTGTAGTAACATATTTATTTCTTTAGCCATGTGGTGTAACTGCTAACATAACCATAGAGGCCATGCCCTCTTTGGCTTCTCCAGTTAGGCCTGAAAGAACCTGGGAATAATTTGGGTTCATTGTGAATATCCTGTTAGGGGATTAGCAATGTATGAACTCCCTAATTCTCTTGCTGCTTTTATGTGCTCTTTATAAAGGCTTCCAAACTAGAAGAATAGTATATTTATTATTTCTGGCACTGTTAAACACAATAGCAGTTAACATTAGATATTTAACTCTTACAAAGCAAGCAAACCACAATATGCTTATGATGTATAGCACTTCAAACATATGCTTACATTTACACACTGTCACCTCATCACCTGCATGAAAACGCTGGCACAGAACTCTGGTACTATGCGGCCACTCTCAAAAAGCTCCTAAATTGTTTAAAATTGCCTTGTCTTCTAGCAAATATTGTGATTTGAAAACTGTTTAAGTGCTACGTGCCATTTTAAAGAAAAGGAGGTATACTGGATACACTACCTATGTCTAGTTCAGATTGCAAATACAAAATAAAGTTATTTTTAAAATAACAATTACAAAAGATAAAAAAAAAATCAGTGCCCAGTGGGCACATACACTTTGCAATTTTATTTCTATACATAAAGCTGCAATTAATTACAAACTGGTTTTTATGCAGTTTTGCTTTCTTTAAATGTGGAGTGAGTTCTTCCCATAAACTAATGAACTGAAGTGGAGCCAAATAGAGACCAGCTGGCTGAACTGCCAAGTAATTTTATCCGCATGATTGACTTTATGATCCTTTCACTACAGTAACTAGTCTTTATTCTCACAATCAACATCAACCATAACTCCAAGAGGGAAAAAATGATTAAAAATCTAGAGAATAGTGAGGAGAGGTTTGTTTGATGTGGTACAATGCATTCTTGCACACACTTCTTCTGTATAATAGGTGCTGAATTACAGGTGTTTATAGCCTCCAAAGTAGCACAGTGAATAGCTGCCTCAAAGACATAATAAGCAACCGATGCCTAAATAATCATTACAGATACTCCATTAGCAGCATCTAACTGTGTGGCTTTTAACCATACAAATTGTTTTTTGACAGCTTGTAACCTTTCCAAACAGTTTCCTTTGGGCATTATACCACACTCAGATCTAATTTTAACTTTTGCTTTGTCTGTAATTTACTACTTACTTTGGAAACACCTAATGTATTTCAGTGGAATGGATAAAATAAAAAGATAAGAAAATCAATTGCTATTTTAATCTATGAAATTTTTGCTCACTGGGACAGAACTAAAATCTGATGAAACATAATAGGGGGAAAAAAGGCTAAATGGTTTTGAATTCCTTTGGGTACCTGTTTTAACAACAAGCAGTATTTTTTTTCCCCAGATTATTTAAAATAGGACATAGCCAAATGAAAAAAGAACAAAAGTAAAAATGTGTAAATAAAATATAAATCCTTTAAGGCTGTTCATAAGAGTTGCAAATTTTGCATAACATAAATAATATTATAAAAGAGTTTAATGATACATTGCAATGGGATAGAGAGCTAAGAAAGATGTACAATACTTTTTCTCCAGAACAGCCTATAATTACAAATCAATAAAGACACATGGCTTATGCAGAACTAGAGGGCAGCCATGTTTATCAGAAACACTACTGTATGTGTGAAATTAATGTGAGGAATGATGTAACAGTATTAGGTGATCCATACAGGCTGTTACTGCCATTATCTCATTGCTTGGGAAGTTGCTTCCAGGAATAACATCGAATAAATCAACGAGGAGTAGCAATCAGCATAGAAATATTCTAATCATGGCAGACAAAATTACTCATATCTTTCAAATGTTTTTCAGCAGATTGAAGCACTTTTTCCATTTTTCAAGCCTATGCAACAGGTAAAAATATGCATTCAATAAAAGGAAAAATGGACTAGAAACAGAGGCAGTGTTTGCTGCTCATAAAGTTTCCTGTTCCTTGAGGGTGTTAATCAGTGGCTAGTCACACCAAAATTAACCATCATAGTTGAAGAGAGTACAGACCAGACAGGCACAAGAAATCTACTTAGAATCATCTGAGCAGGTTCTTTCCTATCTTTTGAATCTAAAAAAGGGTCACTAAATTTACTACCATTTTCATAAGTACAGGGAAGGCAGAGCAAATCTTTAGATAAAATGTGGAAAAACCCCTCTTCATGAGAATCTAGTTCATCACGCTAAAGTCAGAGAAGGTACATCAGCATAAAATTAGATTGAGACAGTTATGAATGAAAGAGATTCATGCCTAACTTGTGACTTACAACTCACTGCTTGTATATCTCTAAGTATATGAATTAATAATGGCACATTTCTTTGTTTCAGATAAGAAAATCAATAAGATGATTTTCAGAATAATGATTAGTAGGGAAAAGGGGTGCTAGTAAAACAAATTATTAGAAAAATATAAAGACTGCGAAGCATAAACACCAAGAAAAATGAAAAATATAGGAAAATCACTGGAGTTATTTACTGAGCAGCATTCAGTGTTGTTATTATTCTAAAACTTTGTTATTATTATTATCAAGAGGATTACTTACAAGTTAAGATATTGAATTCAGAGAAATCATATCCAAACTGTTCCAATACTTTTTTAAATACCTCAACTTTTATTTCTGTTTAATCAAGATGTTTAGTATTACAACCTGCTCTGGACACAGCTACTGCAAACATAGCAAGCCAACAAGTAAAGTGAGTTCTCTATAATTTGATTGAAAACTCAGTGTAAACCTGATAAGAACTATAAAAACATCCCTCTTTCAGGCTTCTTAAGTTATCAAAAAATCACTAAAATCAGACCTATTTCATCATATAAGACAGTTCTAATGACTGTGGAACAGTTCTAAGTGACTCATGCGTCAGCCTGCAGTGCTATAAGTTATATAATTCATCATTACCACCAACAGTACTTAAGTGCATTGCACAGTTCTCAAAGTAACACGATTATTCTCTCTTGAATATCTATTTCTCAACCTTTCAACCTCCATATAACTCTTAGAATACTGTTTGATCAGAAAGAAGCCATCTCTGAACCTTTCCCAGTAAGTTCAAGTTCAAAGACGGTAGATATAGTTTAGATACAAGGAAAAATTTTTTACAGTGAGGGACACCACAGATAAACCAAGCTGCCAAGGGTCTTATCCAGCCTTGTCTTGAAAGTCTCCAGGAATGGGGCATCAACCTCAACACTAGGTAACCTGTTCCAATGCCTTGCCACTCTCACTTTTTCCTTATATTTAACCTAAATCTACTCCCCCTGAGCTTGAAAGCCTTTTCCCTTTGTCCTATCACCACAGACCCTGCCAAAAATTCTGTCCCCATCTTTCCTGTAGTTCCCCTTTAGATACTGAAAGGCTGCTATCAGGTCACCCTTGCAGACTTCTTGTCTCCAGGTGAGAAGCCCCAGCTCTCTCAGCCTGTCCTCATAAGAGAGGTGTTCTATTTCATGAATCAGTGTTCCTTTCCAATGGATTTTGGTGGACTTAAGTTGAACAATTAAAATAAATGGACATACACTGATTTCAGCACTCATCTGCAAGTTTTCCAGATAGTGGAATTAAACATAGGATTAAAATATTCACATACAGATAACTTTGACTTTTCTATACACATGCTCTTCACATAAAAAAAAAAAAAATACATGACTTTTAGGTCACCTAGAGAATAGTGAATTAAACACTGAATAAACAAAGTCTTTCACAACAAAGAAAATGATGGAAGACAGATTTTCTCAGTATAACACAGTATGCTATCTGGCTTCAGTACTTCACCACAATAGTCTAAATTAAGAACAGCAAAGAACAAGTTAGAATCATACATGGCTAGGAAAAAAGGTTCTGTTTATAAACTATAAAAAGAGGTATGCTATCAGTTGGAAAACTACAGTACTCTGAGATCACTTTAAATAAAGCTTCCCTCACACAGTCTTTCCTTACTCTGTATGTCAGCAACATATCTGTCTTCTAAAATCAGTACATCCTCACTTTAACCTACAGGATAATTTTTTCCTGTGCACTCAGTTCATAGACCTTCTAGTACCTGCAAGGCCTACAAGAAAGCTGGAGATGTCATGTGGTGGACAAGAGGTAATGGCCTTAAGCTGCAAGACAGTAGTTTTAGATTAGATATTCAGAAGAAATTCTTCATGATGAGAGTGTGAGGCACTGGCATAGGCTGCCCAAAGAAGCTGTGGATACCCCATCTCTGGAGGCGTTCAAGGCCAGGTTGAATGGGGATCTGGGGAGCCTGATCTGGTAGGAGGTGTCCCTGCCTACAGCAGGGGATTTGGAATTAGATGTCTTTTGAGGTCCCTTCCAACACAAACCATTCTGTGATTCTATGAAGTAAAATATCCGAAATCCCTATAACTGAAATAGCATGAGAACAAGTGTTAACTGCAGCTCTGTATTAGAGCAGATATGCTTTTCAAACTGATCCAAATCTTAATTGCATTTTCAGTTTCTCTGAAAACAGAACAAAACAAATACACTCTGCAGGTAAAATGAAAAAGAAAATCACAATCCCCCACAAGAAAAAAAGGAACATTATAAAATGAAGTCTATCACATTACAGCCATGCATTTCAGCTTTTAGTACATTTTAGCTTTTTAACTTGTACAGTTAAAAATAGAGATTTTTAATTAATTATAACAAACCTATAGATATCCCACTTTTGAATCTGGCTAGCAAAATATGTTCTACTCTACATTACATGTTTAGGAAACATTTTCCAGTTTTATGACATTCATCATCAACCCAATTTGCTATTAGAAGTAATTCTCTGAGGACCCTAGGACTGCTGAGAATTCATGAAACCTCTTCAATTTATTTGTGTTTAAACTCGGAAATGGTTAAGACTTTATTACCCTTTAATTATCCCCTCTCAATGATGCAATTTCAGACTTCCAATAACTCCCAACAAAAGTTTAGAAATAATTCTCACATTAACCAGCAACCATCAGTAAATACCTGTAAAAAATCATGAGTCTGCTCAGATTAAAGAGGGTTCTTCTGAGTATTCAGATTAAATCCAAAATAAATATTCAGAATGCACTAAATTAAAATTGTACTTAGAATGGAATTCCACATATTTTAAATATACTACACTAAAAAAAGTTTAAAGCAACATTCATTCCAAAAATATATTAATTTGTTAATAAAAGGAGCAATAGTGAAATCCTGACAAAATAGAAAAGTAAAAGTACTATCTACAGCGAGAATAATAATCATTAGAAAACATCAGGCTTTAATACACTAAAAATAGAAATCAAATGGGAATTTTGTCCAAAATATTCATTTGAAAAGATAATTAAACAAAACAACAAAAAACTAACTAATCCCTTACTGAGTTCTCTAATTCCCAAAAATCAAATAAAACAACAATGTATGATAGCAAGTATATAACAAAAACTAAAGACATAGTAGTTCAAGTTTATATGTTTTCAAATTTGTTCAAAATTATGCTGAAATCTATATTGGACATAGCAAGCTAATCCTAGAATTGGAAGAAAAATGGAAATCAGTGAAGGCAGCTGGTGCATGCAAGCCTAGGATTATGCCAGAAGCAGTACCTCTACCCAGCTACCGACCTCTTCTGGTAGCTGAATTAAATCCTTATGTACTGTGTCAATTCCATATATCATCGTTTTCACATAGCTAACACTTTTTACCAAAGGACGTAGGTGTACTTTTGGAAAGGACAGTGAGGAGTAATAATCTGTTGACTGGCTGAAGATCCTAAATCGCAATTGCCACAGGCAGAAGTGACCTGCTCTGAGACTCAGAAAAATACCTAACCACAAGTTAAAGCCTCAATCCTCAAGGATTTCAGTGCTTCTTTCAGTACAGCTTTGAGCTGCTGTAGATCAAGGTGAAGATCTCTACTGGAGATCTTTGTGTTTTTGCAGTATTATCAAATAATGTGCATCACTTGCTGATCTTTAAGATAAACATTTTTACATCCTAGCAACCATAGTTACAGGAATGTTATTTAAAAAAGGCAAAATTATTTAATAGAGTTGTCTTCACATTATCTATATTGTTCTTGTTAAAATTAACGGTTTAAGTACTGTTAACAGTTAATTAAAATTAACAGTTTAAGTACTGTTTGATTTTGCTACAAATAAGAACTGCTATCTAGCAAAGTGGTTACACAGACCTACAAAATCTAACATCTGTGGGTACAAAACAAAAAATTTTTTATCTAAACTAGCTGAAATTAATGTCCAACCTACAGCCTTAAATTTAAAAACTACACAAAAATACTAGAAGACTAAGAAAATATATGCCAATTCCCTTTCTTTTATCTCCTCAGAGTCTTCTCCTACTGAAAATACAACCTGCCTGCCTGCAATTGATACATATCAAACACTACTTGAATGCAGCAAGCATCATGTTTCCGTAATGATTGATGACAGATGTCCAGTCAGGTTCTTGTTACCAGTGTCCGGGGTGGGATCAGCTAAGCAGCTGCCAAAGGCCATAGGCATAACTGCAAGAAAGAACAATGCAAATTTACAATTAGGGAGTCTCTGGGGTGTGGGAGGAGAATGATTTGGGCCTCTGCAGATTATTGCAAGTCTGGTTTTGTTTAGCAGAAGAAAAAACGCTTCATATACTTTCAAGTTCCTGACCAATTTTTTTGTTCCATAACTATTCTTTAGAACCCCTAGGCCACTGTATCAGCAGCCATATGTCTCTTGCTTAGGCAGCCTGGACCTTTTCCATCAGCTGCAAGAAACTTTCAACACATCTGGTCTAGGCTTTTCTCATCAGCTGCTACAAGTCTCTGTGCATAATGACTATCAATTCCTTCCATTGGTTGCTACACTCTTTGCAGACTTTTGTGAATCTCCCTTAGCAACTACAACAGCCTTTCACAATACACAATTAAATTAACATTTTTAGACAGCATAAACCCTGTCACAAAGCAGTAGGCTCAGTTAGGCATTCCCTACTTTTAGTAAGTCCCTAAACTTGTCCTTCCTTTGAGTAATGCCACACTCAAGAAATAGATTTGGATGAATAGTGTCCTGGAAAAGAAAACTAAAGAATTTTCAGTTAAATGAGTTCCTAGATTGGTTGATTACATGTACTGAAGAGGAAGTTGCACTCTCCTGGAACCAGTGGCTATAGATAGCGCCAAGCTGCTTTTCTCTTTTGACAACTGCAGCAACTTGTTCCAGCTCAAAATTTTAGCTGTAGGATAGCCTCAGGCTGTGACTCCGGAACAGTTTGGAGAAACCCGAATGGTCACCCTTGGAGTCCCTCTCTCTTGCTCTATTTCAGGAAATAAACTGCCAAAAGCAGTCCTCTTAAGGAACAGAAAAAAAAAAAAAAAAAAAAAAAAAAAGTTGTCATTTATTAATTTATTTAGCCTGAGCTAGTTCACTGCATGATCAGATGAGCATCAGAGTCAACACGTGAGATGAGGGAAGACATGTACTGCAATCCCAGATACACAGTGGGAGAGACCACAAATGTGCCTGCACTGCTTTACCTCAGCTGAAATGGAACTGCTGGTCTTACTCCTTTACTAGCAATACTAGACTTTCACTGCACTGAAGATCTGATCAGCTTTAGATTCTGTCAGCTCCAAGGCTTCTACAGAGACCTCAGGGTCATCACTATGTGGCCCTTATGTGTTCTGGAATACAGTGACAAAACTTGGATTTACCAATACAAATTGAAAATCATTTCAAGAGAATTAAAATTAAAAATTCATTTTACAAATGTAGAAGGATTTCCATACCTAAGTAGAATAAAGTATACAAAACTACACTAAGTGAATATTTAGAGAACAGTCCATAATTGGAAGGTAATTCTTCTCTGTCAATAAGTACAACATATGTGGGGTGCTCTTTGATACTATAACTTTAGTAATAGAGAGATATAATTTGGACTCTGGAAAAAAAAGACAATAGCTAAAAAACAGAACTATCCCCTCTATTACAGGAGAAAAAGTAGCTGAAAGGTAAGTAAACTTCAAACATTTCAATCATACTTTTAAACGCAGATCTTAAATGGCTTGTTCTTAAGCATAAGATATCTGGTCAGGTCATGCTTTTCTTTGCACCTGAACAGTAAAAGAAAAGCAACCCAGTTAACAATTAATTGTGAGTATTTTAACTAACGCTTATCCTTGGTTAACATGCAATAAAAAGAAAATGTCTACCCAGGGTACTGTCCTAATGACAGTGAGGGAATAACTATTCCGCTTCTGCCATCCTGGTTCAAATCCCAGAGTTCAGGCAAGGACTAAAATGAATTTAGGCTATCTTGCAGTTAAATTTAAAATAATATAAGTGGTAATTAAATTAACAAAGTACTTTAGGACTACATATAGAATGTGATTCCATTTGTTTAAGATTTTAGCACCATGTGGAAAAAAAGCTATAATTTATGACACCTGTAATATGATCCCAACATTCATCTGTTTTGACAAAGCAGGTTTATTTACATAATATTTAGCTTCCTTTTCACTGCAAAAAAAATTTCAAGTACATAAAATCTGAAGGTTTTAATGAAAAACATGGAATGTTCCTTATAACAAGAGACATAATAAAAAAAAGGGGGGGAGTTGCAGATGACTAGAAGAACTAGTCATCTAGATATATATTCTAGATATATATTAGATATATATAGATATATATATATTAGATATATATAGATATATATACTAGATATATATTCTACATACAGTAGTTGTTACACATTAATTGACCTTACCAGATAAAAAGGAATTTAGGACCCTAACTAGGAAAGACTACCATTAAACAGGCGAGAAAGAAGGGGTAGGAAAAAAAATGCTAATTTTATAAAATTTATCTCAAAGTTGTCTGAGTAAATATACTGGGAAAGTAGATCACAATCTGGAGAAACAGAATTTGAGGGCACTGATGTATCCCAAAGGCTAAATTCCAGAAAATCAAAGAGATAATAGTAGAAAATTATCACCAAAATCTTAGATGCATGCTGGAGAAGAAAAGATTAACCTTACCTTACATTTTTATTACTCATTAAATTTTCCAATGTTGAAATCAAAAGAAACCAGAGATACTAACATGATTACCAGAATTCACTGAGTACAGGAGAAAAAATAGGGAAGTGTGAAAAACACTAAGTTCAGTCAGAGTAATAATTATGACTCCCTAAGGTCAGTGTATATTAGAATGCATATCCACATGTACCAAAAGGCCTGGTATGCATAAAGACCCATCAAACAGAGCATAAAGGTCTAACACAGTAAATGACACCAAGGAATCAAGTTAAAAGTTAGTATTTTTATCAAATACTTAATAGCCAAATCCTCTCTGCTAAACAAACATGAAAAAATTTGTCCAACTCTATTTTGACATCTGTTTTCTGCAGCAGAAATGCAAATGACTTGAAGTTTGAAACAAAACGAAGGCACTTTTGGAAGAAAGAGATCTAAAGCATTAAGATATTTGAAGCTTATAAAATTGTATGAATAAAGGCCCAAAAATTAATGTCCATGAAGGAATAACACCAAATATCTTGTATGCGGATAGAAAATCTAATATATGCAATCGCAGTCTTGTTTAAACAAAGTATTCTGAAAAGTTTAGCAACACTAAAAATAAAAAACATCCAAGTTTTTGGTCTGCCTATCAGTATTCTCAATTAGTAGAAAAACTTCTATAATTTTAGTACTTACTAGTACTAACTAGTACTTACTAGTACTTTACTACTTACTAGATAGGTACAGTCAAGCTGAGAACTAATATAATGGCCAATTAAGAATATTACTAGATTATAAAGATATCAGAAAAAAATGTCTACTACTCCTTGATCATTAAGTTTGAAACCCACTTGGCTTTACTTGTTTGTATGTTTTACAGCTCTTTCTGCATTCAAATTCACTTGCAAGCGTAAGCTAGTACTAAAACACCTTTCACATGTTGATGGCTGTGTTACGAAGTTAAAAGAAACTGTGCATCATTTCATAATCAAACATACAGTGTGGCCCTGCATTTTATTTTGTGACTACATCAGTTACGTTATTTCACTTTAAGGAAATTTACTGGTTTGGAGAAATCAAATCTTTGAGGTCATTAAAAGATTTAACATACAGTGAAGGATTACCATTCTACAGTGACTCTTTAAGTCAGCAATTTTAGGAGATTGAGTTCCCCGTTATTATATCACAGGCTTTTTTACAACTTGTGTAAATTATTTTAATTTATAAACCCCAAGATTTTATATTGATTTATTTTTATAAATAAATAAATCTATTTTTATAAATAAATAAATAAATAAACTGTGCTCAAATTCATTTGAATCTTATTGTAGTAAGTCATTTTTAAAAGAACAGAAACAAATCATCTCATCTAAAATAATTCCAATGCTTATGTTACAAAGCATAAGCATTAAAATAAATACTTAACATTAAATTAAACTGAGAAACAAGACAACACAATAGCAATTTTACTACTTACTAGATAGTTACAGTCTAGCTGAGAACTCTTTATTAACAGTTCATTGATGAAAATACCTACTTAATCCCATAAACTATTTAATGCTTTAAATGTATCCAAAGTGTTTTTATCTTCTCAGTGTTTCTTGGACATTATGACAACACATTATATTCACCCATCTCAGCTTGTAAGTTGACAGACAAGTCCCATCAGACTGCATGTTTGCTAAGAAAACCTGCTTTCATCTGTCAAATCTGAATGCTACACAACAGCAACACTATTTTGTTCCATCATTTAATCACTTAAATATTTCAACTGATGGTTTGTAATCTCACAAATTCTGTTTTGTCAGATTAAAATAATTTCAAACAAAATTAATATTCAGATATTACTCTCTCTCTAAAATACTATTTCTTTTTTAAACAAAAGTTTCCGACAAACTTATTGCTTCTCTCTTTCATGAAAATCAGTAAAGAAAAATGTGGTTGGTTGCACAAAAATTGTGTTTTGTAATATCCCATTTTAGTTTCAAATCCAGAATTATGTTCTGGTAGAACAGTATTTTTTTTCATAAACAGAAATTATATCACAACTCTGATTACATACAGACTGATTATAAATATATCCAGTAGGAAGTCTTGCTTGTATTATTCAAAAAAGGCAATGTTTACCTTCACAGCACAAAGGTCAGTCAGATAAAGCTTTTTTTTTTTTTTGTCACTTTATTTTAATAAGCTCATTAGTATTTTTAGCGGAGACAAAAAGAAAAAAGTATATTTTCCATGAAGCTGCTTAATGCATTACTATCTGCTTTAAGCCAATTTTTCTTAAATTGATTCCTTCCTTAAGTTGGAAGGAGAAAGACACGTGACTTACTATACTACATACTTGACCAAACCATATTTGCTCTAGCTTTCATTTCATTTTTGCCATATCAGACATGAATCTGGATTATCAAGAGAAAAAAAGAGTCTAGTTTGACTCTTGATGAGATTATGGTTGGACACAAAAGCTTGTGCTTTTAAAAAAAGTGATTAAGATCAAACTGGACACAATATTTTGGCCAAGAGAAATTAATAAGAGTATTAAAAGAAGACTGAAGAAATCCTTCACTGAAACCTCCAGGAAAGTCCCAATGATCTTAGGCAAAGATGAAAAGGATCTGAGATCTCATTCACAAGTATTCTATTCTTTCTGAAAGAGCACTCTGACCGACCGCATGACCAGATTCTGTTATCTCTCTACTCTCTTTTTTTTTTTTCTTGCAATGGTTCATGTTAATTGGTTCAATCTGGGTCTTTCTGAGAGCTGAGCTGAAATGCCCAAGTATGGAATGGAGTGTCAGTGATCCACATTTTAGTTGAATGATGTGGTAGCATCTATCTAGCTTTTGCTGATAAAAAGAAAAGGGTAAATATTTCATTTAAAAATTATACAGCAACACCAAACGAAGTTAACTGAGTGGTTTTGATGTTATTAGAAAACACCTTTTTGGCAGTTTTTGGCAAATCTATCATTCATCATAATATTCTTCTACTCTTCTAATCTTTTACACAACCATAACTGCAAACCTGCACACATTTATTAGTATCTTTGTTATCAATAAATGAACAGATACTGTTTACAGTATATTGTATATGCAAATGCAAGCTTTTAAGCAGTTAAAAAATAAATCCATAGAAATCTAACTTCTACCATAAAAGTCTAGTTTAATCATTCTGCATCTCTGTATAATATTGTACTAGTTATTTTAAAATACTGCTTATGTGTTATCTTCAAAGATTTCAAACATTTTAGTGTAGCTAATATACTATTATCAACTGTACACCTGCAGCTATTCTTTATCTGTTTTATGAGGAAAGCTAAATAAAAACATGTCATTTTTTTTTTCTTCAGAAGAGATTTGCTTATCAATTAGCCCATACTCATAAACGTACTGAAGAAAATATTGAGTTGATTTAATTTTCTTCATTTATGGTATGATCTCCAGATATGCTCTCCGCCCCTTGCTGTTCATGGCTCCTGCTTGACAGAAGATGACTAATCAGCTGAAACTGACTTGGGCCTTAGGAATTTATACTTTTTGGTATTGTGTACTATACTTTTTTACTGCTTCATGCTAGAAGCTGTGTTTGAACTGAGGCAGAATCCTTTTCTTTCTCCTGTGTGGTCCTAATTGCAACAGAGACAGTAAGTGAAATATGCCCTAATATTAACAATAATAGCTTGTCCAACATTGACAAAAGCTCATCTTCCTGGCAGCTTCAGCAGAGAAGCAGAGGACCACTTGAGTATGAAAACTAAAACAGTCCACAGTCTCCCTCAGTCAATCTTTTTTTTAAGAGAAGATCAGGATGATTAAGAAGTTTCAATTTGTCACAGAAGGATGTAAATTAGAACTGTTTTTCAAAGCATCAGTTTTGATCAACAATAAATTCACTTGACTAAAATAATTACAGAACTGCTAATCCAGAAAAAAAATTGTCTGTTCACAAGGGGAAGAAAATCATCCTTGCCACTTAGGTTAGTGATATTTTTGACTGCATTATGCAAACTACCAACAACTGGTCAAGTAAGACGATCCTTCTCATCTATGCAGTACCAGTGGTGCCACCTCTGGAGTGCTGGGTCTAGTTCCAAGCTGCTCACTACAGGAGAGACCTGGACATATTGGAAACAGTCCAATAGAGGGCTGCCAAAATGCTGACAGAACTGGAGCATCAATCTGATCAGAATAGGCTAAGAGAATTGCGACTATTTAGCTTGAGGAAGAGGAGGTTCAAGGGGATGTTATCTATATCTGTAAAAATCTGATCAGGAGGTACAAAGAAGAAAAAGACAGGCTCTTCTCAGTAGGGCCCAGTGCCAGGAGAAGAGGCAGCGGACACAAGCTGGAAACACAGGACTTTCCATCTAAACATCAAGAAGCACTTCTGTGCTGTGTGGGTGACTGAGCACTGTCAGAGTTTGCACAGTTTGCCAATAGATACTGTGTAGTCACATTGCTTCAGAAGTCAACTGAACACTAGATAATATCTTATGTAAAATAATCTACAAGAATATTGGTGCGGTGGGAGAAAACCATAAATTGAATGATTTTTACCTAATACAAATTTATTATCTGAATAATCTCTGATTATTGGTATTTTCTGAGAGAACTATGACGGATTCACTGAGATACAAACAAGGTAATATTTTGTTCTAAATAATTTTCATCCCAGATACTCCTACTTCTGTACAATATTTAAAAAATATAATAATAATTGTCGGAAACAGGCACCACAATTAGATGTATTAGAAAACTTTGTTCGAAAGGATCCATGTCCAGTAAGATAATGCAAATCAATATAAATTCACTTTTCAACCAGAAATGAGCCCTACATGCATAACTGTGAAATTAAGTAAAGTTACTTCCCTTGTCTACAGGAACTTCTGTTATTTTGGAATAAAATTTGATTGTTGCAGTCCTACAAACAAATTTCCTATAAAATTTTGTATATAATTTTCTATATAATTCTGTATTAGAATGCATGAATAAACATTTAGAAAACAGCAGCATCAATGGAATAAATAGTCATTAGTTAATGAATGGACAAGATCTTTGCATTTGAACTTGAAATTTATCAACATGTTAGATGCTTGATACATATATTGTAAATACACAGTGTTCATTATTTTTGCTTCTAAATTACATATATATATTTATCCATCTACATCTATATATCATATCATACTATTGTAATGATGTGTTAACAATGATATTGTCATTTCATAGCCTAGCATTTTAATACAACTTTCTGATGATTGATGTACCCTGTAGAAATTTGAAATGTATCTCACTGAAACTTCAAAAAACAGAGAACCTTTTTCCAAGGACTTCCCAATTAAAACGTAACACCAGTTATTTTTATTTCAGTGTTCCATAAAGAACTCAGTACATATTACGTGTACATATGTATTGTATGCAGCTAAGAATTTAAAATAAATATTTCATGCCCAAGATAAATTTCACACTGATAAAAAAACTTGCTTCGTAGACTTAACAAAGACTTTCCTGCATGAGCACTATTATGTTTGAATGGTAATCTTACACAGCTAGTGTTTTCTTAATGTCCTGGGGAGCCTGATCATTGTAAATTACCTGTGACATCTCATTAATCCTCTTTTTCCTCACAAACGCATAATTAATGGTAACATTGACAATAATACACAAATTAGCTAAGTGACGCTTTATGGTGTTGGTTTTGATTAACGTCAGGAACCCAAAAATGACATTAATGTAATGCAGATCCCAAAAGGCAACCCGCACTTTGACCTCAGACATACATTTTGTTTGCACCATCACAAAGATTAATCCTTCCCTGGATGAAGACAAGACAAAACTCTGGCCACTGGCATTGCGTGCTGGGCTGTTGCTGAAAAACAAACTGCCTCAATTGCATTTGTTTAAGAAGGAAATCTTAATGCATAGAAACAACGGCTTAGTGTCATTTCCTATTGTCTTGTTAGGACAAAGATAAACGAGCTACTGTCACGATTTAGATCAACTGCTTCTCTTCTAACTTCTATTATCTGCTTATTTATAGACTAATGTTTAATTAAAAGTATACCTAGATACAGAAAAGCACAATAAAGTTATCAAATTACTTTCTTACTTCCTACGCACTTATTTGGTGGATCACCTTGTATTTAAACTTTCCACATTTTGTGCTAGTGTTATAGGTTCAAACAGGTTACAGAAGAGTAAATGCAGCAATGTACTTAACCTACCCTGAAGTAGCAGCATAAAGAGTACAATTTATTACAGCAATTTTAAAAGGCCAACCATTTTCAGGATACATGTTTATTTGTCCATAATATACTTACATATTTATATTTATATTATTTTTATATATTATGTATGTATATCTATGTACACTTAACAATGTGTAACTGAAAGTATCTGGCTCAAAACAGTTAAAATCTCCATTCCCCAATTTAAAAGCACTGTTTACAACCACATCATCTTAGAAAGTAAGGTAAATTTTGATTATACACTTGTATACTCTTTTTATCATCTCATAAATTGAACTCATTACAGAATGCACAAAACCTCAAGAAAAAACAGTAATTATCAGAAAATACAGCAGAATATTTTTCTTCTAATAATGAAAATCCCATCATCACTTCTCTCTCATTAAGATTTTTGCTGAAAAAGCATATCTGTAAAAGGTAATGAGCGATCTTGTTAGAGCTAACATTTTTACATATATTATATTTTATTAACCAAAATACCATAAGACAACTTCTCTAAGAAGTGTTAAACATTGTGTGGGTTTCCCATTGCAATAGAACACAAGACTATCGTCAATTAACAAGATAATTTTTCTTTCTCTCTCTACTTTTGTATAATACTGAGATAAATAGGTGTGGGTTTATCATAAATATCACAGAAAGGAAGAAAAAAATTACACAATAATATCAATCAGGAAAATATTTTAATATCGCAAAGAGAAATAAATGGTTGAAAACTGAATAGTAAAAGACATCCCTGGTAGATAAAGCCTTTTAGATATCTTTAATTTTTTAATTATAATAGATACATGTGTATAGTCAAAAATATCTCAGATAGATTTTCAGTGTTTCAGTTTTTACATGTCCTGCTGGGTAATCTTGAATCTGATGACTTTAAACCTAAAATGGCTATTTGAAATAATTTCCTTCATCTGATCACATTATTCTAAAGTTAAATTTCTCAACAGTGTACATTTTAAAGCATTTTATGCAAAACAGGATAAATTTTCTCTGACTGGGGAGTACATTTTAAAGCACTGCAAAATTTAAGGGGCAAAAGGGAATCCCATAGAGGCCGTATATTTACTCTAACTAACCAAGTCATAAATCCAGGTTATTGCAATAAATTATTTTTATCGTTTGAACAGAGTAAGTACAGTATCACATTTGAAAGACATTTGTGTTTAATTCATATCTTAAAATTGACAAAGATAAACAATCACATCTACAGCAACTGAAATGCACTAATGTACACGGAATATACAAGCTAGAGCCAGGAGCAGAGACAAATCTGTTCTTTATATCATCATTGTGGCATAAGGTCATTCAAAATGTAATTGTACTTCTTTGTAAAACATAAAAAATTGTCTGGTTGGAGCTGCAAATTTTAAATGGCTTTGTCTGTGTAGTAATCCGTTATCAGCTTGTATGAACCGAGTAATTCTTTGTTTCATATACAGTTTGCTGGCAGCCTACAGTAACCATTTGCTACTTTTACTTTGCTGAATTAATATTCAGCCAGATACAACAAAAGCCTCCTAAATATATGTCTCAAAAGAAACCAGCCCACTTTTAACCCTTACTAGTTATCTCAATTTCCTCTTCACCATAGATATGATTAATATTATCCTATTAGCCTCACTGTCATTTCATTCTTGCAGTTCCATGCCAGCCTTGTAGAAAGCAATCTATCAAGAGATACATTTATTGGAATGATTTGTTTCCATGTTTAAGTGCTGCACATTGACTTTTAATACTTAAAAATGACTATAGCAAACTGATTTTTTAAAGCCTGTAGAATCTCATGCACATGCACGCATAAGAAAAAAGTTAGTCTGTAAGGCAACATATTTTTCTCACAATTCACTGAAAGCTTCACTCATTAGTTTCAAGAAATCTTATTTCAAAACATAATCTTATCAGAGTTCTCTATGTAAAATTTCTGTTTGTTGTCATACTTTGAAACTTAAGAACTACTTGAATTATATAGCTGAATGATATGCTGGCTAAGGCACTTCCTTATTCCACACTTTTACACAAATCCAATTAATATGATAGTTTCAGAAGGCAAAAAATAATGTCAGTTTAGGTTTCATTTTTCACATCACAAAAACATTCCCATAGACTTAACAGAACATAAACTGGTTAAGTATAGATTCAGTTTTATCTCCTCAGTTTATATAAATATTTAGCAAAAAGAAAGAAAAAAAAACCTGCATGCAATTCCACACACTTTCCCCAGCTAGATTTAACATATGTGTGTATAACTGTAGTTTATCATTGAACACAACACTGCATATTCAGGAAATCCATTCAACATCAGATGTCAGCATCTTACATAATGTTATATAATTATGATTCACAGAAGAACAGCTTCCAGAAAAGCACAGTGTTCTACCTTTTATGAATCTAAGCCTGATTTTATCTCAATAAACAATCGCCTTTTAGGGTGATGAAAGAAAATCATTACCATGTTAAACATGACAGCATTTACCTGTTGCTCTATGAAATAGTGACAGAATGCTTGGTTACTTTGCTAGTTGTGAGTTGAGCAATTATTTACGTAAATGTTCTTTATACATTCATCAGCAGGTGTTTCAATTTATAGTTTTATTTAATAGTAATAAAATAACATCAAATCCAAACCACATGATGTGCACGTTCATGGCTTTTTTCCTTGGGGGGGGGGAAGGAGGGGGGTAACAACCCTATTGAGACTGTACTTTATGAAGAACTTTAATGAGAATTCTGACTGTATTTTGTACCATGAATGTCAAATAAGTTTCAAAAGCAAATGCAAACTGCAATCCTAGTGACACATACTAAAAATAACCCTATAAATCTGTTCATTCTGTTTAGATAGTCTCCTGTGTTGTAAAAAGTGAGACTGCTTAGCTTTATTATATGTTTTGGAGAAAACTAATTTTAGGAAAGTAGGCCACTGATAGCATTATATTATTCTTGTGATTTACAGAGAAGCCATCTATTTTCTAATCTTCTCAGAATCTCGGTAATAATTAGGCAAACTTATAGCAAGCTTTTTTGAGGAAATTCTTTGGAAAAACATGTCGCCTCTTAATAAAAAGCTCAGAGATAATTTTCTCTTAAACTAAGTATAAGAACAAGCTACACTGCACTAAGCAAAGCTACACAACATTTCAATGAAAAAATTCCACTCTGTTTTAGCCTGTCAAAGTAATTTGAGTGTTTCCAATAACACAACAGCTATATCATAATACAAATCTGCTTACCAAAGTATTACATTTAAAGAATGCAGAAATTTGTGAGAAAGAAAGCTGCAAAAGTTCTACATTTCAGTTTGAGATATTACTGTTTGAAAAGAAGCAATTTTGAAAGCTGCACCACATTATATGAAAATGTACAAATAAAGAGGAACAGATTTTTAGCTTTCTTGTAAGACTAAATAATCTTTAGACCTTAAAATTACTCCTTTCCACATCTGAAAAATGATATGAAGAGAATGTTAACATTAGTTGCATTTTTGTATGTATATGCCCAAAGTGACAGCATTCTGGGTCTTTGTTTTGAGATATCTTTATCAGTCCTAAGGATGGAAAAATCAGATCTATACAGTCACAGTATAAGTGCTGGAGACAGAAAAGGCTCAAAGGCTGGCACCAATTTGAATAATCTTTTTAACAATATTAATTGTATACAATGTCACATCATGTTCTTTCTCATTTCTCAACCAGGGCATACGATGAACCGGTGCATACAATGTACCACTCCAAGAAAACACGATAGCTGAAGGGCTTCTACCTTTAGACCCATTCAAAATAAAAAGCATAAAACATTCATATTAGTGTGATGGTTGTTATAATAGTGCAGTGATAGTGCCAAGAAGTCATTAATGCACTATATCTCTTCTTGATTTAAAAATTTTTAAGTTAACGGGCCAAATTTCACTATACCTTGTACCAGTAGTTGTCATTTTTTACAGCTATCTACTAAAAATAGCGTGGTAGACACTAAACATGCATTTCTTCTGATGACCTCTATTTTGTTAATATTATTGGGGAAGAAAAAGTAATTATGCTTATAAAAAAGTATTTATAAAAAGTAATTTTTAAAAGTAATTATCCTTATAAAAAGGAATTATTCTTTTAAATCTGAATTTATGTGAGTGAATGATTTCTGGAAATATTTATATATATGTGTGTAATCGGGATTTTGCACCATCATTCAAAATTTATTTGATTACACTAAATAAATTCTGAATTATTCAGATTTTCCAAATCTGAAGAACTAAATTCCTTTATCAAATGTGACTCATCATACAAAATTACAAGTTATAGTCTGCAATATCATATCTTTATATACACATAAAAATTCTGATAAAGAAATATTCTAGTATCTATTGTAAAATAAAATATATGATCAGCATGGGAGAACTAATCACAGAAGCCCATGACAGCAGAGACTACTTTTGGTTGGGTATGAAAATGAAAATAAAAATGAAACAAAAATCCAACATATCCTAATTAAAAAACTACATGTAATTGAGAAAATGTGTCCGAGTCTTAATGACTGTGAAGAAAGGAGATGCATACAAATACACTCAAGAAAGAAAATGCAACTGTGTATTTACAAAAGCAAAAGCTACGAAATGTGTGCACATACAACACATGAAAAACTTAAGAAGTCCATTTTCAATAGCTATCAGTTGAGAAAGCTACTAATCTGGTACTTCGCTGCAATATATTAATATTTGATGTAAAAGTGACACTGTGGGGTATAGAAAATTTGCAAACAATCTAATGGTAATGCAGTGTGAGCTTAAAGGGAAGAAAATAAAAGGAATAGCTGGAATGCATGCTCCAAGACTACTGACAATTCTCTAACCTGTCACAGATTACATTTTAGCTACTGTAGGGTATGTATAGGCTCGTCACAACTAATAACATTTTTCTTTCATCAGGTTTGTGTTAACATTCTGCAAATCTGAAATGTTTACTGTAATGAAGTAATGCATTATATAGATAGCATATGGTTGCTGGCTTTGTTTATATCATTTTAAAATATCTGAAAGGACCGCTTGGACTAAAGTGCAATGTTATTGCTTCCACAGTCAGTTGATGGGTTGTTTAATAGTATTTTAAATGTTTGTTAATGATAGTCTCAAAAAAACAGAAAACCACAGAAGCAATGCAGAATAGCAATATCACAATAGTTACAAAGATTAAAATGCCACTAGGGGACAGTAGAAAGTCACAAAATGAGGTTCTGTTGAAGAAAGCAGAACAAAAGGCTTTTCTTTGTCAAAAAGAAATCACAAATATGTATTTCTAAATAAAAATCATTTCACATGTGAGGGTTTTAAAATTATGCATTAAATAGCAAGGTGGAAACTGGGAGATACTTGCATGAATCTATTCTTAGGTCCATTACATTTGTATCTATGTATTATAAAATATACAGTAAACTCAGTTTTAATAAGAATAAATTCATGTGTGAACCAAATTATTTTCAGTACTTTCATAAGTTCTTAAAATACAGAGGTTTCTGCCATTATTGCATAAGAACACATTAATCTATGTAGCTTACCTGGTAATAGAATTAATAAATATTATATGTTATTGGGATATTAAGCAATGCAAATAAAGGTCTGGATTGTAAGAACAGAAAATGAGTGGGAAAGATCTACTTTATTATGAACTACTGTCAATGTATGGACACTCCTATTCTGTGAGAGAATAGGCAGTACTCACTCTGGAGCAGGACAGTTCTCTTCTGAAGTTCAGACACTGTTCACGTGCTGAATCTCTGCAAAATAAAACAAAGCACAGCACTATTTTATCTGCAAAAGAATACCAAGGCACTCTTGGTAATTGGTAATGCCAATGCAAACTGGAAAGTTTGCTTCAAGTATTTGTAGCTACAGAACTTTCCCTGTTATATGAAGCATATCCAAGCTAACAAAATCAGAAAATCAGTCAGCCTGATTCTATGTGATGTTTCAGTTCACATAAGTACAGGAGGTAAATGCATACTTCAGAAGTATTTAATTTTTTTCCATTTTCAAAGAAATGCATATTGGCCTACAAATTATCAAGGTTTAGGGAGCATCTAATTCTCAGTCATGTATTCACAGTACATAGGAGACAGGATGATAGCTATGTAGCACAATGTGAATTCCTTCTTGTTTCTTGCACACAAAAACACACAAAGAGATTTCATCTGCTGAAAGATTATCCCCATTCCAGAGAGGTAAAATGCAGATTCAAAACAGCAGCATGAAAGTCTCTTCACAGCCTTGTAATTGCAGTCATCTTGTAGCAATGTCATGATCTTGAATGCAGAATGTGGACAATGATATAATTAAGAATTTGAGTGAAAATAGCAAATCTAAGAAGGATTGGTCTATTATAAGGGCCAGGACTGTTTTCAGATGGAAAACCTATCACATGCCTGTATGTATGTGAAAGAGACAGGGTGAAACCTAATAAAGCAACAGGCAGACATGTACCTTTAAAAAGTACTTTAAAAGAAAACCCTTGTACCACAGCACAGTGAGAGAGAGAAGGGTGTGACTGAGAGGAGGATGAATAAAAGACAGACAGAGAGAAAATGGAAATGGGGAGTTAAAGGAAAAGAGGAAGAGGGAAGGCATGAGAGAGTCAGGGAGAGAGAAAAAAAGAATCATATATTATCATATGCATCAATCATCATTTGTGCCAGGCACCATATGTACGTGGATGACAAAAATTTCAACATACAACAAAATTCATAGAACAACAGGGTATACAATGAACAGTCTAGGGCCCATTTCTCAGACAGTACTGTAACATTACTTGAATCATTTATTGAATTGAGTTTCAGTAACTGATTAAGGTACATATCTTGCTTTTCACTCACATGTTTTTAAGATATTAAGCTGTGAAATCTCAAAAAGAGTAATTTTTCTTTTAAAATGAGATTACTATCTTTTAAGAATCTGAAAAACTTTTCCAAATTATTTGGGTGACATATTGCTTAAAATTAGCTAAGAATGGAAGGATAAACTTCTATGAGTTTAATAAGGGTTGCTACCTTTTTAGTTATTATTATGTCCTGGGAAACTCAGCTAGGATGTTTACTCTCAGGAAAAAAATTTGGAGGTCGAAAGTATTTCTAGGAAACAACCCAGGAAAAACAACTTCAGCCAACAGTGGACTTCTTCAAGGACTTCCTTAAACTCTCTGAACTTTGAAAGATACGTTCTTATGACCAGATTCTTAAGGGCTTTCCTGAGCAGCATACACATGATTTTTAAATTACTATTTAAGTACATAAAAAGGCTTACTAAATTAAAACTCAATGTTAAATACACTCAGAAGAGACATCACCAAATTCAGTCACTATTTTTATAAACTGAATAAAGCTTGAACCACTTGATCATTCAAGTCATTCAAAAGCTACCACAAAACTCTACGTGCTGAAATTATCAGAATTTTAGGGCTCTTCATTGGCTACCCTAGCAGTACAAAGAACTTGCATCTCGTAAAGGGAAGCAGTTTTCAGGGGAAGAGCGAGATCACTGATTAGAGTTAGTGAACAGTTTTATGGTTGGCTTATTTTAAAAACTTGGATTTGCAGAAGTTTCATAGTTATCATGTTCTGATCCATGTAACAGTATCTTCGTGCCTTTATCATGTCTGCAATTTTTTTTTCCCCACTATATTGGACTTTGTATCTCTAATCAGCATACAATTTGTGTTCACCTTTCCTTTAGCTCCCCATAGTCACTTTTTCATATACTCTACCCAGTAAGAGTACTTCTTCCAGTTGTCTCTCAAACAAGACTCTTGCAGCAATACTTCCTTCCTGCTATTCTCATACTCATCTCCATGTTGTTTTGTCCTTCCCTTACTTTTCTACTTCAAGCTTTGCCCTGAACTTAAGTGCTGTTTTCACAGTCAGTGTCTTGTGACACACTGAAGTTCTTCAGCTTTCATTTTGCCATTTTTCATAATCACAGAAAACCACATTACAAGGCAATGAATTGTGATTTAGCACTCCTATATGTCAAGTGAGAAGTTTTCCTAAATCAGAACCACATCTGTAACAAGTCACATTCTGGTGTTTTGATGTGTTCAAGTGTAAGATAGTTCTCTCTAAAGGATTATTCCTTTGCACATTCATTTAACTGTACATTGTGGTCGCTTTCTTTAACAGAGCTCTTAAGAACTGCTATACGAAAAATAAAGTGCCTCTATTTCAGTTAAAGGCACTTTGAACAAGATGCCATTGCCTTTGTTAAAATAGGAAAAAAATTGCTTTACATACAATTATCAGAAAGCCATGGTTTGCAAAAATAATTTGGAAGCTGTAGCAATATCAGATGTTAAATAGGAACTAACATTCAATGCCCCATAACACGTTAATGAACCCAGAATAATGTTTGTTCCCTTTTTTTTGTATTTTGTTTTTCAATCTCTGTTGGTGTTTTATTCAGAAAATATCTTTTTGACATAGTAACTTGTTGCTCTGCACTAAATGAAAAAAATATAAGCTGGAAAAAAATAATGTAAACATGCTAAAACTTAAACCTACTGATCTCCCATTTAATTCTAAGTATACAGAAAACAATGAATAGTTCTGATACAGCACCTGATTGATATTTCCAGGGTGTGAAAACCTCCACCATGAGATTGGGCTGATA
Source organism: Lagopus muta (assembly GCF_023343835.1). Classification (NCBI taxonomy): domain Eukaryota; kingdom Metazoa; phylum Chordata; class Aves; order Galliformes; family Phasianidae; genus Lagopus; species Lagopus muta. The sequence goes on along the minus strand of NC_064438.1, from coordinate 31,415,046 downwards.
TTGCATATTCAAACACATACAGTGATATATTTGTCATTGCTATTGACCTTTATCTCTCCAGTTTCCTGACAACCTTCTACAGTTATTGACATTACAAATACCAGTGACAACGTGCAGGGCAAAGTATAACCTTTCATTTACCTTCATGTCCCTCAAATGACTCACATAGGTAGTTTCAACAAAAGCTGCAAACAATGATACTGTTGATTTTTTTTTTCTTAACTTGCTAAAATGTTTTCCATTTTCCTCTTGTTCTCTGAAAATCATGCCAATAACTCACTACAAAGGAAACGATTTCAAATGAATACAGGTAATTAGAAGTGTCAAGAAATCAGCAGAGAGTAGGGTGTCTGCCATCATTTCTGTGGAAAGAGTGCCAGATTCCCTTTCAAAAAGGTCTTTGTCATTTTTTAATAGAAGATAATTAATGTAGACTACAGTAAAGAGTACGGGATCCTAGTCACTTGTCTTTCTTTCCTTAGAAATTGTACTATGAAGATGTTTTGATTTCTAGAAACAATCTTCTGAGTTTATTTAAAAATGACTTTTAATTACAAGCATGGTCTTTTTAGTCTTTTCATTATTGTAAAAGCAAGCAAGAAGAATTTGGAAAGGGCACATTTATAAGGGTGACATAAAAAAAAAACTTTTATTTTAAGAAGTCCAAGCCTAAGCAGTTTGTTTCAAGTAATGAGATCACTTCACATAGCTGGTAGTATCCACTAAGGAAAACACCAAAAAAACAGATGAAAATGTGGAAATCTACCCATTAGTAGCGTAGTCTCACTTTCTGAATATAGGAAGGTGGAAGGGCAGTGCCTGTGTAATAAAAATTACAGATATTTATGTTGCAAAATGTAATTCATGTTGCAATATATATTAATAGTAACTCAAAAAAATACTTTGTTATTTTGGTACTATACCTATGACAAACAAACCAAAAATCTTCTTGGATAGGCTGCACAAAATTCATGATTTATAAGGATAGTTGTGCATTTCACATAAAACTCAATATTTATTCTGAAATCTAGAAAAAAATCGTGTTTATGTTAAAAAATACAAGTACAGTGAACCAGAAAGTTGAATCGGTGATTAGTACACTGAGATCAGTAAATTCCTTTCATGAGAAATTAATGCCTTGGGATAAAACTGAACAACCATCCCTAATATAAGTATCTAACAATACATCTAATCAACTAGGTAATCCTAGTATGCTACAAGCATGTAAAATTACAGATGTTCTTGGCAGTCATGAAATTATCTAGAACTTTTCTGATTATAATTACAGTATTTCCCTTACTCTTTCCAACAATATATCTGCACTCGCCAGTACTTGATGACACACAGAAATAATCATTCAATTAAGAGATGAAAATATTTCCTCTCTTTTTTCATTTCATTATGATGGACAGCTAAAGGATCTCAAAATTACATTTGTATTTTTACAAAGGGGTCTACCAATGAGGAAATTCTATTTTCAACAAAAGACCAAATTAAGTGAATATGATCAAGCACTGTAAAAAAACAGAATCCATCCTTTTTTGATAATGGAAAAACAATGTTTCAAAAATATGGAAGACTGGTAACAAAGCATAGTGTATGTAAGAAAATATCACAAATTTTAACTTTGCATTTCCATCTGTACGTTCAGTAATAGAAGAAATTTATAATAACATTTACCAACACTATTTATTTGTGTTACAATGAGGTCATCAGTTTGGATTTTAAGGCAACATAGACATCTAAAGGGAAGATGCTGACAACCTTCTGATTTATGTAAATCAAGCCTAACACATTTCATAGTCTGCATGTCACTGCCAACAGGAATTAAAAAGTAGTAACAAACATAAACAGCTCTCTGCTTCATGGTTCTGAAAATAGTTGATAGATCTTAGGGCAGAAATTCCCCTAGTCTTCAGTGCATGCCTTTTCTTCTGGATCTGCAATCTGACATTTCCTACTACACGTTTAAATTCACAGCTGCAGGCTCTGTCTCTTTGGGGATTGCTTCCTTTAGGCCCAGTCTGCCGTAGGCTAAAATCTCTGCAAAGACTTTCACAAATTCCAATGGGCATATATCAATTTCTTCAGCCGCCAAATCCAGAAAAGACGCTACAAGAAATCACCAACGTTCCTGGTGCTCTATTACTCTGAAGAAAGAGAGTTGGACAACCAGTGTTCTTAATCAAGCATCATCTGCATTTCTAACTACCTTCAGCCAGACTGCCAAAGGCTGGAGAGAGCTGGTTCATAGATGTTTGCTAACATTGAGAGAGTTCAAAAAATTGATCCTGAGACAAATCTGGCAAAGCAGAAAGAGCACTATTTCAGACTGATGTACTGTAGACCACTATATTTGAGCATTAAATCTAATGAATAAAAATACTTATAAAATTTGTGGCAATGTAGATGTAAGAATATAAGAAAAAAGGTTTTTGTCCTAGAAAGTCATGAAATTGAACAGAATCATCGGTCAATATCCCTGAAAAAAAATTATAATTATTTTGCTCCTTTCGTTTTTCAGAATAGATAAAAATGTGAAATTAGTTTATTACTATGAAAAATTAAATATAATGATTAAATTACCATTGAAAGTATAGTTAAAAAACAGCAACGTATGGCAGTGATAGCAATGATTTCTTAAGAGACCATGAAAGAGAGCAAATAGCATAGCAAGTTCTCTACTATATTTATAGGTGCACGATGAACCACTTGGCAACGAGCATAAAGTCATGCTAGCGCAGTACTGCTGCAAAAGATAATAACTGAAGTCAGTCAGTAATGGTCCTAGGCACTCATATGATGTTTGCATCACTACTTTGTGATATCCTAAATGTGTGACCTACTACCAAATAACTAGTTATCCTGAGCAATCATTTCCATCTCTGTGCTCAAACAATCCTGCCATGCATAAGGCAGCAGCTCTTCAACAGTAATCCATCAGTAGCAGCATTAAGATATTTCAAGACAATAGCTGGACACAAGATGGAAAATGCAACCTCAGGGAATGGGAACTACCACTGGCAATAAAGCAGGTAACAGTGGTACCTACGCTGAGCCCTCATGTGAGTACTTCTGAACTCTTTGATCTGGCTCCTGGATTAATTAAAAGTTAAACAGCTCCCTCAGGAGTAGAGAAGCCACCCCCACTCATGTCACTAGATGGGCAGCTCAGCATCCCATACTTGTGAGATGAGCAATACAAATTCAAGACTCGGATTTACACAGACAGCAGGGAAACAGAATACTGATCATTGGGCAGCTTACTACTTAAAAGCCTTTGTCAGTTTGTAGAAAATTCTGTCCTGGGCCTAATAAAGTGTATCTGTTATAAATTATGTTAAAGTAAATACATTTAGCAAAAAATTTCAGATGAATCCCACCTCTATTCCAATTCTATTGTTTGCTTTATAAAAATACATTTAGTTCAGAAGAAAACAAAAAGAGTGGAAGTCAAAACTAGTTCTGCCCCTATTATTCCGTTCATCTCCAAATGTAACAAAAATCATAACTGCACCTGGGCTGAAATTTACTCTGAAATAGACTTTGCTCTTTTTGACATGGGCTTATATTCTTGTTTGCTACTTAGCTATAGCAGAGAATACAAAGATATTTCTTAATTGAATCAGGAACATTTTCATATGAGAAACAATTTCCCTTTGAAAATAATTATATGTAATTAGTCGAGCATTTCATAGTTAGAATAAAGTATGTATTTTGACTTTTATTAGCTCACTAAGCTAAATTTTTCTAACAAATTCCATGTAACTATGATATGAATATGGACAAATTCTTTATGTATAGTCACATATGTTGAATAATATTGTTAATATTTCCCTTTCCACTTCCACTAGATTTTTAGAATTTTTTCCCTCAACAGATTTCATGATTACAAGCAAAAATACCATTGGCTGTATCTTGCCATCTACTAGCAGAGAAAGAGAAGCATGACAGAGCTGGAATGATGTTGAGAATGCTACTTTTGTTTTTAATTGCAGCACTATAGCACATCAATAGAAAGATCTGTATTTTTATGATTAAAAAAGTAAACAGTAAGTATTTAATTATGATTTCCCTGCTAAGGTATTTTCAAGAGTCTTACTCACATGCAAAAATCAGTGAGTGTTGTAATAATAAATCTCCATCTTCTACCAAAATAAAGGATTCTCCACGAATTTTTATATCAAAATTTTGCAGCAAAGGTACATTAAAACAACAATATTTTAGAATCTACTTGTCATATAAAACTAGTTGGTCATGAAGATGTAAATGTCCCTTGAGCTGCTAAAACACACATCCTGAGGACTGTTACTTGTTGAAGGATAACAAAATAGATGAAATAGAAAACTGATTTAAATTAACTCTGGATGTTATCTCAAAATGTTTCCTAATTTGCTTGCTATGCAAATACAGCTTTCCTACTGATCAGTCAGCTCAGTGGTAAAAAACTGTAAGTGTAGAAGTGTATGCAGACATATAAGTACCACACTGGTACAACAAAAATTGCGATATTAACTACAAGTGAATACAACATAGGACCATTCATTTCAATTCCTTTTACGTAAGATGCAAGAGGACATGGAATATCGATAAAGCTGAAAGACATCCTGCTATGTACTGCATTTACTTCTTTATGAAGTCAGTGTACTAAAGAAAACAAAAGGGAGAAGTCCTTGCAGTGGCTAAAGTTCTATGCATCTTGTCTGGTTTAAGTCAATGTGAAATGTTCAAGCATTTTGACCTGCTCAATGAAGATATCTATTTTTTAATATGTAAGTTAGATTATATTGATATTCTTCATTTTAATAACAAGAAATGACATCTAGTTCTAAGATGTTCAATAACATCTAATGATACTAATCTACTACTAAGATTAATATCTAACAATTACAGATAAATGGCTAATATTGTGATTAAATAATAAAAAAATGCCATATAATATAAATTAATGCATTGAAATGAATTTTGAAAAGGAATTAAACAGTGCTAGATATTTCATGTCTGGAGATACTAAGTACATGCAGTGTGAATACAAAACTATGTAAGAATAATGCCCCCATGTCAATCAGTCACAAAACTGGCCTCTGCTACAATGTTGGACATAAGATCAATCTTTATCTCCTTAGTTCTAGAAAACACCAGTAGGATTTACTGCTTCATATCACCAAGAAAATTTAATTTCTCTAGGTGTTCTATTAATTTAAAAATTTGTAAGTTGCAACTACCCCTTGCTAAAGGTTTCACATCTAAAATGTTTTTGAAAGCCACTGAAATGTAAATGCCTTGGAAAGCATACAAAATTCCTTTCAGGGTAAGACTGAAATTAGCAGCAGAATAAGATTTAAAACAGAATAGTGATCTGAATCAAAGTGGAATCCAAGAAAATCATATCAGGGATCTCCGTTATTCACACGTAATAAGGAATTCTCTCTCCCATTTACCTCAAACTGTGATAGAATTAATCACATGATAAGGGGATCTGTGAATTGCTGTGTACATATAAAGTTTAAGCAACTTTAAATGGGAAATCGGTAAGTTTGTCGTCTTTGAGTCTTGCATTTTTGCTTTTGTGAATTCATACATGAAAAATATTACTTTGTTTTACATCACCACAAACTCAAGCCCGAAGACTTTCAGATATCGTATGAATATAATATCTAATGTGTAAGTTCAAAATTAAACCCAACTTCTCAATAGTATCCCAATTCAATTACATTTTACTCAGGATCTATCCTGAGTTCTGCTCTTAATTGAAAATAGGCTTCATTTCAGTTGGATAACTCAAATATAGCAGATACAGTTCAAAGTGATAGAATTATCAAAAGAAAAAAATTACTATCATTTAGTAACAGCGAAGAACTCAATTTTCATATCTCATTTGAACTTAAATCTGAATTCTAAAATTATCCACATTACAGTCATGTACACTGAATGTACACAGAAATCACAGAATCACAGATCCAGATATACTTGCTTCTTCTCCCTCATTCCCTTATTTTCAAAAAATCTGTGTAACAAAGCGACAAACACATGCAGAATAAGAAAAAGTCCACATAGAAAAAAATGAAAGATTTTAATTACAAATACATTAGAAAATAATTTCAAAAATTACATTATTCTTCTAGAATTATATAGTTTATAGCAATCTGTTCCAATGAACCAGAAGGATTAAGTTCTCCAAATTCTATGCGAAAACAAACAAGCCAATAATTGGGAAGTCAGAAAGGGAAAGCTCTACCTCCCACAGAATTCATTGCTTTAGGTAAGCAAAAATTGTGCCTCAACATTTATTGAACCCTCACATCAAACACAAACCCTATAAATCATTTGCTCTGCATTCTTACAGAATAAATGCCAAATAAATTCTAGATCAAATAACATTTCAGTCACTTAAAATCTTTGAAACTCTGACACCCTTTTCATTAACATAATTCCCATGCAGTGAGCTAAATATGACTCATTTTAATGCTCTATCAATATGCCTGACCTCATAATAAATATTATGGTCCTTTGCCTTTAAATGTTGGATAGTGGTGCTAAGGTCAATGGCACATTAATAGAAGTCAACTACTTTCATGAATTGTTAATTAATTACTTTTGTTGTTTTGCACATTACATTGGTCAAAGGAATAACAATAGGCTTTTTCCACAGGAGAGAAGAATAATGTGTATTTGCTCACGCAAAACAAAGATGTAAATTCATATTGTCTTTACTACTTGGATGTTAGAAGGAGCCTTCTTAAATATTGCTTAGTAATTGGATTATCATACTAAATACATTTTGGCTAAGATACAGTGCCAAAAATGCTGTTTAGTGCAGTGAAGCAGATGTAGAGTTGACACAAGAACAATCAAGTTGAGTTCAAACTCTTGCATGTCAGGACTTTTCAACAAGAGTGGAGATCTCTACAATAGCTAGTCCTCTGTGCGTGTATATTAGCATCTCCAAATTGCATTACTGGAAAACGAAATGTTTATTTTGACTATCTGAAGAGGGGAAAAAAAAAAAAAGTATCAAACTATATTCAGGTCCACCTTTCCTACTTTACTGCAACATATCTAGAGTAGCTTAATTCTCTGGGTAGTTCTGCTGGACTAAAACTCTACAGAATGAAGTCTCAGAACTACTAATCTAATTGAACTTCTAAAAAGAGTAAGTTATCAGGAAACATTAATCTAAATACTCAGGACTTTTAATTTAGTTGCCTTACGGAAACATTAGGAATGTGTGGAACTATTAGGGAGCCAGGAAGCATCAAAATTACATTTAGTTGACTAACATTAAGTACAGATAGAAACAGTACTATTTACTTCTATAATTTAACTTCCAAACTTAAAATAATGTAATTTTAAAATGAAGCTAAAATGAAATAGCTTAAATTAAATATAATGTTTTAGATGTATTGAAAATACACTTAGAAATGCACAACAGGAAACTACTAAACCCTAACAGCCTCAGAATACCCTATGTCACTATTCCTCAGATCTGGTTAAGTGTGATCTTCCTGAGTTGAAAACTTACAATAGAAAGATCCAGGTACTGTTGAAGTAAGAATCCCTTCCTGTTTATATACAGGACTGAAATTTCTTAAGGGGTTCTGAAGATCCCTTGTTTACTCATCATTCACTTTTACTGCACAACTACGTTAACACTGTCATTACAACATGATTAGGTGTGCATAAACGATATATTTAAGAGAGTTAACAGTTTCCAGAAGCATTACATGAATAAGTTCGGCACAAATGTTTTTGGTATATCTGTTATTCAAAAGCTTAGAGAAAATATATACTAAATACGCTTATAGGAAGATTTCAGTGATAAGGAACGGGTCAAGTTCAGGTTGGATATTAGGAAAAATTTCTTCTCAAAATAAGTGGTGAAGCATTGGAACAGGTTTACTATGGAAATGTCGGGGGCACTGTTTCTGGAGGTGTTTAAGGAAACAATGAATATAGTACTTAGGGATATGGTTTACTGTGCAAAATTGGTGGCAGGCACACAGTTGGACTGAGGGTCTTAGAGGTATTCACCAACGTAAAATGATTCTTTGATTCTGTTTTATGAATCTAAGTTTAGCTATAGGCATTTGTTACTTTTCTAATAAAACGGACCATGTCCGTTACAGAAAGGTAATGTTTTTGTGGGAAATATTTTGAAAACAATATTAGAGTGTGGGACAGAAATACCTAACAAGGCTCAAATTAAATTTGACTCAATCTTCTAATACCTGGAGCTAATGGGATATATCTGTTCTAACTTTTCCAGCAAAGCAATTCACTTTGACATACATTTTCAGATGACTGTGTTTAAGAACATTTCAGCTAAGCCAAACTAGGGCATTTGAAAACTCTTGTGAAAATTAGCTACAGCAGTCACCACTATTTTGAGAGAACTTATTGCTCTACTAAAATATAACAAGCATTTTATAGTTTTTGAGTTGTATTTCTACTCAATCAGGTTATACTCATTCAGCGATTTTTAGAATATGCGGACAAATGAAAATGCATGTCTTATGTAGGTCACTCTGAAAGTAATGCCTCAGTTATTTCCATGGAAGCTTCAACAGAAACAAAGAGCACAATGACACTATTTAAAAGAGGAAATTCTCAGCTGTACATCACTCTTTTTCAACACAGTCACAACCATTTGCTGTGCATTTGCACTAGCAATGAACAAGATCCTGCATATTGTGCTCATAGAAATCTGCATGGCCATCCAGAGCATGGCTTGTTTTTCTCTTTTACCGTCACCACTGCTGAAATGCACCATCCACCACTTCACTGTGCTCACATCCACTGTTCAGTCTCCATAAATGTTCAGCAAGTATCAATGAATGTCAGTGAGTGCAACCCTTTCTGCATGGAGGAATTCAATTCCACACCTTTGTATCACAAGCTCTTCCATGCCAGACACCATTTTGTCAGACTGCCCCTCTCCTCTGCTACCGTCTGTTGCATGACAACAAAATTTAATGGAATGCTGTTGAAATAATTCAACCTCTACTGTCATACCATCAGTATCTGCCTCTAACATTGCAGACCAACTTATTAAATAGGAGGCATTATTTTTGGAGCAGCCCTTGTAACTATAAGCGCTACAGCTTTGTTTAGAAACAAATCTCATTCTGTCCTAATGTTAAGCCAGGAAACAAGACAAACTGAAGAAAGAAAAAACCTATTCCACTAGCAACCCACTATCCAATCATAGCACATCTGCCTTTCTTCTATGATGACAAGGATGCACAGATGTTTTTTAATATCCATAGACCAATATGCTAACTATAAAAACAAAGGCACAAACAAAATATACTGCCAGAAATTCTGTTAATCTAAGATAAAAACAAAGATAAAAACAGAATGAATCAGGTTCTTCAAACAAACTTCTTTCTACTTATAAATCAGAGCACTAAAGAGAAATAAATACTTATGTATCCAGTGATCTAACACCCATCCCAAGCTAGCCCCATCTTGTGTCACTGTCTAAGTCATGCAAATTACACCAGAACTGCCAGTTGACTAAGATTAATGACACTGCGCCAGCTTCTTTGTTTCTCTCTGCAGCCGTTTAGTGTGAAATACTATCCAAAAACATTATCTATCCTCTATTAATCCCACAAATTTGTTCACACCATGCACATTGTTTAGGGCAATTTACAACAGGAACATACTGAGCACAATTGCATTTAATTACTTGGGTTCTAATTACATTCATTAAAGGCTAATAAAATAAATGAAACAGCTTTAAAAGCTTCTGCAAAACACATGGGTCTTGTCTCCCTCATGACGCATACTGTAGAGGTTTGATGTGAAACACAGATTTCAACATATATGTCTATTATAGATAGTAATATACACAAAGACATGAAATGCATAGATATGTGTTTATTTATATATAAACCATATGCACATCACTTCTCAGTGATCTTGATTGCTGCAGATATTTACTTATATTACTAGCCTTGAAGATGCCAGGCACCATACGATACTTTTTAATGTGGTATATTAAGAGGGAGTAGTATCAGTTTTAAAAATTCAGTTATTTTAAAAGTTAGGTTTTTTAAATGTTTCCACCTGTACTACAGAGTTATTCCCTCCTTCTCTCTCATATCTGCATTATAAAAGATACAAACTGTCATCAGAAAGGAGAGATAGTCAGCCAGCATGGAAGAGAAGAAGAAAGAGGGAAAACCACATTGCTTTATTTGGTACAAATTCTTAAAAATATTTTGTTAAGGCTCATTTCTGACATTCATCTGAGGATCTGAATTTTTTGTTTGTAGCTATTTACATTAAAAAGCACATTCTGAAACACACTAGGCAGTCTAAATAAATACCCCATGGCAGTTAAAAATGTAGCTTGTTAATAACACCATTTCCTAATTCTTAAATTTCTATGCTATTTCCACTGTTTATAAAGCAGTTTATGGCAAAATGCTGTTGATAACAGTATCCAACAGAATGGTGAGCTCCTCTTGTCATAACTATTCATTTCTCTTGGATTTATAAGATGACCTCATCACCAGGAAAAGAAACCAAGTTCTAGTTAATTACACTCCATACCTTATACTGTACATATATGGGCTTACATGAAGATTCAATTTGGCACTTTTGGAAATGTAAAATTCTTTAAATATTCTGCATCACAAATATAACAGCAATCAAACAAGTCTGCCAACAATTAAAAAGTATAAATTTAATGTAATTTTGTTTTATGAAGAAATGCAAATTACAAAAAAAAAAATTCAGCTTGGAGGATTAGCTTCCAAGGACTGCAGAGTTTACGGTTCTCTGCAATATATGCAAGCACATCACTGGTAATCCCAGATAACCAAGTTAATTTCCAGAATTTTAATGTTTTTAAGCTCCATGAAGCACTCAAAGACTTTGTGCAGGTTCTATGAAGTATATTGGGTCAATTCATGCATCTTCTCTGCTATAATTTAATAATCACTCTCTGGCTAGAAATTTTTTAAACAAGTTCCATTTTTTTAGTCCATTACAAAAAAATTATTTTACCATAAAACAAAATACAGAACATTTGTTCTATTTGGATTACGCTTTACAAGAAGCATGCTATGCTCATACAGCACTTTGGGCTGTTTAACTGAGAGCAGTAAAAATAACATGGCTATGTGTACCATTTTAGAAAGTTCACCTTAAAATTATACAACTCTGCCACATACACATCTCAAAATGTTCCTTCTTTTGAGCAGAGGATCAATTTCTTTTGCAAACTATTAAAAGAACAGGCATTATAATAAAAAAAAAATCATATGAATCCTTCATTCTGATATATAAACCCCTCATCGTGAATCAACATTTGCTTTGGAGGAGGGAGGAGGGGCACCCATCCTGCACAACAAAGCGGCAGCTCAATACAGCTGCCATCTGGCTTCCTCCCGCAGTTCACTTCCCAGAGCAAACAAGATCCATAGTTTAAGGAGTGTTGGGGAAGGGAGAGAGGTTGTAGTTTTAACCTTACAGCTTTATGATGGGGCATTTTTCCACTCTATAAAAACCCCTCTTAATATAGGAGAATGGAAGGTTCAGGAAATTGTTACTAGGATAGAAAGCCTCTCACTTCTGCGTTTCTGGTTCAGATCCATATCAACTCAGTGGTAACCAAATATAACTATCACCTGAAGGACTTTTAATGAAGCAAGTTAGCTGATCTCAGTATAATATCTAACGAGCAAGCCTACATACCACTAAAATCAACACCAAACAAGATAAACTCTTCCCTCTTCACTGTGCAGAAATCACTTCTCACCAGCAGCAACTGAGAACCCTTCAAACATTAAAGTATAAACCAAATTATTTTAACTACAAGAGAAGAATGAGTGCCAAAAGCATGATAGTCAGTTAGGGGGTCTACTGCACAGTATGCAGTTTGAGTTTAAAAAAGCAGAAATTAGTCAATATTCAGGATATGTTTTGAAGCTTATTGTCCTTAGATTTCCTTAGGTAGATGGAAACTTGAGTATAAATGAATCTAACAGTTTAGCTTCACACATATACTGGACTGATGGACAAATTCTCTAGTCTTCCTGCATGTTATACAATGGTGTGATGAAGTGACGACTAAGTTGCTGCTTTAAACAGTAACATAAAACCTAGCAGTTTATTTGTTGCAAGCCATAAGGATCCAAGCACTTTTGTATTAAATTATGACTAATATCAAAGGGAGTGCTATAAGTTTTCATTGAACTCAGTGAAGTTTTTCCATTCCTTCAGTGGGATGTGACTTTATGTACATTAATGATAAGGTAAGTATTCAACCCAACAGACAGTTCACAGCATGATAAAGTGAAAGAATTTCTTTCCGTATCTAAAAAACAATGTTAGTTTATAGTCAAAGGAGAATAAACATAAGAATCAAATATTCACATTGCAGGAAAGGTCAAATGCCATTTAACACCATACAACTGAATGGATAACATTCATTAAGACTGATCAGTGAAAAACACCAACAAAATGAATAAATACAACCAAAAAGCTAATGACCTCAATCCCTAACACCCCCTTGACCCTTATTACTACAGCTGCTCTTGTAGGAAAGGATTAAAGGGTCTAGGAATCATTGGGTTAACATACAAGGGCTCAGAAATTTGACCTTCATTACTTACAACATATATCCCCTACTAAAAATGAGTATATGAAGAGAATTAGAAACAGAGCTAGAAAAGGTCAGCTTGAGTGCAGACAAACTCAAAAAAAAAAAAAAAAAAAGCCTTGAACAGCAGAAAGGTTTTATTTCTCATACAGTACTTTGTTGTAACTAAGTTGGTCTAGCACAGAAGCAGGATTGGTGTGGCTGGCATTATCAGACATACTAGATAAATTTAGGGCACAGAAACCCTTCTTCGTGTCTTTAACAGAAGCATCAGCTTTCAGAAAGAAGTAAATAAAGGAACAACTACTCAGCATTAGACAGGCACCACCAGGTCCATTTGTCATAAGATGTATGAATAGCATCCTCATCACCACGAATTGGATCTCCTCACTTACTGCAATTATAAATTCAATAATCATGACTTTTTAGCCAAACTGTTCCTGAAAGAGTCCTATGCTAAAAAATTTTCCTAGATATTAAGATCAACATCAAAGATGCTATTTTATAAACTAGAATGCATACTAAATCACAGACTAACAAATTCAACTCCACAAACCTGCAGCCATCTGAAACATACATGCACACAAACCAGGCATCTTCAGATACCATCCTATTCACTCTGAAGAATCTTATGATACCTGTTTAAACCACCCAAAGAAGACTTCAGTCAACAAGCACACTTCTGTAAAAGACCATGTTGTTTTTTTTTGAAAGCTATGTCAGATAACCTTATACTCAGGTCTTCAAGAGAAAACTGACCGGTTATAAGCCCTACTTGAAGAAGAAGCCATTTTTAAGATGTGTTCCAAAAACCTCCTTGGCCTTCAAAGAGCCCTTAAACTCAGAAAACTCACCATTAAAAATATCCTGACAAAGATCCAAACAAACTGACTGAAAACCACATCTGAGCAAGAAACAACTTCTGACAACACATCTCTATGATTACTTTAAAAAAAGATCTCTCAAAAAGATTATCAATATCTTCCAGTTCCAGGGAGAATGTTTTAGTAGCACATTTCAGTCTCTCTTCTTTCTTTCCACACTCTCCACTCTGCTGTGCTCCATGCACTATAAGCGACCTGTTTCCCTAGATGAAGTATCTGTCTTTGTCCTGTTCTCAGAATCCCCATATCATATCATCCTGTCCCTTCCTCAAACACCAAAGATGTACGAATTGATGTATGCCTGCTATCGCTGAGCAACTGCTTTAAACTTTTATTTTGCTGCTATTCCACACAGGGAAGAGCAGCTTGTGTGCCTGCAAGCCTAACTTTCCCAAATATGCCAATTGGTGTAATAAAAGATATGAAAGATATGACTTCTATCTACAAACCTCCTCCTGTGTTTCTGTAAAGACAAGTATGCTTAAAATAAATTAAAAATGTGAGACAATTACAAGACAAATTATGATGTAATAAAACTTACGGTTCATGCTACTTATAGCTCTGAAACTCAAGCAGCATTTTCCCATATTTTAAAAATTGTTTTTGGATATGTTATTCCTGTAGCTTTGAAACTGAATAATTAAAAACAATGATCATTTCTCTTGAGGAAAAAGAAAAAAAAAAAAAAAGGTTGCTTTTGCCTTTTTTCCCCAATGACTCTTGAGGGCAGAATTAAGTACTCATGGCATCCACACACAAAGAAATGGACCACATCACATAAATCTGGACAAAATTTTATGAAACTTTATATGGAAACCTTTTAAAAATATTTGCATCTAGTGTATCTATTCATAAGGCAGCTTCAACAACTCATTCACTTTATGGGCAGAAACATAATTTTTCAGTTTACATTTAATAACGCCCCAGTTTATGACAAGTCGTTCTTTTTGTAACTGCAGTTTGCTTTAAACAAGCCATTTCCCACCTTGTAATTTATTGCCCATTGATGTTTTCATAGGTAACTACTGTACCATCTCCTAGTCATAGTTTTAGTAGACAAAGCAAGCTAAGCTCTTGAGTTTTCCTTGTAGCTCAACCTTGCTTTGCACAGCTGCATCCATCTCACCAGGTACCTACTCATATTTACCACAAGCAAGTAACCAGGTACACACCACAATACTCCAGACATTCAGATATACCAACTTCTTGTATAATGGACTCAATATTTACCTTCTTTACTAGAAATACATCAGATCTGCAAGAACGTCCAGCTCTCCATATTAACAGTCAAGAAGGTATCATTTATAGCAAAAGTTCTTATTTTCATCTTTTTACAGACCTTCAGACCATTTTGTATTACTACACACTTCAAGGTCACAGCAGTAAGGTATTTTTGAATAAAAGCTTAGATGTTTGTACATACAAGAGCTACCACTTTTTAGTGTATATTTTCTGTGCCAGTGTCATTAATGAACGTATTATATAAGTTAACCCCCTGAAACACCCCTTTGTGAATATTATTCCTATATCTGTTAGATGTAGGATAATCCTCAGATAGGTTTTAATCTTAATTTGTCGTGCATTTAAGCCATTTATAAGTTAAGCTTCAGAACAATATCATATCTTATAAATTTAGTGACAATACACTGGACAAAATGTCAGCCATCACATCCACATTTCTGGATTCTGACATTAACAGCAACATTTGTACTCCATTCTGTATCTGGGAAGTTTGTCTCATATGGTTACACAAGTCCTAATGGTATTTCTTTCTAATAGTAATTTGAATCTAATACATTCAAACATATACTAGACCCAAGTGCTCTTCCAGTAGAATCCCTTTAACAGTTCTCCCAAAAGTTAAGAAGCATCTGCAACTATATTTAGCAGACAAAAGCAGGTACATTCTGATTCACAGCATCATGATGTTATGATGTTTTTTAACACTTGCATCTGGGAGATATACACCTTGACCCTAGACAACAGGGTGTTCCTCTGAACAGGAATACATTTCCAGAAAAACAAAAGCACATCATGGTAAATGTTGGCACTGATTAATATGTACTAATGCATAGCACATAGCAAAAGACAGAAAAGCAAAGAAAATATGCTTCTGAGTTGCCTGTAAGTAAAGTAAGGAGCAATACATTTTGTCTTCTTCAAGAAAGGAAGAAATAACACAATGCAAATTAAAAGCCAGGTAACTTTTAAGCTTTAACTTTTAATATTTAATATTAAGTTAAGAAGCTCTACCATGTAGCTTTTGGATCACCGGCTCTCTGGACTAATTCCCATGAACTACATAATTTGAATAAAGTCATAGCTTCCACACTTCATCATACAGAACAATGGCACATAGGTCTCACTTTTTCAGTTCACATCAGTTTCACAATGTAGTCACAAATATGAAGAGCTAACTAGCTGTTACACACTGAATAAGTACTGAAATGCACTAAAATGCACTATTAGCCATTTCAGTGTTGATTAAACCAAAAGGCTTTCAAGAAAGAAACAAATTCCTTTCAGTGCTTATTCTTGTTTCTTCTAACACATGGCTGAAAAGTGTATTTTTTTGTTGTTGTTGTTTTCTCCTCATTAATCCTTCCCCAGTACAGCCAGCAAACTTCCTTGCTGTCCTGAAGTTGTCTCAACATTTAATAGTTTTGTAACTTTGTGTCAACTTCAAAAATTTTGAGAGTTTAACCTGTCAGATCTCACTTGGCACTAAAATGCAGTTAAGAAATTGCTTTTAAATCAACAAAATAACAAAACATATCTAAGAGATACCTGCATTTACACCCCAATAAAATTCTCCTTGAATAACACTCCATATCTGTAATTTTTATTAAACAGAGCATAATATGCTGCTTGATCTCATTGGGCTAGAAAATAATACGTTACTGGTAGGCAAGCTTCCCAGTGCTGAATTTACCACACATAGCATTACTGTACTTCATAATGGTGAATATAGTTTTATAAGCAGTGTACAAACACACTACTTTGAAGACAGTTTACGGATACCCCTACCTGTTAAGATGTGTCTTGGCTACAAACTGACTGATCTAAACTATACTGTACTATATGCCTGTGAATTCCTGCAAGCATTAATGATAAGATTTGCCAGTTATAAACTTCATTCTTATGTATGCAGTAAATGAAGACATGAAGTGGTTGAGATCTCGTTTTGGATAAGACTCTAGTCCTTGTTAAAATGTTATTACTTCAGAGCAGGTTATATATCATCCCTGATATAACAATAACAGATGTCTTATTTGTACATTTCTTTTCTGCTTGCCTTTCCGCTAAGATTTTACAGTTTGTAAAAGATTAGAAAAAGTTGCTAAAGGATTTACAAAAGACTCCTGCTGTTTAGAAGACAAATACACCACTGTTTTAAAAAAATTTACAGCTAACAGCACTCTCATTCAAGCAACTATATTCTGTCTTACTTTCCTAATCTGTGAAATTATTGACTGAGGATAAGTTTATCAGTAAAGATCATTATGTGTAATAACAGGGACAGATAAGTGGTAGTGCCAACCATGAGCGTATAACCAACAAAACTAACATGTGCAATTTAATGTGCATATGCTACAGTATTACCTTCTCCAAAGGTTCCTAGGAATCATTAGTGATTCTATAAATAACTTAGATTTGTAGGGATTGATTTGAAGCAGCTTCCTTTTTTTTTTTTTTCTGTCTCACACTCAGTAAACAGGATGATTACAGTTAATATTTAAAACTTCTTTGCAGCATTTCACTTTCAAGAAAGTAACTGGAATGAGATAAAACACTCAAGAAAAATCATGCAAAAATTTTTGATTCCCTTTTGTTAAAATGTGGTGGTTTTTTTTTTTTTTTTTTTTTTTTCCAGCCTGCTACTGTTTCTCCACACCTTAATTATGCTCAGTTCTGAAAAAAATATTCTGGAGTAATCTGTATAATTTCTCCATTATGTGTAGAAATTCTAGAAAAAAAGTCAATTTTGAATAATATTTTCCCAGAAAACATTGAACTAGCCTAAGTTTGGATGTGGAGGTTAATGTCAGGACTCAGGGAAGGGTTAACTCTCCAAATGTACTCACAAAAAAAGTACACGCCCTGAGGCATGTAAAAGAAATCATACATATTTGTAAATAAATAAGACGAATACTTCAAAAAAAAAATCAGAATTGTTTCTAGAAGGAATAATTCTCCAGTTCCTCAGATGAGTAACCTGAAATAACTAAAAAAAAATGTTGTACTTCCACCTTTAAAATATGTATCATGAAGTTTTACAAATAATCATTCCAAGAATTTTATTATTTGCTACAAATATTTACTATTATCAACAGTGGAAATTTTGCTCCTGAGAGAATTGCATAATCAAATTCTTAACCTATTTACTTTTTCAGTCAGTTTACAACACCAAATTTCAGCCAAAAGCTTTGATATATTGTTCTGTGATAATTTTTGATCAAAGTAATGCAACCTCCCTTCTCACTCAGTGATTGATTTGTACATGTCTACACAGATGGGTGCAAAAATTACACTTCTACTCCACGTTCTGAGGTGGTCCAAAAAAGCTACACATGCAAGCCTGCCACAGTGGATGAGTCTGGCAAAGCAGAAGACTTTGATTAACAAACTATCACATTAATACAACTGTCTGGCTTCTAGACCTGAGCTATTTTGCACTGATCAACATCCATTTACATGCTTTTGTATAGATGTACACTTCAGATATGAATAGGTGCTGTAAACAAGTACAGTGCAGAAATCTTTCACAAATATATATATTATTCAATATGTATTTCCAGCTTGTACAATTTTCTACTCTACAAGAGTCACTCTGCTCTTTGGAACACGTGCATGGAAATTTTTACTGTTAGCTACAAGAGAAAATAGTTTAAAAAGGCCTTTGAAGAACATCAGCAACACATTTAGTATTTGGATGAAGATAATTAAAGATCTACTTTACTAATCAAAGAAGTGTTTAAATGGTGACTTGAGAAGCATTACTGACTGTAAGTTGATAAACCTACCAAACTACCAAAATCAGGAAGTTGAGGTGTAACAAAAGCAAGTAATAAATAAATCAGGCTACTTTCAATCATCAGTGAAAGTAATTAACCAGACAGAACAGGACTATTGTACTTCAGTATGATTTTAAGTCAAGAGTTAAAGATCGTTTTGGTTACTCTTTTGATTTAAAAATGTTATCTATTCAGTCACTGGTGCTGAATTGTAATTAAAGAGTTACAACATATGTAATGCAGGAGATCTTGTTGAATGACCATAGTGACTTCCTTCTAGCCTCAGATCAAAGAAAAATGTATTAACTCATTTTTAATTTAAACCCATTTTGAACACATCAGCCGAAAGATACATATTTGCACATCTAGCACAAATGTATTATCAAATATGATCTTTACAATACTAAATAACAATAAACTCATTTTCTAGGCTTTTTTCTTAAATCTTATCATCTAGCAACCTATTTTATCACTTTGAGCGGTCTCATCAACCTGCCACAAAAGACACAAGGTATACTAAAGCCATGCAACACGGCAGTAATCTACATTTTAACTTACCCTTAGGGACTACTTAACCTCTAGCTTTACTCTTTTCAGACAAAATGAATAGTAAGGATAACTGTGATGATGTATATGTCATAACTGTGTAAAGGTCAACAAGGTTTAAATATGTTGCGTTCTTTTCATAAATATTTGACTAATGGAAATGTACTTTTCATCTTTAAACCCTGAGATTGGCACCTCAATAGGTAGCAAATTATTCTGAACGAACACACAAAATACAGTTCCCTGCATCAACATCTGACTTGAATTTCTCCAGATATTTGTCTGAATATGAACTCCTAATATCAAGTAATGGTATTAATACTGTTACCACAGCTTACACTACAAAGATAAGCAACAATATCAGCATAAATTGAGTATCTTTACATTGCTTGGACTCTAAGTGATTCTAGACTCACACTAATGTAAGTAAAAACAGAATCTGGTCTTACATATCTCTTATTACTAACCAAGTGGCAATTTCACTTAGTTTGACTAAAAGGGCAAATGTTTTATTACAAAAGAATAGGAGACCTACCTTAGAACTGTATTTTGGCAATCTGGATATTTTTTAAACAACTGATGTTAGTATTACTGTAGACATTTGCTGGATGCATGTACACTCAAACCTTTTTCCCCCAACAACAACAAAAAAAGCACTGTTAACCTAAAAAGATTTTTTTCTTTTTAGAACTGAAATAAAAAATGATATGATGTGTAAAGAAATCATTAATAACTAGTGCTGTATGGAATTACACGCTTATATTTCATTTATTACTGCCTTAAACAATCCATCTATACTATCTTCCTGAACTGAAAAACACTAGTTCTAAAAAAGTAACCATATGATTCCAGTGAGAATGTCATCATACAAGTCATTAATATTTTTATTACTAAAAAGGGGTTTGGGGGAAGCTTTGACAATTTCTTACATCTACATGTTTTACTGGCCATTGGATTAGGCAGATTTTTCTTTCCCCAAGATTGGTATGGCTCAAGTTAGATTTAAAAACAGGTACCAGGGGAGGCTAATAAATGGATTAAAGTGGAACATAAATTCCCTATGTCACCCTGTTCCTTAAACCTTGATGTCAGTAACATGCCTAATCATTCCATTATTATAAATGTCAAGTATGCTTTCCATGTGTTAGAAAGAGTGAGTGGATATCAAAAGAAATAGAAGACACACAAAATTGTAATACTATTATAAACTTTCATGGAAAAATATTTGAAATTTTACAGTGGTCACCTAATACTATTCCAGATTATTATTTTCTTATGATTTGCACCCTGAATCCCCTATTATGAGACAGGCCTGGATATCTACTGCATTATATATGTTTTACTTCTTAATAGTGCTACTTCCATGAGCCAGCATGACAAACTGAAAACTGTGTTAAAGCAGAATAAAAGCTTGCAATGTGATTTTTTTTTCCCCAGTAAGTTGAGAAATTGTATGAAGAAATTTTCTTTAAAAAAATTAGAATTTTCATCTAGACAGCAAAATGAAATGCCTCGGCTGGAGTAGTTTTTGCACTGGATTTTAAGAACATTCCAAACAGAGGGAAAAAATGACAACCCTTTTCAGAAAAAAATGACATGCAAAAAAAGGATTGAAAGGAATGAGCTTGCATGCAATACAAAACAAAAACTGGAGACATGGGTCAGCAGTACAGTAACCTTGAAAAAAGGTGAAAAAAAAGAGCTAGTGGTTTATCATTCTTCCCTTTCCTCAAAGCATAGAACAGAAAGCGCTTTAATTTGCAATATGTGAGTCTAGGAATAAACATTAGAAACAAGCTTTCAAACTTCAAGTGAAGTAAAATACAAGAACATGTTGCCAATAGAGATGATGAAAACGTTTTTATGGAAATCTATAATAACAAAGTAGAAATGTTTCTGTATGAGATAGTGCAGTTGTATTTGATCCTATCAAATATCTGATCTGGCTGCCTGCATGATCTCATGAGTTTAGTTGCATTCTACACTTCTATAATTCTGTGACAATTATTCAAGACTACAGTCCTTTAGCAGTGAAAAATACTTGCAATGGTAGGTTAGAATCCTTGGGCAATAAGACATCAGGTATTTTGGAAGAAAAACAGCAAATGAAATCTCAGCTATTCAACTCAAGCCCTTAAGTACATGGTGACAATACAGATTTCACTACAAGTGGAAAAAGCCCTTAATATACTTTTATTTCCCTCCCAAAGCTTATCTGATCTAAACCAAACCAAAGTTCCAGAAAAACTGTCATATGCTTAGTGTTCTAGACTACACATAATAATCTCTTTTTGGGCTAGCTAATCATATGCAGCTCCCATTGAAGTAAAATATTACATGTGATGAATCATAGAAAGCTATACAAGCCAGCCTTCCTTTGTTTTTTTTTCATTTTTCTCTATGTGGGAGTAAAAGAAGGTGGACACAAAAAAGAACCAAATTACCATAACACCACAAAATTCTACAAATATAAGTCCCTGTAGTCAGCTAATAGGTACTGGTTGAATCAATGGGTCAGGGAGTTAACATCAATCTGTTTTCTCTTTCATAATTCCTGCTCAGGCAGAATTTTTTTAGCTTGCAGAAATTTGCTTGAAAGACATGAATTGAAATACTGGGGTTAGTTTTAGGCTTCTGTAGCATTTATCTTTCTACCTGAAATTCTTTTGACTGTAAGAAAAAAAGAAATAGACTACTTAGACATACTCTGACATACTATGTTTTCTACTAAGTTTATTAAAAAAAAACTTAGTAAAGTCTTGTTGTCTCAAAGTAATGCTTGGGAAAAATGCTTCAAAGTGATTGAACTTTTGCAATTAATTGCCAATTAGCAAACTAAAAAATAAATACTGAAAATGGAATACAATATCACAAAGTGTATTTTTATGACATCGGAATAATTGTAATTTAGTTGGGTTATTTTTTTTTTTTTTTTAATATACTCACACACTGCAGAATTACTGTCACAAAGTCAAGCTGAAACACTTGGAAGTTTTTCTGCTCATTTTGAGGAATTGATTGTTCAATTCTTCTGTTTACCTATAATACAAGATAGTGCTTTATAGCCTTATTACCAGAAAAAACACAGGCAATACACCTCTGTAGTATTTCTTCCTAACCTTCAAACTCAAAATTTGGCTCCTTTTATTATTTAATTTATCCATGCCATGCATACTAAGAATAGTCTTACTAATTTCATATATACTTTATAATGAAGCTCATCACCATAGTAGTGTATTGCATAAACACTAGCATGATTATATATATTAATACATTTTCAATACTCCTTTTCATCTGTCATGTATTTTTGTATAAATTTGTGTAGGTGTGTATATACATATGTATATATCTATGTGTATGTATGAAATTAATTTGAAAGATCTAGGCCAAAACTGTTCACTGATTTGGTTTCTGCAGCATAATACACTTAGGACCTCACTTTTCTGAACACTGTGCTCAGTACCTTGCATGTTCAAAGTAAAACTTCCATTAATTTCAATTCCATCGACAGTGCTTAGCATTTTGCGTAATTAGGCTTTTAAATGTAAATTCTAAGAAGAACATATGCAGGATAATCATATTGCTTAATGGTTGGCACCTAATTTAGATGTGTAATTTGTAAGGTTAATCCCCCAGGTAGCTCTGCTACCGTCTAGGGAAAGTAGTCTTGCAGCTCTGTGCAACCTATTTCCTCCCAGAGAGTTAGACTCACACATTGATTTAGATGAAATAAATATTATTTTTATAGCTATTTTCTTCTGCCAAGTTATCATCTGAATCCGCTGATTTTCCTGACAGCTGTATGCACAAAATCAGCAGTAGCAGTAATACAAGTGCATAGGCATTGCTCAGAAACTGGCCAGAGTAGGTCAAGATGATCTCTTTAGGCAGTAGATTATAGCACCTATGTAATTAAATTAAAGATCTGGCACATAGTACTGTGTATGTTGTATTAAAAAAGGCCACATGGAAAAATAACTGTATCAATGGACTTCACGCTTCCATGAAGAGTCCACAAAGGAAGCAAGGAGAGAATACCTATTACCTGGGCAGCAGTCAAACTACCTTAACACTTGTTCTTTCTGTTGATCCTGAAGAATTTGTACTTGGGTGAATGAAGCAACAAAGGAGGTAAAGGTCCTACAGAAAACAATGTAATTCATCACACAACTACAGTATTTCCTCTGCACAATGAATGAAGTTGAAATCCCCCTGGGAGAAAAGCAGTATACTGTATTTGATGATATTTTAAAACACAGAGACAAGGGCAAATAAACATTAAGTACCTGAATTTGAAAGTGGATATTTTCACACAGGTTTCTGCATCCAACTATTGAGAACTTCAAAAAGGAATTCCAAACACCAGATATTTCATCATGTAGAACTACAGGAGAGAGAAGCAGTAGGATAGAACACTTAGAGCATATTATCATCTCATTTATAGAAACTGATTTTTAATAACTCACTATTTTCAAGATTCCTTTACAGCTTGTTACAAAAAAATACATAAACACGCAGCTTAGAACCATAAGAAGTCTGTTTCCAAGTCCCTTAAAATTGATATGCTTCCAATTGATAATTGAGCCCCATGTAAAGCAGTGTTTGCAAAACACTATGCAAACAGACTTTTTTTTCCTGAGTTGATTCAATAAGTAAATAAGTATTGTGAAGAAAGATATATTGGATATAATATTACTGAAAACTGACTTAATTTGTCTGAGTTACTCAGGTGACTATTAGCAACTTGGCTGAAGACACAGAACAAAAAAAAAAAAAAAAGCCTACTTGCCCCCTTGAATATCTTGTATAACAATTCTGCTATTGTCATGCTTTTCGCACAGTTGCAGTGCCAAGCAACTCCATGAATACTTATAGGGGGAAAAGAAGATCAGAAACTTACAGTGACTAGTGAATTGGCAAAATTGTCAGTGTTTAACAGTGATGTATAGACCAACTGTTGCTTTTTTTTTTTTTCCTCCTTTGGATAACAAACTGAACATATCAGGTTCTTTCACTGCACAATCACTTTCAAGTACATTAAAACCCATGGATACAAATGAGATAAAAACCTGAGGGTTCTCGGTATTTTATGAGGTAACAACTGTATCCTAAATTCTATCTACTGAGGTGTGTCTAGTAGACCTGTTACAGATACAGTTGCTAACAAGTGAAGCAGAAACATTGCTCAAGTTTCCTTTAACAAAGATGTTAAATGAGCGGAGCTGCATTTCTCGAAAAAAGAATACTTGCAAAAATGACCATCAAACTAAAGTTTGAACATCACAAACTTCAGAAAATTGTAATAAACACTCTAATCAATGAGATTTTAGTTTTACAGTTTCCAACACAAACACATACAAATGGACTAGAAAATATAAATGGATACTAGCATGCTTTGCATTAATTTTGCTACAGAAAGCAATGCAGAACAGAGATTGTGTCCGGAAGAAGTAGGGCAGTCAAATAAAAAGACAACTGGATGGTCATAAAAATCTAATAAAAACTTGCACTTTGTGCATGAATTGATTCCCCATAATATCATACTACCATTAAGTATCATTAAGTATTCTCAAAACATAGTGCTTTTAAGCTCTGTAGAGATATTTTCTCTCTGAACTTGGCTGTAAATCACACTATGCAATCACCTTTTCAAGATAATGGAGTACACCTGCTAATAACAGCTAAAACTACAAACTAGCACAAAATAATAGAATTAAATAAACTAGCCAAATGAAACAGACCAAGTTGCCATTACTTGCTATCATACACCAACTGTAGCTAAGACTGTCATCAAGCAATGATAATTATTACTGGAAGTTCTCTGCCAGGTGTATCATAAGTTTCCTGATTTTCACCCCTACAGCTTACATGCTCTTTTTCATTTTCTCCCTCCATTTTTCATTTCCAATCATTTGGTTCTCCCACTACTACATTTTTTCTTCAGTTCTGCATACTTTTTTGGATGAAAACTTAGTTTTTATAATAGATGGACTAAAACCCCAAGGCAAGAAAAACAATTTGCCAAGGACAGACACCAAGAAAGGAATATGAGAACAAATGAAGCCTATAGGCCAGTATCCAACCATTTGCAGCTCAGAATTCCTAAGCCTCCCTGGAATCATCCAGCCTGGGGAATACTGAGAAGGGATCTAATCAACACTTATAAATATCTAAAGGGTGGGAATCAAGACTCTTCTTGCTGGTGCCCAGCAAGAGGACAAGGGACAATGGGCACAACACGAGAAAAAAGCTTTACTATGAGAGTGACAGAACACTGAAGTAGGCTGTCAAGAGAGGTTGTGAATGTATGCTTTCAGGTGCAATGTACACTAGGGAATTTGCTTCAGCAAGGGGGCTGAATTCCAGAGGTCTCTTACAACCCCAACAATTCTGTGATTTCTTTCTCATTGGAACAACTTAACTAATTTAAAATATAACTCACAGAGTGAGTTATATTTCACATACTACACTTCCCAACCATGTTTCACATTTCACTGTAAATGCTTCCTTGAGATAAAAGCAGCAGTTTACATACCTGAGACTATCTCCTTGATATAGCTTGCTATTAGTTCATCTCAATTTTACTGGACCTTATTATATATATTATTATATATAGGTTATTTACTTAATTTTTAAAACAATTTTGAAACCTACATAACTCCATTCCAGTACAAGAATCTAAGAATCAAATATATAGCTAACATGTACGTCAGATAAATACACCTAATACACATACAAAACATTGGTCAACGCACTGTTTATTTCATACTACTGTTCTAAATCACTCCGTATGTCTGCATTGCAGATTGAGCATCATGTGATTTAAAAACATAATAATAATCAAAAATGTAGTACTGAGCAAAGGAGATGAACAGAAGTAAGTCTAGAAGTTATATCTGGTAACATTATTGTTTTAAAAAACAACTTCATTAGAAATGATCTCACAATAAACACAGTAAGACTTTAAGGATCGCTATTTATTTCTTTCTAAAGGACCTGTAGTAGTAGTAAAGAAAAAGTACTTAGTTACTTTAAACATAAATGCCAGAAAAAAAAAAAAAGTCATAATTCTAACAATTAGAAGGCCAACTGTACCCTGGGCTGTATCAAAAGAGGTGAGGGAGGCAGTTTTCTCCCTCTACTCCACCCTTCATAAGGCCCCATCAGTACAGCATTCAGCTCTAGATCCTCCAGCACAAGGACATGGAGCTGGTCATGCAGGCAACCAGGATCATCAGAGTGCTGGAGCACTTTTCCTACAGGAAATGGCTAAATTAGTTGGGCTGGTTCAGCCTGGAGACAGTTTCCTTCTAAAATTTAACAGAAAACTTTAATTCCTGCATACACATGCAAAGTTGTAAGCCCCAGTTAGGATTCACTGCTGCACTACTGTGCCACTTTCTGCATCGAGTTTGTTCACTGCTTTTTTTTTTTTTTTTCTTTAACCAAAAATCAGGAGAAACAGTCATTACCAAGCCATACAGTTCAAAGCCATACCTTAGAACTGTAATGGAGTGGGCTGCAGACCAGCTTCTCCCTGCTTTGGCCTCCAGCCCCGTGAAGCTGAGGTGCCACTGCAGAGAGTAATGCAGAGAGTAATGCAAAGGCTCTGCCAGCTCTCCCCCAGCCCTCTCAGATAGGAAAGCCAGCGGGCACTTCCTCAGCACCGTGGCGGCAGCCACCACCGCCCTCCTCTCCTCCACAAGCGAGGACCGGGAGAGCACGTCGAAACAGCCGCCAGTAGCCGACAGCTACACAAACGGCGGCTGCGCAGAGCCAACTCGCGCGGGGCCCGGCTTCGCTTTTCTGCTCGGCTCTCTCCGCCCGGCCGCATCGCTCCGCCCCTCTCACCGCCCCGGCCGGGCCGCGGGGCGGAGCTGCGGGAAGTGGGGCGGCAGTGGCCCGCGCTGTGTGATCGGCGGGCTAGGAGTAAAGGGCGCCCCGAGGGGCTGTCGCCCCGATCCCCCGATCGCGGGTGCGCTGCCTCCCGCCTCTCCCCGCCTCGTTGTTCGGGGCCGGAGAGGCACAACTCGGCCATTTCTTGGCGCCGCGAGGCATGAAGCTCACCAAAGCCCAGTACGATGAAATAGCCCAGTTCCTGGGGCACGTGCAGCCCACCCGGCAGAGCCTGAGGAAGCTGAAGGAGAAGTTCCCTAGGTAAGTGCTTCCTGTCCCCGGCGCGGTGCGGCGCTGGGCGGGCTGCTCTGCCGGGCGGCGGCCTGCTGCACGCTGAGAGCGGGCTCAGGCCGCGCCACCAGCTCCAACCGCCTCCTCCAGCCGCTGTCTCCAGTTGCAAGCCTCACACAGTGCAAAACCACCCGCACACACACACACACAAACACACACGTCACTCTACGACAAGGTGCAGCTCGCTAAACTGCTGCTTTCCGAGCAGGATACTTCCTGCTCTCTGTGACCCGAGGAGATTGATGCAAAATAAAGTGTGCACCTTCCTCTGCTGCCCCTTCAAATGTAAGCTCTCGGGCGCTTCTCAGAGCTCCGAAGCACCACGTGCATCCTGACAAATGAGTCTTGCTCAGGGCCTTGCCTCTGCAAGTGAGAACAAGGGTGGAATCTGGCTTGGGATACTGCTTTATCAGACCCATGGCTCCCACACCACGCTTTGCCCTCAGTTGCTTGTATGTGAGCACCCATCTGCTTCCTCACCTGACAGCCTTCAGGATTGTCAAAGACACTCCCAAGTGACCATAGGCTACTATGGAAGTTGCACATGGCACGATGTGCTTCATGTACTGATCTTCATTTCTAGAATTTGCTTACTATCAGTGATCATAGAGTTTAAAGGACATGTTGCAAGGGTTTTTTAAATTTTTTTCTCCAGCTTTTCGAATGGGGTTATTAGTGCCAAATTGGGTAGAATTGGACTGAATTCCACTGCGAAAGGTGTGATATTGTCTTTAAAACACACTGGTAATAATACAGAAAAATGCAGTTTCTTAGGTGCTCTGCTTACCCTGGTAAGATGGAGATAAATAAAACAGAAAAGCATCCATGTGCTTCCTGAACAAGCCTTGCTAGTCTTACCACAAGTGTGACTGCAGATGCTGTGTGAAGCTGTGTGCATTGTGCAGTATGTGGTTGAGGAGCCAGTACAAGGCTTTCAAAGTGTCCAATGAAATCTGCTTTTTCAGGAAAGTGATGTAGTTAAAAATCAAGCTGAGGCAATGACCCTGTTGTAGAGAAGAATTGATGATAAAGCAAAGTAGCTGGTTCAGTGAGCTCATAAAGTTGCATTGCTGGGAGCCCAGCTCAGCTTGCACAGTACTGCTGCAGCTTGGGAAATACTTAACTGCGGCAGCATATGTCTGTACTTAGCAGTTGTCTTTCAACTTTAACATTCATGTTTATGTTCAAACATCTTCATTTTTAACAGCGGGATTTGGGCATGATATGAGGATTATCAAAATGGAATTTTGACTGCTAAGCACAGTGAATCTCAGCATGTATTGGATGCACTTACTTTGAGCTTCTTGACATATACAACACTGGACGCTAATTCTGCATGCTCTGTGTTGTGCTTTTCTGAAAAGTAATTTCCTGCTTTGTTTCTCATGTGGTTAACTACTTGCTAGTAATTTGTATTTTCCTTTGTAACTTGTGTATTTTAGTCTTCCACTTTTTCTTTACCCATGAGTTCACGTTCATCTGTGATACTGTTTTTCTCAATGAGACCTAATGTCTAAATTGTATTACCTATGGTAGGGCAAGTTGTAGGACATGTAGAGCACTGCAGAAAATGATCTGAAAAGGTTACAATCTGATTTATTTTAGTGCTTGTTTTTTTAGTTGTAGTTAGATCTGTGTAAGAATCACCTTATCATCACATATCAGTTTAGGTCAGACCTTTAAACTTTAATTTTTTCAAAGATCATTTTGTCCAGAAAAGTTCAGCTTTTGAGTGTTTGATTCATACGCAAGCTGATATTGTGTTCTTGTGTAGGTGTTTCCAGGAGGAAAAAAAAAAAAAAAAAAAGAGAAGAAAAAAGTAGAAACCTGTTCTTCTGAATACAGCAGAATTCATATTTTCTCTTTGAAAATTTCGTCAAGTTCTTACAAACAGAACATGATTGTCAAATAACTGGATCTGATTCAAATCTTTATACAATATTCTGCTTTTCTTTTTAATAACCAATCCTAGTGGAATTTTACAGGTTTTTTTTGATAGAATCTTCCTCTGCCTCCTGCCAGGATTTCAAAGGGTGTAAGGTTTCCTGACTTATGGTACCGTCTTGTTTTATCTTGCACAAAGTTTTTCCTCATTTGGTTCTATTCTGTTGAAGTCTTAGAGTATCTTACACTACATTGTATCTGATTTGGGGATTCCAGGAACTTTCTGACATTGCAAGTTGACTCAGTAGTCTCAGATCTTTCAGAGGTCCCCAAAGCCTTACTTTTGAGTTCTCACTATTGTGATACATATTTCAGTTCAGCTCGGAGTATTGTATTCTTCCATACCACAATTAATGCAGTCTATATTCCTTTCCTTACTTAATTATAAGTTGTTAAACAAACTTAGTGCCTCTAGCTTGACTTCCTTTTTATTACCTCTACTTTTATTCCTGTAAAAGCATTCTTTTTTGAACCCTTTTGAGTGCAAACTGTGTATATAGGGAGTTTCACAGTGCTGGAATTTCAAAGTATTAGAATTTATAGCAGCTGCCCTATGTAGATCTTCACTCACAATATTTTCATCTTTGATTCTAAGTAAAGAAGTAGTGTTCTGTTTGTGCCTCATCTTAAAAGTGTCCTTCTCAGTAATAAAGATGAGCTTTTCTGACAGCCAATTGGTAAGAGTAGCTTTCCAGTAAGCAGAGGAAGAAAGTACTACTAGGCTCACAGTGAGTTTGTTCGTTTTTGAGTATGGGTATTTGGTATTATGTGTAACTTCATATTAGGCCTTGGAAGTGCCCCAATGTGATTTGTTGTTGAACAATGTGTCTACATGGTAATGTCTGACAATGTAAATTGGAAAATATTTTGTTTATTATTTGCTAAATTTTACCTGTTTTTCTCAGTGATGGTTCATGCTCAAAGGCCCTTAAAAAATTTTAAACATTTTAAAATTTTAAAAAAATTTAAATCAGTGTTATTTCTACCAGCCAAACTTCTGATCATCTAAGACTGCTGAGTTATTATTTTTTCTTCCTTTTTCTCCACTGTCATTGTTGCTTCTTTTTGACTTTTAGAGTTATTGGTGGATAAGTGTGTTTTCCCTCTGCCAGCTAGCTTTATTTACAAGGAAGTATGTTATTGTCTTTTCATGAATAATTTCATTTCTTCGTATCTGCTGCTGCTTTTATTATCAAGCAGTGTCCGATAAGCCCTCTATGGTAGTTGTACGCAATAAAGAAGGCTTCGGCTCTCTTTCATCTGCTTCTTTTTATTTCTGTTTTTTGCTTGTTTGATTGTTTGTTTTCCTTTTTATTGCTGGAATCCGGGCCTGCTGCTAATGGTACCTGGAGATTGAGTCAAAACGGAAGAAGGATTCTCTGTCCTCTGCTCTGATGTTCCTTGGAGCTGCAGTTCCAGGAGGGAGTACTGGCAGTGAGCTTGAGAGTGGGGCAGCTGGCCATCTAGGTGGCTTTTGGAGCTCTATGCTCAGGACTCAAGCTCAGCTATACTAAATAGAGATGTCTTACTCATAGGTTCCTAGCCTGTTGGTGTGAGAGGAATCGGTTACATACTCTTCTAACTGGAAAGCCTTTCAAAAACTGTGCAAAACTGACAGAGGTCTGCTGTTTCTTGGCTGCATCTCCTCTTCTGAATAGTTGGTAAAATGTTTAAATAAGCACATGAACTGTCTTCAGTCTCCAAGCATTTATCTAGCAATTCTTGTTTAGAAAGATGCCTTTGTGCCCACAAGAGATAGAAACTTTTATTTCTTAAAATGAAAATGTAGTTTAAACTCTCTCTGCTTTTCTGTATTCTCACTGCTTATCAATGAAAAATTCATGCTCTGCCTACATAAACCACCTCACTGATTTCAATAGACTGGCTTATGAAGGAGGAGAAAGTAGTCGTTAGTGGGAGATGCAGAGACCTGGAAAGACAGATTAACTGATCACTGCTAAACCTTCCACCCTGTCTATTTTGAATTGGCAAATATTTTGCACTAATTTATTCTGTTTACATGATCTGGACCTTACAGCTGGAGCAGCTCTGAATTTATTAGGTTTTGTATTCATTTTTTCTTTAATGTTAAACTTCAGAGTAAATGAAATTTTGCTCTAGTGTTTGTTTTTATCTGTTATATGTAGTAAAATCTATCATAATTTAACATTTGCTATGTTCTCAAAGCATTTAACCTCAAATGCAAGCACTGACAGTAAGAGATGAGAAAATAATTTTGGCTTATTATTTGAAAAGCAAATTAACAGTATACAAACTTTCAGAAGTGTAGAATAAAATTTTGCGTAATGAAAATATTCTTACAATGAAATAAAAATTCAAAACGTAATATGAATTGATATAATTCCCTTTGGACATAAATTCTTTGTATTCATAGCCTTGGTATCAGATCTTGATCTGCATCCAGTGCACAGATATTACAGATGTCTGCTCTTAAGATATTACAGTTTTGCTAAGATGAACCAAAGAGCACTACAGGTTTTCCTTTTTCACTGTTGAAGCCTCAGAGGACTTGAAACTAGTTGGATTTGTTGTGTCACGTGAAAAACTGATTATGCTGCGGCTCTACATAGGAAGGAAACTAATTCTCCTCTGTAATAAAAATCAACATTTAACTCGGAAGAACTTTGTCTCTTTTCATTATTCTTTAGATTAAAAATAAGGTACACATTTAAAAATAGCTATTGATAGCAATGAAAGCACTGAGACACACTGAGCACTGAGCACACAGTTTTGATCAGGTTTTGAGTTCTCTGATTGCTATAGACAGCATTTAGAAGGAAAATTCTTACATTGGCACGTGTAACTTGTAGGCCTTCAGGTTTTCTTTGAAAGAGGTGGAAAGGATTTTTTGGAGAGTTGTTATTGTTGCAGCATGTTGTTATTAACAAGAAAGTGGAAGACATGAGTAAGAATGCCTCAGCAGTAAGTTTGAGGGAATACAATGTATTTTCTATTGTAATTTGATACAAAATGATACATGCATCATTTCTGTTCCTTACAAGCCTTCCCACCTAAGATGTACATTCCAGTGAACGGCAAAATTATCTTAAATGTTAGTCTTGAAATTTTGCTTGAAATGTGCAGCCAAAACTAAGGTTGTAGTTTCTGAATTCTTTAGTACTGATGAGTATTTTCTCTTAACTTTTTCTTCCTACAGTATGGGAAGGATTACTACATGGGTGTCCAGTTCCTTTCAAATAAAATAAAATAAAATAAAAATCACACAGGAGAGAAAGTGGAGAAAAGGTGAAAGAGAGAAGAGAGAGAAAATAAGAGTGAAGAGAAAAAAAATAAGGGGAAAAGAAAATTCTAAAGAAAAGCAAGAAGAGGCAAGGACAAAAAGAGGGAGAAAAAAAAATCCTTTCTTATGTCAAAGCTGCAGGGCTTGTCTTTGTCATTATGTTACTGTGTTGCTTTATAAAGTTTAACTTGGTTGTGCTTTTTGCCACTTCACAAGTTATATGGTAGTGATAATCACCAGTAGAGTAGGAATGTACATCCCATAACACTCTTCCAAGTATTTCATTCTAAAATGAGGTGGATGTCATCAGATAGACCAACAGATGTCTACAGATTTAAGGGCCAGATTACGTCGGCTGTTAAGTAAGGATGAAGTGGAAGTTTTAACACTGACCATATGTGCATTTAATTGACTTGTGGATTTTAGGGTGCCCTTGTACTCATGTTGCTTATACTATGGACAGTGGTGGTAAAAATGGTAATTTTTTATTTTATTTAAGAAACAGTTCCTCACTGTGTCATTCTTCTGAAGTCTGCAGATAAGTCTAGGATGGAGTTTTATGAGCAGAGGAGATTTTGTACATGAGATAGAAAAATATTTTATTCATGTGTTGGTTTTCAGACAATCATATTCTGGGCTATATTACAATAGCACAATAAATCGCTGAATACACTGTCTGCTGAATATGACCTCACCATGAAAAATTTGATGCATTAGAGTAGGAAAGGTTGGAATATATCAACCTTAGCTGACAAGGGACTTTGAATTTTGACCTAACACAGATGACCTTTGTGTGCAATAAAAGTGAGTTTAATCTCCAGGTCAAGGTTGAGGTGAATGGTAGGGCAGTGTGGATTGGTTTGTGCTGGATGTGGCTGGATCACACCTAGCAAGTAAGGAGAATCGAGGTCTCTGTATTTTAGAGTAAGCAAATACTTACTGACATAAAGTTTTCTCCTATATGTTATACCACTGTAGAAAAATCTGCAGTACCTTAAGACAACTAATTCTCCAGCAGGTGTAGGCTGATTCATTTGAAGTTCAATGCTTCAGAATAGAAAGTGTGAGTTGTAAATATCCTGTTCCTGTAGATCATTGAATAGGTAAGCTAAATAAAATTTCTCCTCTAGCATGCAAAAGAAAGACAGCAAGTATATTGCCTTGCTATGAAAGGGGAGAAATCTGGAAGCTTTATGTCTTTGACAGCTAACCTGTCTTTGGAACATCGTAAGTTTATTCCTAAGTGGTATCCTTTAAAAAGGAACACAATTGAGAGCACTCTGATCTTTTTCAGTAGGCAAATACAAAGAAAACAAGTCCTTTTGAGCTCTCCCTTGCTGTAAAAGGTATTTGATTATAGAAGCTAAGTTACAAAATGTTTTGGAGGTTGTCTAGGCTACATAATAAAGATGTATAGGTTGTTTAAATAAAAGATTGTTGTGTTTTATAGTAATCACAGACAAAATCTGTATCGTTAACTGGCTGGTGTTCCAGGAATGCTTTTTTACTAACACTAGTGGTACATGCCCTGAATCCTTTACACAGATAAGAGTGGTAGTGGTGGTGCTGGTGCTGGAGAAAGGAGGGTGTTCTCTTTAAATCTCTTTAAATCAGGCAGGAAAAAAAAAGTTTGAGACTAATGGAAAGAACCTCTACTCCTTTAATAGAGCCTGCAAAATATATTCTCCAGGACTGATCAGCTCTGAAGGCTCTGGAGGTTTGATGATTGGAATGGCAGGAAATCACGCTTTCAGGACATAACGAATTGACTAGGCCATCCATCATTTGTTAGCATGCGCTGAAACGCTGGGTTTGTGTGCACAGGTCTGTGATTTAGTAAATACTTGGGAGATGAATAGAGCTTACACACAAGGGAAGATATTGCTGTCCTTCAGCAGCCTTAGACACAGATCCCTGCTGAGAAGGCTGTCTGACAGCAGCTCATCAGTAACTGGCCTGTCACAGTCAGTGATGCCCACCAGCCATCCCCAGTATATTAAATGCATTTTTAATATCTGCTTCAGTAGACTTAATGAAGAAAATTTAGTTTCCGTACTCTGATCACTGCTTCCTCAAGTGTTTTAAAGCATTGACTGGAGCACTTCCAAGAAAGAAACTGTGCTGATACCTGGAGAAGTTGATTGAAAGTGAATGTGAAATAGAATGCGAATAGGAATGTTATTACCCAGTTTCCTTAAAGCAAAACAAAAATGTTTGGGAGAAGCGCTCACCTTTTTAGAAACAATTGACCCTCCTGCAGAGGGACCTTACACAGCATGTTGTACTAGCAGAAGTGATGCAGTGCTGAGGAAGGTGTGCACATGGTGATTCTGTTTAGTGTGGCTGGGCTTGCCAAAAGGCATAATTGCATTTCTTAGGCTTTCATATGTCAAGACTTGGATCAGATCATCATTCTGTCAAGCTTTCAGAGTCCTGAGAAGAGGATGGGCATGAATGGGAGGAATGGAATAGATCACATTTTCAATAATTTTGCTAACTACCATAGAGTTCTTGGTTTTGACATTTTTGCAAAGGATGTGGTGGATGAAAATCATTGTAGCATTCCACTATATTATTTAAATTGATGTAGAGAATAAATAATAAATAAGATACATTGGAGAATGAAACTTCTGCTATTCTTATGATTTCGCAGGCTCATTGGGAGTTGCACAATATTGACATCCTGAATTGTAAAGAATTGTTTCTGTAACTTTCTACCAAGTGATAAGATGCTTTGTTACCTGTATATAGATAAACTTAATAGTTTGAATTTCCTGGGAACTTTCAGGGAAAAAATTGTGTTTACATAAAGGCAAATATGTTGGTTTTCTTTTTTTAATGAGATTCAATGCTTATTGTACTTACTTCAAGACAGCAAGACAAACAACTTGATTTTGTTGAAAACATCCATTTGATACATTCACTTCTTGAGTTTTTTTTCCCCCAGGAATCCATTCTGTGTTCACAGAAGAGAAAGCAAGTGCTGAATGAGACCTATAAATTTGATTATTGTATGTGTCAAAACAGTAATTTATTAAATGCATATTATTATAAAAATTTAAGACGTGTCCTAAACACTTACATTTTTATAACACATGGCAATGTTAAATAATACATCTTCTTGTTAGCATCTGTTTTCTGTCATTGTTGGCAGAACCTATGATTTATTACTTAAATTAATGACTAAAACCATTTTGGTTCTGATATATGCCCCTGAGCTTATCATATCACTTAATAAAATAACATATATGCTTTGATGAGAATCATTTTTAATTGTTTACTTCTTTAAGTTCCTGGTGAAAATATCGTATCTTTTCAAGGTGAATGTCTCAGAAGGTCACACTGTATTTCAAACCGAATGAAATACTGATAAGGATTGTTTTCAGTAAGAATATAGATTACAGTAATTAATAATATTAAAACTGTCTTTTAAGACACATCTAATAGAGCACTGTTAAGAAAAAAAAAAAAGAAAAAAAGAAAACAGCATTAGAAAACGTTTGGAAAAATACTGCTCTGTTTTCTTCAGATCCAGTGATGGTTAAAAGCCTTGTTCATTTGTTTGACTAATTTGTACCATACAAGTAGATTTCAAGCTCCCATTGGCATGCTAAGATTTCGTGCTTTATCATTAGTTTTCAGCTTGTATTTCATGGAGTTCTCATCCCTGGACTTCAAACAAAGAATTCAGAGTAAATGAACTTCTTGTCAGCAGGCTTAAATTTACCAAACAGGAATCTGCACTTCTTGACGGAAAAGTGTTCTGGCTTGTAAACTGTTGTAAACTCCTTAGGTTGGAAACTGTGTTTTGTCAGCAACTAAAGCATTTTTATTAGTCTTATTGTTTCTTTTCTTACGTGTTTCTTAAATTCTAGTGTCCATAACAGTTTGAATGTGGTAGTGATTTGAATGGGATACATGATACAGTGCATGTCCTAAGGTACCCAGTAGCCCAATTGATAATGACAGTCTTCCTGTTTTATCCTGGAGGTTTCTTGTACTTGAATCCTCTGCTTTATCTTTCTCATTTGAGTAGGATCTTCAAGCAAGTGTCACTGTCTGTTGAAACTGGTGTAATGGCTTCAGGTTGGGATGTGGTGCTGAAGTGGACTCTGTTTGGATGAATATTCTCTATTTGCATATCTGGATCTAGGCCTGAAAGGTATTCAAATTGTTTGGTATTCTTGATTCCCAGATAGCTCCAGGCAGCTGCAACACTGAAGAAAAATATCATAACACAGCACACATTTGTCTTCCACAGAAAGCAGAATGTTTTCAGATTTTTCTCTGAGACCTACGTGATACCAAAGATAGTAGTTTCTGTAGTGTTGCCTGCTAGAACCTTTTCTGAAGACAACATAAAAACTATGACCGTATAGAGATAATATTCACTTCTATGACTGAAGGCGTTTTTATCTGAATTAATATGAAGAGTCTTTTGGAGTTCCTCATCATTACTGAGGACTCAGATGATGATAATGGTACCACTTGTCTCTCTTTCCATTTGTGATCTGCTAGGAGATGGCAGAACTTCCTTTCAATCCACTATTGATACTGGTGATATCCAATCCTTTTGCATTTCTTCTATGGAATGCTTGCATATGTTCTGAGGCTAGAACTGGTACAGAGTACAAAAACTAATAGCCAGAGAATGAGCGTAGATTCCTAATGGCCAAACAACAATCGAACATTAGCCATTTCCAGCTCTAATGTAAATACATGTTAAAAATCCAGCTGGTCTTCAGTTTTCAATACAGGCAGGCAACATGTTCTCCTGGAGAAGCTCATTATTTTCAATTCACAAAATATAAAAAGATCAAAAGAAGACATAAATTTCTGTTTCTTACAGAGTTTAAATATGAAGTTTTGTTTTGAACAGTTGGCAGGTACTCCAAAAAGGCCAAGCAAGTTCAGTTCCAAATACAGTGTTTAATGACCTCATTGCAGTGGGTTTTCTGACATAGAAATATGTTTTTCTTTATCCTATTATTAGAAACAGGAGAGTATAATTATTGACCAAAAAGTCAGACTACATTTTTATCTCATTTGTATTGTGTTCCTTTGACATCAGTGGTCTAAGAGAGAAAAAGAAAATGGTTGTTTACAGGATAAATGCATGGTTTCGGTCTGATTTTTTTTCTGGCTATGTCTGTCTATTATGCTCTCTAAGCATACTTTTTTCAAACAAATCCCACTGGCTACTCAATAACTACTATCCATTATCTTTCTGCTTATGTTTTTTATTTCAATTTACTATTTACACATGGACCTCACTAGTAATGGGCAAACATTTTTATATGTGATTGTTTTTGTGGCTTTAAGGTTTCTGGATGAAAATTTTGGCCATTTATCTAGTCATATTAGCCTGCAGTTCTAATGCTTTCAGACTCAATAATTTAAAAATACTATTCAAATGTTTCATTTACTTTGAGAAATTAATCTATTTCTTTGTAGACTTTTTTGGGGGGGGGGCAGAGCGGGGAGCGGTGGGATTGATTACATGACAGTCATTTGCTTTAATGTATTTTGTAATTGTTAGCATTTTAGTCTCTTCACCAGCGGTAATATATCAATGGAACTTTGCATTAGTGGATGTATACTGAAATAACCAGCAAAAATCATTAAAATATGCAGAGGAAAGCAACATGCTTAGTTTAATGTACTTCTGAATATTAAATGCAAGTAAAATGGTACATAGACATGGAGTCATCTGTTATATTTTAGTCTCTGAAGCAATAGCTGTGTAAACCTTAACCTCATAATTTTGTAAGTTCCACTTTATCATGTAGCTGCAAAAGGTAATCAAAATAAATCATAGAAGATGAAGAAATATTTTCTAGGGCTTTCTGAAAGCTTTCAGAGGTGGAGCTTGATCCATGAAATTTTTGTAAGCATATTAAATAATACAACATGATGTGCAACGTGTCAGGTCTGATAAATTATTTTGTATAGGACATTTATACAACATATGGTGAGCTGATATGTGAACAGCTTAATGACTAAATTATGTTAATCTTTCTTGCCATATTTACTTTTCATTTTTAAAAAATGGTGTTTTCAATTTCTGATTTTACTTTTTTGATCATGGACAGATATAAGAAAGGTGTAGGTCATCTCCGAGAAGCTGTGACAGTGATCCAAGGTTCCTCAGCTGTGCAGTGTACATAACACAGATGTTGGGAGAGTCATCTGTCAGCTATGCCTCTCCTATGGAGTTAGAGTTCTAGGGGGAAAAGAATTCGACACAGTGCTGTCACTGTTACATTTTCACAATGGAAGAGCATGCAAATATTCAACCTCCTGCTTAGCAGTAGTGCCCTGTCTAATGTCTGTGCTGGTTAGAATAAAAAAATAGTGGGTGCATCTAGGGCTCATAGATCTGACAAAGGTCATGCTATGCTGGGCATTTGAATTGGAAATTGTCTGGACTTAGATTTTATAAAGCTCCCACTGTTGTCGGGGAAAATTTCAGCAGGGTTTTGTCCCTGGAGAGGCCTCTTAGGCCCTTTTCTGTCCTATGAATGAATTTAGATGTGAGGGTTTCTCTGCCTTAAAACTGTTAAGTTCATTTTGCATACATCCCCAGAGAGAAAAACTGGCAGATGCTTTTGTCTTGGAAGTGTTTAAAAGAAAACTGCAGAACAGGAACAAGGGAGAGAAGGGGCCCTGTGTGGAGTCCCAGAACATTTTGGAAATGGCCAATATGCAGTTTTCATCAGTACTAAGGCGGGGCACAATATGGTGCCTGTAGCTCACTAGGGAATATGAATGTTGATTAAGCATACTCCCAGGCTTTGAAATCCTGAAAGCAGTGTCAGAATAATGGATGTTGAGCAAATGTCAAGCATTTGTTAATTTCGCTGTTATTTGGAGTTTATCTACCATGATCAATCAAATAAACTAGTGCTTCTCTGTTGTGGCATGTGTCATTGATATGGTGATTAGGGGGCTAGAGAGGCCTTCTGCCTTTTTTTTTGCCTTTTTTTTTTTCTGTTACAGGTAACAGATTACATATGAACAGCCATAACTTTAAGAATTGTTTGTAGTTGGTTTAATGGCAAGTGATACAAAATACTTAACAAAATACTTTATAGTAGTGAAATAAAATAGTACTTGCATATCTACCTTGCTAAACCTTAAATTCCATTGTTTCTATTTTTGGCCTTAAAGCTTTACTGCTGGGGGGGAGGATAAATTACTTGTAAGTGAAAGTTGATTGGAAGAAACCTAATTAAAAGCAGAAGTTAGAAAAGCAATGGTATCCACCCCAAATTAGTATTGTTCTATAAGTTAACTTCCTTTTTGCTTCTCACTCTCTTGGTTTCAATAAAGGTGTCAACATCCTTATTTTTGACTGGGAAACATTTGTGTGCCTTTTAGTTAAAAGTGGAGAGGATTACTTGCTTTTTTATAAGAACATGCAGTCTTTTTTAATAGTAATGTCAGATAAGTTGCTGGTTGTTGACTAACATGCAGAAATGTTAAGGGTCCCATCCAGAATATTCTTTTCCTCTAAATTCTCAATTGCTGTTGTCTTCTGGTACCCTAGTTGTGCTAATTTGTCATTCTTAGGAGCTACAAAGAACTCCGAGTTAAATGTGGAGAACAAATTAAAAATAAATCAGAAGTAGGAAAAGGTACTGTGGCATTTGTTCTTTTATTGTCACATATTAAGACTTCGGAGTACTAGTGCATAAAGTAGGGCTCTTTTTGAAAGCGACCCGAAGGATGTTGTCAGATTCCTCTGAATTCTAGTGAAGTTTATTTACGCTCTTCTCAATTACTTTTTTCTTCCTCTTTTTCTTTTCTTTTTTTTTTTTTTTTGCCAAGTCTAGTCTTTTAGTATTTATGTGCTTTATATTTTTATTATGTTTTTGACAATCCA
Organism: Lagopus muta; assembly: GCF_023343835.1. NCBI lineage: Eukaryota > Metazoa > Chordata > Aves > Galliformes > Phasianidae > Lagopus > Lagopus muta. Next base: position 31,374,710 of record NC_064438.1, on the reverse strand, counting down.
GAAATTTAAGAATTGTCAGTAAGTTCATGCCATATGACTTGATGCATATTGAGGTCATATTCAGTTTATTTTAACATAGAGCAAATGTTTGATGTTGAACTAGTTTTCCTTCTTTGTTAGTTTTCACATTATTTATTTACTGGAACGTCTAAATCTATTTTACTGAGGCTGGTTAAATTTTGGTGCTTAATGAAGGAGATGCTATGCGGTGAACCTATTGACTGTTTACATCAGACTGTTTAGCTAGGGAATGGAATCAGACTTCTCACAATCTTTACTGCAACAATACAGGAAACAAAGGTTGGTAATTGTGGCCATTTTCAGAGCAGTACAAAGAAAACAAAAATTTAAATCCTCAAGAAAGTGGATGAAGAGAAGGGAAACTTCTATTGCTAGAAGTGGAAAACAAGGCTAAAGAAGTTTTAGTATAGAGTAATATGAAATTATGATCACCTCACTCAAACTTTCTCCTGTCGCCTGCCAGTGAGTGCGTTCATAGGAAGTTTAAAAAAAATTCTGGAAGACCACTTGTAAAAAGGAATGGCTGGATTTCCTTCTTAGCGCGTTCTGCCATACCTCCAATGTTAAAATTATTTTTTTCCCTCTATGAAAGCTATTCCTTCTAGTAAGCTATACCTGAGAAGTGCAGTCAACTTTACGGTAAAGTGTAAGACTTTGATTTTGGAAAGACTGAAGTAGATTTTGTAAATATAAGCATGTATAACACAAAATAGTACGCTGTCAGCTAGGTAGAGTAACAACAATTATTCTCTGTTTTATTATTATTACAAGTAATTTTTAAATTATAAACTTTAATAGAGTGTGTAGAGTTTAAGCCTGAAAACTCAAGGACTAGCTGTAAATAGGTTTATTTCTTGCCTTAAATCAGTATCATTACTCAAACTGGAATTTAAATTATACTTCTATACAATCCATACTTGATACAGGTGAAATCCTTTAAATTATATCTGCAATACGATCCTCACTTGTTTAGGGGATTAACCATTTTGTTTTGGTTTACTGGAGGATTTTTTTTACTTAGGGTGTTCAGTTCTACCCTGGAGATAGCTGTGCAACAGTGTGTGTGCCTGACATGTGATGCATGCAAATGCTAAATACAGTAGCAGCATGAGGCAAGTGTCATTAACAGTAATTTATGTAATGAAAGCCACCTGGCTGTCTTCGTAATTAATTGCTTGTAAATAATAAATTTAAATATAATTTATAGTTTTCTAAATTTGATTATATATTTTTAGGAGCAAGTTGCTTAAGGGTGTTTGGGGACTTGTTTAGTTTCAAATTGGCACAGATATGCATTTTACATACAGGCTAATTTTTAACAAAATGAACAGTCTAATTAGCTTAAAATTGCCATTTACTAATAAAAATAGTTTTTTATTTGTAAACTTAAAAGGAGAATTTTAGAGAATGGCAGGAGAATGAAATTGGAAGAACATGTACTAAGATTATCAGGCTGATGGTGAGAGACAAACTCTGTTTGACTCCTATCAGTTTCTTTTGTTAATGAATCCCCCGATGATATGATCAAAGGATACCAAAAAGGTTCTGGTATGCGTAAGTTGAAAAGGTTTGAAAGTTATTCAAGTCCTATGTAAGAATATTTTTTTAATATTTGACTAAATTTTATTTTCATTTTTAGCATTGACATAGTACTTTTAAAGTTTGTATTGTGAATATTGTTTGTATTTGCTTACAGGGGTCTTTTTGTGGTTTTGGCATTTTGGTAGGTTTCAAACACGGAATAGTTGTTTGTAATTCTGGAAGAAAAAAAAATAATAGTATTTCAGGGAAATTATCTGCTTGCTTACTAAGATAAGACCAAGAGGTAGTTTCTTTTTCAGGTAGAAATAATACTGTTCTATTCCTGTATTGTCAGAGTTCCATCTCTAACCATAAAATCTACCGGTGTTTATCCATTCTGAAAATGTCCTGCTGTTCTTCTCATCATCAAATTGAAGTAATGGGGAAACAGCAACTTTCTTCTAACTTCACTTTTGACTTTTCAGGGACTGGATCAGAAATACTTTGTAGGAATTAGAATATTGCTTATTTTGAGCTACGCTTCCATTACTACTGCCAAAAGCTAGTTTTTCTATTGATGAAAGGAGATGATCATTGGCTGTGTTGATAATTTGTGTTTACCTCTGCATTTTATTTTTTTCACATCTGATACAAATTGTGTGTTGTCTGCAGTTGTTTTAAAATATATTGGCCATTACAGCAGACACCAAAAAATGAGGTGTCTACAGGAGGAATTGGTGCCCTGTTCTTAAAGGAACTTCTAAGTCTTTCTAAATGAAAAATCATTCAAACAGTATCTAATACTAGCAATTTTCCTCTGTCTGCTACTAGAACTTATTGGCCAACTAGGTCAGACATTATTAAAGTTCAAGTGGCCCAGTGGGAAAAGTAATGGCCTTATGCTACTATGAATTTTAAATGCTGCCATTTCTATGTATTGCACCATCATCTGTTCTTGCACATCACTAAATTGCATAGAAGTTGTGAGACCAACCAATGTCAAGGTCATAGAAGTGATGACTCTTCTCAAGTAGCCTTCTCAAAGCTTTGTCATAGTTATTCTCATAACCCTGTCTATAGGCAGCAAAGCTATATGTATATGCCTGCATTTAACCTATTTTATTATTATTGCATAGGGTGAACTTGCAATGCAGGAAGTCTTAAGGCTCAGAATCCTTATTTTCAACTTTTACTTTTAAATCTAACAAAGGTACAAAATCGACTTTGATGCTAAGACACTTTTTAGTAAGTGATTCATATTCACATCTTTTGACTTGAGTTGTTCTATAGTTTAATGAACTGGATGTTGCTGAATTTCAAAACTGATTAGTGCTATAGCTCTGCAAGTGAGCTTTAATCTTGTCTTGTTTTTAAATTGGTATCTTTAAGGCTGAAATGAACATCACCCCTTTCACAGGTACTTCTTTTTATCTATATGTTTATTGTAATTTTATAGCATTAGTACATTTGTAATGAGAGTATTTCACCAACAACAAACTGTAATGGTTTTGTGGTTCCCAAAGTACTGGAGTAGCAGGAAAGTTCTAATATTAAAAGATATCTGCTTCACAGAAATAACATCTCACGAAGAGATGTAACAAGCACATGACTCTCATACTAGAGAATGTGGAATAAAAAAGACAATTTCTACTGTACCTTAATTCCTATAAAACCTACAATTCGTTGTTGGATATACTTCCAAGATAAGCTTTGACAGTGCTACTTTGGGATTTCACCCATAACAGCTTCTGAATTTTGGAAATGCAAATCCCCTTGCACAGTCTTTTAACCATCATGTTTATCATCTTCATGAGGTGAAGAGTTCCATTTTGTGAAAGGGTAGCACTGACCCAGTGTTCTTTGTAGTTCATATTTACTCTTGTTTTTTGTTGTTTTGTTTTTTTTTACTGATCACTCTTCCTTTATTCCACAGTAAAATGTATGAAAAGTAAAACAGCATTTTTGTTCTTTCTGTTTGGGGCAAAAAATGTGGAGAGGAAGTTGAGGGAAAAGAATTGCATTTTAAAATGAAGATATGAAACAAGTAGAAGCTTGTATTTATATCTAAGATTTTACATTTCCATAAATCTCAGAAAGTGAAGTGGAAAGTTTACCTTATCCCTAAATGATACCACTGGCCTTCTTGGCCACAAGGAGGCTTGCTGATAGTCACCCTGTTTTCCACCAGGACAACCAGATCCTTCTCTGCAGAGTTCCTCTCCAGCAGGTCAGCCTCTCACCTGTATTGATAACTGCAGTTATTCCTCCTCAGATCTAGAACTCTGCACTTGCCCTTGTTGAACTCCACAAGGTTCTTTTCCATCCAGCTCAGCTTGTCTGGGTCTTACTGAATTGCAGCACAGCCTTCTGGTGTGTCATCCATTCCTCCCAGCTTCATATCATCAGCAAATTTGCTAAGGTGCATTCCATCCTTTCATCCAGGTCATTGATGAAGATGTCAAACAAGATCAGAACTTGGCTTGTCTTTCACTTCACTGTTGCCATTGCTGAAACATACAACCCTCTGCCTCACTGTGCTCACATCCACTGTTTCATCTCCATAAAATTTCAGCAAGTAAGCTTCAATGAATGCTGGTGTGTGCAATTTTTTCTGCATGAAGAAATTCAGTTGCAGTCCTTTGCTTCCTACAGTATTCCATGTCCAATGCCATTTTGTCAGACTGCCCCTCTGCTGCCAACTGTCACATAGCAACAAAATTTAGCAAAGTATTGTTGGGAAGATTCAACCTCTACTGCCATACCACCAATATGTGCTTCTGACATTGTGGGTCAACATAGTAAAATAGGAGGCATTACTTTCAGAGCTTTTATAATAATTGTAGAAGTTGTCGTGTTTGGATTCTCTTCAGGTGTGGCTCTATTACATGGGAAATACTAAGTTGGACAGTACCCAAAATCTTGGCTAGATATAGGAGCATGTTTTGCTGAAAAGAGGAAGGCAAGACATTCCAATTAAAATCTTTTAGTCCTTACTGCCTCCTTCTTGGCCATAGTTTCACATCAGCTGTAATTATGAAGTGCTGATCTGTCTGTAAGTACTTTATACTCACTGCAGGCCTGCAAACAGATCATGCTGGTGTGCTCTCCAGGGATGATAGTACAAGCAGGAACACCCAGAGCAGGACCAGGCCCATCCCCAAGCAACTTTTGATGATCTCCAAGGAAGAGATTCCACAGCCTCTCTGGGCAGCATGTACCAGTGCTCAGTCAATCTTGCACAATTTTCTGACATTGAGACAAAACCTCCAGTGTTTCAATTTGCGCCCGTTTCACTGTGAAGTACCTATCTCTGTTTTCTTTATACCTTCCCTTCATGTGTTTGTATACACTGATAAGATACCTCCTGTAATAAGTTGCATGGCAGTATCCTGAACTGTTACCATCAGCAGCTGCGTTCTTTTTGTGCTGTCTTGCAATGCAGATGCATGCTCATGACTCTGTTCCCTCTCCAAGTACACTGTACTGTCTTTTTAACCACTTTTCAAAACCGTGATGTTTTAGTTTGCTGTCAGTAGCATCTTGCAATAGATGTTCCAGCAATGTTTGAAGGAGCTGCTTCATTTTGCTGGGCAGCTTTCATTTTGCTGGCTATTCATGTAATTTTGCCAGTAGCAATACAATAGAGGCCAAAAAAAAGCAACCATAGAGTGGCAGATAAGTGGTTTTGGTGTTTAACAGGGGGGCCTATGTTAATTAGAAGAAACAGAGAAGAAGCCATGTGAAAATATAAATCTACTTCTCTTGGGGAGGAGGGTAAGGCTTGAAATTCTTGGAATGGTTCTGTTGAAGTAATTTTCTGCTGCAGTCACAATATTTTTGTACTGCAATCCAGTATATATCGACCTTGTTAGGTTCTTGCCTGATTTTTATTTCTTCATTTATTTAGTATTTGGGGTGAGTCCTAAATGATTGGAACAGTTGAAGCATTGGAGAAGCTTGTCAGACTAAAATGAAGTAGAAAGATGAAATCAAGGACAGCAAAGGAACAAAATAGAATGAATAAGAGTAAAATGGGAGAACAGAGAGATAATGGATATAATGGTCTTAAATCTTTTTGATACGTCACTGAGTATGGTTGGATAATTGTGCAGTAAGCATAGTAATGTTACTGGGAATGGTTTTAAAATACAAAAATGTGTGTACTAGTTGGAGAGAAGTCAAACCCAGGTAAATGTTGTCCTGTTTTGTGTTGTTCTGTTATTTAATTTCTGAATCTTTTCTCTACATTCAGTTCTACTGTTATGACCATGTAAATCTGCCAGATAATAATAGTTACATGGAGAGCCATTACGGGGCCATATGTATCTGGCTCATTTATAGCCTGCAGGGTTGTTTGTTTTGTTTTGTTTTGTTTTGTTTTTCAAATAAATCAACTTGAAGAAGCATAGCTATGTATATGTATGTAGTCTGCTTAAGTATATAATCTTAATTTCTTTCCTTTGTTCAGCTTTTAAGGCCACATCTACACATTGAAGATTGCCATAATTGGATAGTACACCTTTTGGGGATGCATTGTGTTGAATATCTCTTGGCCACTGTGTTGAATGATATATATTTAAGAATATTTAAAATCTTGACTGTATTGTCATTTATGAAATTAATGGATCACAGAAAAACAAATACATACAATAGATAGTTTAGTATATAATAGATAGTAATAGATATTATTACCATTTTTCTAGCTTCAATATTCAGACAATTAATATTCCATTTATCATGTATAAAATGTCAGAGAAGAAGGCTCAGCTTACGGCTGTCACACAGATGCACATGCGCTGGACAGACAAGCCCAAACTAGGTGTTATGGCAAAGATGCCAGAAACATGAGAAACAGATAACTCAAACTGATAAGCTCATTGCATAGCACTGAACACAGTCTAGCTTAGTTACTTTGCACCTAATGCTTCAGCTGGTTTATTTAGAGGTAACTTTATACTGTGCTACATAGACATACCTTCTGTTTCAACTTGAACAAACCATTCAGTCATTCTATTCTTCAGTTTTGTCTTTTCAAAGTGGGCATAAGACTTGCTTATCCTAAGTTAATATCTCTGAGATGTGAATATTACAAGAAGAAAGGCCATTTAAGTGTGGAGAGAATATTTACATTTAATGTAAATGTAAATATTTACATTTAATGTAAATATGATGTAATGCAGGTATTAAATCGCCATGCTGGAAATCTGTCAGAAGAAGAAGACTTTAGGCACTGCTGAATATTTGAACTACCTATGTTGTGCCTTAGTAGTTAAGCTCATGAAAGGGAAAATGTTAATTATTCATAGTGCTTTGCTGTACCATAAAACTCGATTTATTGAGACTATAATTTGTTCAAGTTGCATGTAGTAGGAAAATATATCAGAAGTAATTAATTGTATTCAGGATATGATGAGGTAAATATATCCACAGAGGACAATTGAAAACAGTACTACCATGGTAGTGATTGCTTTTTTGGGGGAAAAGAAATCTTGTCCCATTTCTAAACGTTAAGAATTCAGAGAGAAAAATTCCCACTTGAGAAGAATGCTTTCCAGGTTGCTTCACTGCCAGGTGTTTGACATTGAGGGGAGCCTTAGATGAATGAAGCTTATGGCAGCTTTTGGAAATGACCGACTCCAGGGAATCTCTGCTTCCTGCTGTGAAAGTTTCTGTTTTCAAAGCACATCAGTTTCAGTGGGAATGTTCCAGTGGTCCCATATGCTACTTCTGACAGAGAGGGAAGTTTTTAACCTGAATATGAGACAGCTACTGAAGAGTTTCCCTTGCTGCTAACAAAATGAATTTCAATATGTTGCCAATGAACAAGCGGTATGTTCCCAACTTCTGATGGAATTTAAGTCCATCAATTATTAAAGGAAATTTTGCTTTGTTTTTCTTTGTCTTTTCCCTTTTAACTCCAGTACCTGCTACTGATAGGGCTTTGTGGGTTTGAGGCTGAAAAAGAATCACCTAAACAATATGCTAGTTTGCTTTGAAACTCTTGCTATATTTTCCTCCCCTCCCTCGTATGCTCTCTCCTTGACCTAGCAGCAGGAAGCCTTTGTCTGAGGTGTTCATCTGGAACAACTTTTCCACACTTGTTTTCATGTTCTGTTAGATTACAGGGCAGCAGGCCTACCTTTGAAGCTCCCTTCTCTTTTGTTTCTTTGCAGTGCACTCCAGTAATTAACTTTGTCCTTCTTTTATTTGTTCCAGTCAATCGCAGTCCACTCTGCTGAGCATCTTCTCCCAGGAGTACCAGGTTAGAAGTTTTCTCCTTTGTGAGGGTTGACAGGTGCCTAATTGAATGATGAATGTCCCTTTATTTCTTTGTAATTGAACTGCCAGCTTTCTGATTGGTTTGGAGGATGTTCCCTTTTCCACATCAAGCACCGCCTGAGTCTCAGTGGATGGCTGCCAAGCCTACCCATCCATCTGTCTAATAACATCTAGCCTTTGCTTATTTGGTGGACCTGTAATAAATTATGCTAAACCATTATTATTCTGACAATAATAATTTCCCTGTGTTGCGTGGTTCCATGTGCTAAATGTTTGCTGACTTGCACTGTCAGTGCTGCTTTCCATTGCTGACAGAGATGATGATAAATGACCATTGCCGGAGTGGCAGAAGGCAAGAGAGGCAGAAAATGGAGTCATTTATCATGAGATGACAGGTGTCAGTCAAGTGGCAAGTCTCTGTGGAATTACTTTTTGTAGTTTTTCAAATAAGTTGTTTTTAAGCAATGTTCTTCCTGGTTAAAAATGCCAATTGAATTGTAAAACTAGCGTACACCAGACTTAGATGGAATTGAATTGAGGGAAAATTAATACAAAGATTGAAAGACAGAACAAGTTTTACTTTGCCCTCTGCAGCCTTCAGTAAACTTATTTAGATTCAATTATTGTGACCTTACTGGCTTTTACATATATGGTACATTGCAGTACACTATGAAGACATTCATTTCAATTGAACATCATTTCTATATAGAATCTCAAAACATAGTTCAGTTTGTATAACAAAGTGTAGCCTAGGCATCTGTTTGAACATTTATGATTTTTGTGCTTTGATATATGACACATTTGTAAGACTGTTTTTCTTTTGTTTTTCAAGAAACAAATAAAAAGAACACATGCCAAGCATCATACTGCAGAAGCAGTTGAATCTTACTACCAAAGGTATGACCTCCTTACCCTAGTTAAGAGTATCATCACTAAATTTTATCATAATTATAAGTAAATTAGCTCATTAGCTTATGAAGATGATTTTCTATAAATATAAATTAACAATTTGGGATAAATGTTACAGAATGTTCACATAAATGTGTTTATCAGTGTATATACAGAATATTTCAGGCTTTGGTCAGTCTGATCAAGAGGTGTTTAACTTCCTTGGCTTTTAATCCAGATAAGCAAATATTATTTTTTACAGTGCATATGAAAGCATTCATTATATACTGCCTATAGTTAGTAATTATGTAATTTCCATGTCAAGACTAATATTAATGATAAATTCCTTACAGCTAGTGAAGAAGCAGCTTCTTCTGTTGCAGCTGCTTGTACTTTTTAAAAAAAACAGCAGTTTTACATTGCAAAAGTTACATACTAAATTTCTGTATTGCCAGCTTTAATTTTTAGATCGCTCCTGTTTTATCAACAGAAGTGTCAGAAACAGCTTTTAAGGGAGAATGTCATTTTACGATATTCTGTAATTATTTGTGTCTTAAGCTAATAAAATGTTTGCAACATCTTATAGTTTGTCTGTTACCTCTATACACTTTATTTTAAATGTCACAATGACATAATTGGGGCATAATGATAACTGGTAAAAATGTGCAATTAAAGAATACTTTGCAGACTGACATATCTGAAGAGCTTACATGGCAAGCAAGTTCATACTTGTGATTATAGATGTCTGATATCCATGCTTAATGTTAATCTGTATGAACCAGGAAAATAAACAAAAAGCTTCCATTTGTTAACAATTAAGTACACTGTGCTTCTGCAGAATCATATGTTTAAACCTAAGCACAACCTGATTATATCAGAAAGCCTTGTGTGAATTGTACTCTTTGGAGGGCTTGATTTTCTTTTTCAAGTAGCTATATAGTTTTGTAAAAATTTGTACTGGATCACATCGCACTTCTCCCAATGTTGATGTTTGTTTAGGAAGAATATTGGCTTTAAATTTTATCATTTTAATAACCATATATATATGAAATAATTTAATTACTTTTAACTAGTATAATTTTAATGAAGTGTCCTATGTTAATTGTAACTGTAATAATTCTTTTCTTAGAACACATGCAAATAATTTAAACTCTTTTTATGATTATAATATTACTAGTCCCATTACATTGAACCTGACATGCTGAATCAGATTTTGCTTTTTGCAAAGTAGCAATGTTGTTGGTACCAGTGAGGTTATAGGTGTAACTAAGTTTGGCTAACATCAGGTAGGAGTACTTGGTGTTCTGTCCCCTTCTGTACACTCTGAGGTATGTGGCAGTACATAACTAATGCATTATGTGTGAAGCTATGTGGTAGCTATGCTATTACTGGATATTGTGTGTATTGCAAACTTTTAACATGGTTGGACAAAATGCACATATTTTAAAATTAGGTATGTTCTGGTTATTATATAGGAAACTCATCTCAATCCCATTTTTGATTTACGGTGTAATGTCTTGTAGTCTACAGGGGCAGACTGCTTGAGTCAGAAGGCAGTTTGAAATGCTGCAAGTGTAAACATGGCAAACATGTTGACTACTCTTTTGTAGCATCCATCTTACAACTATACATTCTGTGTGATATGCTTCTCCTACATACAAACAAATATTTGTGCATTCCTCTATCTGAAACAACACAATTTCGAATGTAGTCATTTCCAGTAGTCCTTGTTGGGAGAAAGCATAAGTGTGGTTTTGTGGAATAGTTCCTACTGTTTGGCTGAAACTGGTATAGGCTTCAATTTGGACCAACAGAAAGCAAAGTTATAAGAAGCAAAACTTTTTAGGACAGTTTCAGCAAACTTTTTAGGACAGTATTGCCATCAACAAGTGAAATCTGTTAGTCCATAATGGAATTGCCAGTAGCACTCCAATGTCAGCTGTAGCTGTGATGTTTGATCATCTGGGTGCATGTTTTCGAACATTAGTCTCAAGCAAATCTTGGTTAAGTATGTTGTTCTTTAACTGTCTTTTTTTTCCCCCACCATTATAAATTTTCAAGAGTTCAGATTTACATGAGACATCTTATTTTGTGTTTTTACATAGAATTGAAATAGGTTACAGCAATAAGCTTTTATCAGTTCCTTTATTCATTAAGCCTCAGAATAACTTGCAAACAAAAAGCCATTATCCTCTGTGAAGAGTTACATATAAAGATGTTAAATGCATTTCACAAAAAGGTAAAATGATACTAATATCTGTAGCTAATGAGCAGAAGAAGGGCTTCTGATGAATAGATAATAACAGAACTAGAAAGGCTGTGGCCTTCTAATGATTTGCTCTATAAAGATAGGATAAATGAGCAGGTTCAGATGTTGTTCTGTACCAGATTGTTGCAAAGCAGAGTGGCTTCCAAAAGTATTCTTCATTCCATCAACTCCTGAAAATAATAGATCCTAAATTTTTCTTTTAATATTTCTTTTAGTATTCTTCACAATATTAAGTTCATTTTCATACTCTGATTTCACTGAAATTAGTCTTTAGTATTTAAACTATTACCATTACCTTTGTTGATAAAATCTGCAATTAAACTTCTGAATGTACTTTTTGTGCATAGTAACAAGTTAAATAAGATGTACAGTGATTTGCACTATGTAGCTGAAGATCAAATGGAACTCAAAATCTTTTCAGTGAATAATAGAGATTTTTGTTTTGCATCTTTAAATAACAGAAATATAATTTGTTTATATGGCTTTTTGAATCTTTTTGAAAGACCATTGTCTTGATTTGTTGTCTGCTTTTTTTTTAACCAGTAACTTGAATCAGATTGTTGCATATTGTAAATGAATAGGAAGCATGGCTGGGGAGTTTGTGGTTGTTTAAAATATTTCTCATGAAATATGCTGTGCTGGGCTGTACAGGAATTACCTTTGTCTTGTCTAGGTACCTGAATGGGGTGATGAAAAATGCCACTGCCCCTGTTTTACTGGAACTGGCCAATGAGGTAATAATCTTCACTTTTTTCTTTGATTTTCCAAATGTAGAACCTAAGGGGCATATCTATAGTGACATTACTGATAAATGTAATTAACCTAAAATAAATGGTTGCCAGGCACATTAGACATTTAAAATTGTTCCCCAGTCTGTTAGTACTTATAACAATTAGACAAAAAGCCTCATTTATTAATAAATCAGTTAATGTAATTAGTCTCCTAACTTCAAGAATTGTAAGAAGCTGGATTTTTGTCTTGCTGGAAATTTCAGACTGTGCATAGATCTTTTAAGCACAATTTTACTGAAAGTTCCTACACTGATTAAGTGAAGTCGCATCTGTTAACAACTTTTAAATAACAAAACTAAGATTTTTGTTTTAATACAAACGGTTAAAACAGTTTATTTTCCTGACACCTTTTAATTCTGTTCATACAGATTAGAGGATGACTAATGAAAACTGCTTAATATAAGACAATTAAGCAGAATAAATTCTTTGGTATAGCTGTTTCCTAGAAAACCTGGTCTGTGAAAAGTTTCGAACGGTTGCTATTAAAAATCAGACAAATTTATCGATACTGTTTATTAAGTAAAATACGAATCTGGAGAATCAAGGCATTAAAATGTACTCTCTAAAGCACTACCTTGAAGAAAACATAAAAAGTTTGGAAGAGTGGTGGTGAGCCTCCTAGATAAAAAAAATCGATCGACTCACCTACCCTTTAAGATCAAAGATCGATTGAAATTGCATTTCAGTAGGTGTTAGGAGACGGAAAATGAGTGCTTGCATTAAAACTGATGTTGTATGAACATTGTGTTGCAATAGCAGCAACTTCTACATATTACATTAGTAAGAAAGAATGGTTTCTCTCTCACGTACATTGCTGAAGCTAGCAAATGAGCGATTACCTATCAATTACTAGAAGATATTAATGGTCTTTGAAGTGTCCACATGTCCTGATCATACTATTAGCAAAGAATAAAGGATTTATTTCACATCAGTAGTAATGTGTAGCTTTTTCTTTCATTTTTTTAACTATTTCTGGAAGAAACAGGTCTCAAACTACATTCTGTTTTCAGAATATAAAGTATGACCTTATTAAGAATTTAAGTAAACAACTTGTTTCATGATATACTGCACCTATATTATATGAGAACTGTCTTCAAAATATTTCAGGCGCAAAGTAATCTATGTTACTGGTTCATTGTATATTTTTTCCATTGATTTAGAGATTATGCATATCATTTCTGACTCTAGAGAGCGTATCTTTGTTTATATTACACTAATATGCCTTTGCAATACAGATCAAAGTTTTCTTCAGTTTAGAAATAAATAAAAATTAGATCTAAGAGGAAAGGGAGATGTACAAAGAACTTATCTGCTTCTGATTTCATGGTAGCAGGTATATAAGAAACGCAATGTATTTTGTGACTGCTGCCTAATGTGTTAGTGAAATGTGGCAATAACCAGCACCAGATTACTGCTTCCAAACAATCAAGCTGCCATTTTTATATGATAGTTAATATTTAAATGACATACTCTTGCGTCTGCTGACAATTGATGTAACGGTAATACTTTATGAGTCAATATATATTTAATCAGTGGAAACTGTAAAAATTGATGAGAAAAATGTTACATAGGTGCATTACAGTGTGTAGCAGCTCTGTTAAATAGGAACAGCTCCATATTACTATCTTTTGGGGCTGGTTACTGAAGGTTTTTTGAGGATATGTGAGACTACTTTTAAGTTATTATTTTATTTTATATGTGGTTTCAATCACTAAAATAAATCTAACTTCTGTTAGATAGAAATAATAAAATTAGTCACTGTTGTCTTCATACAAATATTTTCAGGTGAGAGTTGAAGCACTATGAATTTTACTTACATGCTAAATTCTGACATGAAGCATGATGGCCCTATTTCAAAGAAAGATGGACACATGATTAATATGAAAATTAGGGAGATGCAAGTACCTGAACTAATAAGGTAGTCCTTATTCAGGCTGGACTACCTTCAGTAATTTCACCATTTTTCATGTGTCAGCTCTGATGTGGGTTACTGGAAATAAGCAGCTCCGATGAAAGCATTTCTCTCTACTTGGGGAATTTAAATGCATCCAAGTACATACATATTTGGAAAAAACATATGCATAAATGAAACCACCTTTTTTGTGCGTGTGTCTAGTTACTAAATCAAGCTAAATTTTTTTGTACTAATATTGAGCTTGAATACATGTCAAGACAAATTCACTGTGGCAATGTATGAGCAAGGTTTACTGTTTCATAGTTAAAATTCCAATTCAGTAAGGGAGTATTATAATGAAATCTAAAAAGCTATGGTAATTTCAGGTGGAACTGCAACATACAATTTCTGTATGTATAAAAAGTATTAAAGTGGAGAAAGAGCTTTGTTAAGAGGGAAGATTTAAATTCCAGAGAATTTTTTATCTAGTTCAGCACATCTGTTGGAGGTTTTTTATTCAGCAAAACTAAGAAAAATCTGCGATGTTATGAATGCTATGCAATATCACCTGTGTGTGCTACATATAATAAATATTTACAGCAAAATATCAGCATTTCCTCTTTTCCTTGATAAGTAACCTTACAAAAGAGGTTTTATCGCCATCTTTTTTTTAAAAATGGTTCAAATACAAAACATATAAACATAAAAAACAGTAATGTATTTTAGCTGCTTAGAATATCACTACTATCTCCTACTAGCTTCTGCTAAATCTTAAATATATGTCAAGTCCCTTCTTGTTTTATTTCATTTATGTATATTATGCTTCAAGTGGAAAACAACATAGTCACACAGAGATACCTCTTTTTTGTAGCACGTGGAGAGAGACTCAAATCAACATGTTCAATTACTTTTTCAGATAAATATCTTTTAGATTTTCCCATGAAATTTGGTTTTCCTTTGGATACTGTGGATTGCTGTTCGTCTTTGTTTCAAATAGTTGAGATTAAGAAAAGCTACTCATGTTTCAAATGGTTTTGCCCTTTATTTTTAATCTACAAGTAGATTACAATGCTGATGAAGTAACCACCTCAAACAGTATTGACATCTCTAAATTCTCTTCTATTTCTGTTGAGGTAAGATGGACTTTGCCCCATCTCTCATGGCTCGTATTGTGTTGGAAAGATTTCTACAAGAGCAGGAACAAGCCATCCGTAAGTGTCTCTAGTATTTTTCTTCCTTTCTGTTTTTTAAATTCTGGGATACTAATGTCTGAAACTTTTCTTCCGACTAAAACAAAAAAATAATAAACATAAGTGAGCTAATGAGGGCAAAATTTTAAGGCTGGTATCTTCCAACAGTTAAACAGTTAAATAGTTAAATGTAAAAGGACCACCCACATTTTAATAATACTTAAATGAGCACGTTCTTTTTCCTTCGTAGATTTTTAGTATATATATCCTTTCAGTAAAATAGAGGATGTGGATCTCACACTACACTTAAATGTTTAAAACTATGTATTTTGAAAGTCAGTAATTACCAAAAATAAGCATTGAAAATAAACCTAAGCCACTTTTAATTTTGCAGCACTGGAGAAATATTGCCGCTAAAAGCAAAAGTGCATTTAACTGATCTCAGTACAAGAAAATAAGAAAAAGAAATGAAAGAAAAGAAAAGAATAGAGCTACAGGAGGAGGTTCAAGACTAAATTAATTTGCCACTGAAAAAATACATTTTGTTATTTTCTCTGTGTCAACTGCATGATTAAAACCGGCTGTTAAGTGAGCTCTGGGGATGTGCTCGTAAAAGATTTATGAGTAATATTCAATGTGATATTCAAAGTGAGTCATGAATATCAGGGTAATTGCTCTCAGTGCTGGCTCTTTTACTAGGCAGGAGTTTGTCAACTGCCCCATAAATATTTGCCTAGTCTCATGTAAAAAAGACAATTTCATCTTCTGCATTTTTATTACCTAGTGTAATGTTTACCTTTGGAGCTTGACTATGGCAGAATAGGTAAAAAGCTTCAGAATATGTTTTATGTGTATAATCTTCTCTTTTTGAAAGCAAAAGATAATACCTACTAAAATATCATGCAGTAGCATATGGTGGTTTTTGTCAGGGATTTTTCCTTTGGTTTTCTTTGAATCTGCACAGTTATCAGTGACTGGTGGCCCAGTTACCTTCTGAAGGTTTCATTTGAATGAATTAAGTACTTCCCCTAAAAATTCAATATCATTTCAATAGATGTAGCCTCTAAAGTAACCTGCAGTGATGCTTCATGAGCAAATCACATGATGTCAGAATGGTATGGTTTCGATTTAATCAAGAAAGAGATTAAAGTGGATGTGTGTTATTTTCAACTTCGCCGCAGCACCGCCATTTGTCAAAGTCAACCTTCTGATTGCTTTGGACCTACTGCTATCCAGGTCTTGTCAAAATAGTAGTCAGCACAATCTGAAGCAGGTAGAGGAGTAGCAAACATAGTAAAACAGAATTCATTAACTTGTGAATTATGAAGTTAATATATTCATCATAAATTTTCTGACTTAATTTGTCTTCATAATGCTGGCAATGTTTATTGTGTTTTTCTTCTTCCTTCTTTTATTTATTTATTTAGCATCATCTTATACTCCACAAATGCAGTGCAATTTTGAAGTAAACCAGGAAGGAGTACAAACATATTCAGAAACCTGTTTAGGAAGAGGTGTTCCAAGAATGTGGTTTCTGGGGATAAGAGGAAAATTGTTTGTATCTTACTATGTTCTTGAATTACACTTAATTAGGTATAATAAATAAATCCTTATTTTGAAGCTTCTTTTAGATTTTATAGCTTCTTAGCTTGATACCAATTCTGTTGTGATCTACTTTTTCAAAAGTAAATTTGTAACACTTTTTTTTTTTTTTTTTCAGAGGGGATTTTTGAGACATAAAACACTTTAAAGCCACTATTTGTTACATGTCTGTCAGTTGTTGCTGACTTGTAACATACCTCTGGAATGATGAAAAAAAATCTTTCATACTGATCAAAACTGTGAAGAATTAGTTCTAGCACAGACTTTTAGTCATATTAGCTAACAATACATTACCCTTCAGAGCTCATTTTGTTTTTAATTTTCCTGAAAATGTGTATGCTGTGTCATACGATATGGGTGTGGTACAGGAATCACAGGGTTGTTACAATACTGCTGAAGTGTTTCTAGGGAAGGAGCTGTAAGGTACTCTGGCTTCTATTCTGACAGTTCCTTCTCCCTCACAGCAGCGACCTGGCTGGCCTTTGGCAATGAAATTCAATGCACATGGCTCCGCAGTCAAATCATCAGATTTCCCTGTGTGTATATTAGAGTTTTGTAATGTGTTTCCATTATGAAACAATGCAGGGATAATTGTCTTTGGTAGCAATTAGCTAACAGGTTTGTTCAGTGCTATTGGCAGAGGCATCCATCATCCCCTCCCTGACCACACTTTTTTGTCTACTGTGGACTATGGAGATCAATAGAATTCTGTATAGTGGAAATCACCCCAGCTTTAATGAGCTGCAAGTTTCAGTCAGTCTTGGTTTTGTATTTTTAATTTCTCCGCTTTAAAGCTGGAAAAAAGCTTTCCCTCTGGGAGAGGAGAATACTGTAGCTTTACTATTACTTTCACTAATCAATTCATGGTTCTAACTCATTTTACTTCTATGAAAAATATATGGATGAAAAAGATTGGGAGAACAGAAGCATACAGCTTATTGCTCCAGTAATACTACATTCTACTAAAATATGTATTTACTAAAATAGCGTACTGTAAATTGTTTGGTGTTGTCTTTTATTCTCTTGTATACAGACTTCAAACCATAGAATTACACAGTGAAAGGATTAAAAGATTGCTACTGTCACAAATCTTATTTTAAAAGAAGAAACCTAACTTATTTTTCAGTACTCTGTTTGGAGTATGAAGACAGGATATTTTGTCTATTTTTAAGAACCATGTTGCATCAGGTCAAATTTTTTTGTAGTGTGTGCATCTTCATAAGCAACATTTTTTGGAGAGTACTTTTTGTTGCTGAAGAATGAGAAACTAGAAAAACAGATCTGTGAGCAAAGGAAAAGCGGAGCAGAATTACCAGTGAGCAGAAATATTTGCATTCCTTCTTGCAAGTTAGGCAAAAAAATGTGTTGAAAGCAGAGGGTAAGTCTTTATTTAAAAATACATTGATCTAATGATGAGAAAGCTTGCTATTATAGAACTCATAGAGCAACTAACAGTAAAATAATGCCATTAGTATTTTTTTTTTTTTTTAAAGAGAATTACGGAGCGTGTACTTAAATTTTCTCCAAGTTATTCAAATATAGTGGACGCATAGCATGCTAGCTTTCTTCCATTCCAGAAAATAAGCTTCTTTAAAACTTTTTTCTTCATCAGGTGCTTTGGTCTTAGGGTGGAAATTACTGGGTTATCAGATTCCCTATTTATGCAGTATTAATGCTGTTGCAATCAAAAAAACTATTGAATTCTCCACAGTTTGCTGGTGTCAAGTCATAATAGCGCTCAGAATTGACTCTCAAGTACTAACTGTTCTTTTAAAGTGCATTAAAGACAATTATATAAACAGTAATCACCATTCCACTGTGGTGATGAAGCACAATGTCAAAGAAGGGTACATGGTTTCTGGATAGGAACAAAATTTATCCTTTTAGTTTTTGTTTTTTGTAGGTCTTCTATGCTTTTGTTGTATTATGATTTTTTTACTGTTTTGAAACTACTGGAGAAGCCATGTGTGTCAGTTTTCAGTCTGTCACAGGCTTCAGGTTCTACTAGGATGCTGAAGAATTTGAAGAATGTACTCTATTCTTTGACTTAACCAAGTTCAAAACGTATTATTCAATCAAGCACTGTAATAATTCTTTTGCCTATTACATTATTCAATAGCTCAGATTATTCTATCAGTGTATGGAAGATTAACTCCAAACAAAACTGTGGGGCCCAGGGAAAAGGGTACTTTCATAATGAAGCTTTCTAAACCTAACATCATAGATTGCAGTTATCTCTGTAATCCTGAAAATAAAATTGATGTTGTCTTTAAAATAGGTAACTTCTGCATTTGCAATCTTACAATCTTTGTAAGGTGTTAAATTCCAACTGTAAAGTAAATTCCAGATTACAAAACAGTTTTCTAGGAGGGCTCTAGTAAGTGGTGAATAAAGGGGGAGATAATCAGTTCCTTCAATTTACTGATTCTCCTGTTAATAAAGCCCGGGTGTCTATTGGTCTTCTCCACTGCCATATTACAGTGCTGGCTCACATTCAGCTTGCTGCCTAGCCGGGGCCCCCAGGTTTTTTCAGTGGAGCTGCCTGGTCGTGGGCCTAAGCAGCCTAAGCAACATGCTCTGGGTTTCCCTGCTGGAACAGAGACTGGATCAGATGACCTTCAAGTGTCCCTTGCAACCTCAAACATTCAGTGAAGTTGAGCATTAGAGCAGAGCAGTGCTATTATTCATTGAATTGATTGAAATACATCCACAACGTACTTGTCAATTGAAAGCAGTGAGATGGAAGACAAGAATTAGAAAACTTGTAATGCTGCAGAATGCTTGTTTTACAAATTGCATAGTGTAACTACAGTTATTAAATTCTAGACAGTATGTGTAATAAAAAGTAATTTAAAACTCTGACTTCAGGAGTGTCTAGTATTTTTATTGCAGCCTACCTAAAAGTAATCTATTTGATCTGTGAATACTATGTAAATGTGAACTCCTTGTTTGTCAACAATCCTTAATATAGATAAAGTTCATTTTAAAGTTGCCTTACCTCTCTTAGAAAATGCTTCATTCTTCACATTTTTAAGTTATTTTCAGTCCAGGACAATCTCTTACCCAAGAATATCAAATTGCTTAAATATTCAGAGATTAAAATATGTATTTGAATGTCTTATTTCATGTTTTTCCTTATAAAAAATTGTTAATACCTAATATACATACCGTAGGAATGTGCTTCACTTTTAAAAATGTATTACCATTGACTAATTATCAAAATGCTGTAATGCAGAATCCATAGAAGTGAGGATTTGGTTTCAGGCTGATAGCCTGGAGTTAGTTCAAATACAGCACCTCTAAGCAACTTTAGTACGCACTTGTCAAATCAAAGAAACAGGAGTAATCTTTTAGGCTGTAAAAAAAGCTAAATACAATAAATTACTGTTTGTAAATATACCATCTTGGTTACAACAGCACCTTCAGTTTTTATCTACTGAATACATGAAAAGTTAAATTGCACGAGGTAGCCTTCTCTAGTAAAAATTACAGGTGTACAGTAGGTATTGACAAGGTGCTGTTGTACATTTTGTACAAATGCTGTACATTTTGGTGTTTTTTCCTGTTAATGAAATTTAATTCTAGGTAATTAGAATAAGGAAACAAAGTTTTGGTTTTTTTTTTTTCTGAAGAGCTTACTAACTTCTGACTGTGGTCCATTAAGTTTGCATTCTATTGACTGACAGTTATTTCACTGTTGCAAGAAGATAAAATTGCATAAATTACAGTTCCTTTGCACTTACACACGCATTATTAAACACTGATTCTTGAGAAAGTGTCATTTTTAATACTGAATAATGATATTACTTCTTAACAAACATTTGAAGTTACTTTTAATTTTCCCATTCCTCCATCTCCCTATCTTTGGATTCATATTGATAAGACAGTGTGTTTTTTTTTTGTTTTTTTTTTTTGTTTTTTTTTTTGGTTTTTTTTTGTTTTTTTTTTTTTTTTGTTTTTTTTTTTGTTTTTTTTTTGTTTTTTTTTTTGTTTTTTTTTGTTTTTTTTTTGTTTTTTTTTTGTTTTTTTTTTGTTTTTTTTTTACAAAGATAGGTCAAGAAATATAGCAGATGTTTAAACTACGCACTCAGAAGTAGAAGTCCTCTGTTAGGGGAAAATAAATACATTTTTTTAGGTTTGTCGTTAGTCCTTCCTTTAGAAACCTTAATAAGAAGTCAGGAAGATAGAAACGATTTAATAAATTCATAATCCTCAAAACAAAAACAGATGAGACTTCCCTACTTGCATGTCTGGAATAGATTCTGCCCCAGAAAGCAGAGTATGGTCCATTTTTTGATCTGCTGTCAGTATTTTATCTGTTCTCCTTTTAGGAATGGGGAATTATTTTTCTTCCTGTTAATAGTCTGCTTTTTTAATTTGTCACGTAATAGCCTGATGATGTAGGCAAGAATAGGTTACAGAATAGGTTTCAAATGAATGTATTCAGAGCAAAGTTATCTTACTAATGAGAATTAGGCAACTGAATTAAAACATCCTCTGAAGAAAATGGGGATTGGTTCTGGATACATGCAAACAGATTTTTTTCATACCATGAAAACTTGGGTGAAGAAAGCACAGCAGAACAGGAGCAAGAGACTGAGGCTACAGTACAAATGAACAATTTTTATTTAACTAGTTTTACTATATGCTTTCAACTTGAATGCTGATGTATTTTAGTAAATTTGTGGCCTTTCCTGTTATATGAGAGAAAATATTTGAGTTAATGTTTTTATTTACAATCATTCTGGACAGCATGCAATGCTGAATTGAAGTGAATGGTGCTGACATGATATAGCTTCTTACCACTACACCATCTTGATGATCTTGAAATACTGGCTTATTCACTAGCCATGCTTGGGTTTTTGTCCAGATATTATTCCCAGTTTACAAATGAAACAGTTGAACCATAAATAGGTTAATTTACTTGGCCGCAGTCCTGCAGAGAGCTTGTGTTAAAGCAAAGACAAGGATTCAATCTTACACTTGTCAGGCATGGATTTATGAGAGCTAGACACTTCCAAATCTACTTGTACCCTTTCCCTGCTTCTTCTTTAAACTAGATAGGGAAAAATGAATGAATAAAGAGCAAAGGGCAATTTTTCTTTTTGGCTTATATAAGTCTGGTGTTCACTTTTTCTAAGGAAATTCAAGAGCTTTTCTTTAACACTGAGCAAGCCTCAGTCTTTCTATTGTTGCATAAATGTCTGATAAATGCAACTTCAGTAGTGCACTGATAAATTTGTGCTAGAGAAAATTTTTCTTGAGATAGCATTGCTGAGAAAAGCTATTTGCCTTCAAATCCTGAAAGTTACATTTCTTTGTACTATTCTAACTTCTTTTTTTTTTTTTTTTTTTTTTTGAGTGCATTAGAGAAAGCCAGTGTCCCGAGTAGCACATTGTGTGTTAAAAACTGTGGATTGATGAGCTACCTGATCAGTATTATCTCATATTTTAGATCATGGCAATCCAATACAGTAAGTTGTTTATAGAAATGACCATCCTCAAACATGAAGCAGATATCCTTTAGTGTAAGATTCATTCCTTCAAAAGCAGATACACTACTATTTGGGTAAATAATGCTACTTCAGCATAATTTAACAGCAGCACTGGGAATGCTGTCTTCTCTAAAAATGGCTTGCACTGCAAATAACCTAATTTAAACTTATCTTCAAGTTTCTTCCCCTCACATGCATATAGTACAATGCTAAAATACAAGCATTAAATGTCTAGAACATCTTTTCACCAGTTTTCTCCAAAATGACTATAGCATCGATTGTACTAAAGGAACTGAAGAAGCAATTCTTGGCATCATTTTTCTGTATTTCAGAATGGCTGTGCTTGGGCAAACAGGATAAAAGCTAAATGCATGCTGAATGCAGTGCCTGAAGGGTGCTACTGAGATATCTCAATTAAAAAGCTGATTATGCAACAAAATATCAGAAGAATCATCTGCAAGGGAAATCCAAATATTTGATATCCTCAGAACTGTCTTAAGCAGCCAATGTAAACCACTGAAGAAAGCAATGAAGAGCAGTCAGAAAAACACTGAAGAACAATTTGCTGAGGGCTGTGATTGTTTCCTTTTTCCAATGTAGTTAAAATATCTCCTCCCCCTTTATTTTTATTCTCCTTTCTTTGAAGATGATGGAGCCTTCAGGCAATAACTACCTGAGTTTAATCACTTCTTTGACTGAGGAGACTGGAACCTGCTATTTGAAAGTCACTAGAAAATAAGCAGGTCAGAGAAGTATAATGCTGCCAGCTAAAATCTATTCTGATTTTAAAATGAGTAACTAAACATTAGTTAAACTACGATCATGATGGAATTTATTTAGAAACCTCAGCTAGGAGGGGAA
The DNA here is from genome assembly GCF_023343835.1 of Lagopus muta. Lineage (NCBI taxonomy): Eukaryota > Metazoa > Chordata > Aves > Galliformes > Phasianidae > Lagopus > Lagopus muta. The sequence continues at coordinate 31,351,899 of NC_064438.1, read as the reverse complement.
AACATGCTTCCTGGTTTTAGGGCAATCCTGGTTTTGGGGGCACATGGCAACACTTCATGATTTTAGGGAGATCAGTACTGTACTGTTTGGCACTGTAGAGGCTGTCAGAAAAATGTCATGATTATGCTCAGTAGCAGAACTCTGGTCCCCTGTTGTATTAACCACATTGTACAAGAAAGCCATTGATCCACAGAAGGATCTGGAGGGCCACCAGGATGGTGAAGAGGCTGGAGCACTTGCCCTGTGAGGAGAGTGAGTCTAATGGGACTGGAGTTTTTCAGCTAGGAGAAGAGATGGGCTCAAGCTGCTGAACAGCAGCCAGGCTGGGGCCTGTGGAGAAAGAAGACAGAGCCAGGCTGCTGACAGCTGCTCGTGGCAGTAGTTTGAGAAACAACAGGTGTGAGATTAAATGAGACAACTTAAACACTTTGAATAACTTGTTGACTGTAAATTCTGGTTTTTGTTTTCCTAAAGTAGATGCTTGTTACTTACAAAAATAATTTTGCAACAGAGGGTTTCAAAGAGCACAGTTTTCTTGTTTCTTCTGAATTTGTTTTGGTAATCTTTAAAGTTGTGGTGTTGAAATAACTAGTGTTATTATCCAAAGTTTATTACATAAATTTGACTAAAAAAAAGAAACATCTAGGTGTGATTACATAAGTCCTGTGTAAATTTGAAATTGAATGTAGTAACTGTAATTATCTAAAAGGAAGTTTATTACTCTATGATAAAGACATCAAAATAATGATTGGGGCTCCTACAAATCATGTGGAAGATCAATAAAGTTAGTCCATCATAGCTCGAGAATTTAGAAGTTATATTTTGACCTTCATTCACAATGAAGACATTGGAAACATATTTAATAAGTGAACTATAGAACTTCTTAATTAAAAATATTCCTCAGTAGTTTTCCCCAGTGATATAAGGAACTCATTTCCAATCCACACTGTGTGCACGGCTTTCTGATTGTTTTCTCTTTTTAAAGAAATATTAGTTTACTTTGATGCATTATTCAGATATACTAAACTTATCAGAAGTTTAATATATATTGTTCCCAAATAAATTTTTAAGCTCAACTGTATTGGGATGATGGAAAAAAAAAATTGAAAAGAGAAAAAAGGACCTTGACCTTTTTTCTCCTATTATTTACTGTAACTCCATTCTGTATAGAAGCTTATCCTTCATTTATCCTACTATTTCTGAATTCCTTCCTGTAGTGTGATAAGCTGTATGGCTGCATAACTCTCACCTGTTGTTCTTCCCTATTCTACCAAGCAAAGGTTTTGGTGGATTTTGCTGTGTTTTGTTTTTTTTTGGTTGTTTTTTTTTTTTTAATACATATATTAATGTTCTGCACTTGTAAGAGAAGACAAAGTAAAAGAAACATGCCTTTCTTGGGGAGCAAACGACAGCAAGGGCTATGTGTGTTCATTGCAGTCTCAGCCAGGTTATTCAGAATAGTCTCTATTTCTTTCTTTTGTCACTTCTTTATAGATAAGAATTTCACTCTAATAGTCCTGTTGCTGTAGACAAGTACAACTTTAAACCTTTCTTCTTCTGCAGCTATCCCAGTAAGATAGGCCAGGAGAGTATTGCAGAATTTTGATGAATTTGTTCTTTTCAAATTACTCTTCTCAATGTACTATGTATGTCTAGCCTTTTAATCTCAAGTTCATTGAAACTTTTTTAGTGTATGAGGTAGACTTTCTTAGTTTGATACCTGATCATCAAGCAGATCTTTGTTAAAATGGTAGTTTTTACAACATTATGTGTGTAATTAATGGGTTTTTTTTGGCAGCATCACATTATGTATTAATGTGATAATCATCATACTGGATCAGTTAGTGATCTTTTCTCAGTCACTAAATTGTTTAATTTGGATAACAGTTCTTAGAGCAGTGAATGCAGCCCTAGTCATGAGAAGTTTTGCAAAACTTCACTGGGAATATATTTCTCCCAACTCTACCTCTGCAGTTACAACTTAGTGTTGCTTCTCTCCATCGTACTACAAGATGGGAGAACAATAAAGATTCCTGTAAGCCTTGCCACCCTTCATAAAGAAACAAAATCAGCTATACATTGCTTCATTGTCTGGGATCCTAATCTTGGCAGTAGGTTGTACTTGGTGTGTCGGCAGACTGCATCTTTATGTACTAGGATGTGGGGGCACAATGGTTCTGCAGTAGACTAACAGATAACCGTTACCACTTGTCTGTCACCCAAACAAGTTCTTAAAGCAAATACTGGTTTTTGTTCTGTATCTCATCTAAAATGATTATTCTTTTTGAGAATTGCTACTTCTCTCATTTGCTTTCCTATTTAATTTGAATTCTCATCTCCTAAATTCCAGCATTTTTAAGATCCAGTAATGTCTTCGGCTTCAGTGTTTTGTAATTAATTTTGTAAACATATATTTTTGCATAGACAAAAAGGTTTAAGTCTAAGTGATTTCTTCAGTTGCTGGAGTGTCTATGGTGTTCTGACACTCAGCAGAAATGGTAAGCAAGCTTTTAAATTTAAAAGTGCTATTTTCCTTCTTTTGTATGTGTTTTTAAAATATTTCAGTCCACTAATGATTCTTTTCTACCTTTAAACCCCTGTGCATAATCAAAGAATATTAGGCTGTTATTATCACAAAATAAGAGAGTTAGGCAAAGTAGACTACAGTAGACTATGATAACAAAAGTGAATAAATAAAAGACTTACCCTTATCCTAGGCTCACCACAAAACACCAGCAGAGGCAATCTCTAGAAGAGATCCTTCCCCACTGGCAGTCAGCTCTTAAATAGGTCTAGGAGAGGTGGAGCCTGGCTCCACCCCTTCCAGCAGCACAGGTGAATTGCCTTCACCTGTGCTTCTCTGGCTGACTCATGGCTCACCTCAGGTGATCAATCAGAGGTTCAGGCCGTGACTCAGCAGTTCCCATACACCTGGTTCTTCCAGGGCATATTTTAGATAGGATGACAGAACTGAATATGATTATTCTAGATGAGTCTATATCAGTAGGAGCTATCAGTTGTGAGGAATTTGGTGATATTTCCAAGTCTGTGTCTTCCTTATCCTGATTTCAGTCAGTCACTAGGGAATGCTCAAACTTGTTTCAGCAAATTTACAGACTAAGGAAATGTGCAGATAACTGACCTGTTTCTTTCACTGTGCATTACTGGATATTGTGATTTAGGAATGTTTTGTATCTTTCCCTCCACTCTTGTATCTCTGAAGGCATAGACTCCAAATACTTTCTCAAATTCTGCAGTTTTTCAGCAAGGACATCCCATGCTTTAGATGATAGAAATTGGGACTGGGAATCTCAAAGTGTCTTTTGATTTTTCCTTACCTATTCCCTCTTACCCTAGTCTTGTACCCTAGTCTATTCCCCGCTGTATTTCTTTCAGTAATCCTAGGTTGAAGGAAAGTTCAAATAATGGAAATAACTTCTTAAAAATAATTTCAAATAAATATTTTGAATCCTGAGTGATACAACTGTTCCTCAAATTTTCTTCTAGCATGTAGACTTTCTTGCCTGTCCCAGGTCCGTTCTTGGTTTTGAAAATCAGATTTCCATCTGCTTTTCTGAAGAACTTCCATCTTTTTCCTTCCTTCAGAAGTTATTCTTGTTTCTCCTTTTTTTGTTCAGAGCTTTCCACTCCTACATTATTCACTTCTAGGCAATATGAAAGATTGCTATATTTACAGTATTTTTTATATTTCTTTTCAGATGGGTAGTAATTCAACAAGCACAATGAAGAAGCATACATGTAATTTAGAAATTTCTTATTCTCCATACACTACTAAAACATACATTCATCTAGCATTCTGCTTTATGCTTGCCTTTCTTTCACTAAACCAACAAAGAGCACAGCACTGAAAAGATGCGTGCAAGGCAGTCGTGCACTTGACTTAAAACTTGCAGCTGTGTGGGAGTATGCAGCTTTTCAGTAGGTGCCAGTTTACTCATTTTCATCTACAGTATCATAACCAGATTTTGGCACATTTGAGTCCCGTATAACCTCATCTTTTGTTATGGTCCTTACAAAAAAATGTAAACTACCTGATCATTATGTGTCAGGTTATGCTACACCATCATTAATTTCTTCTGAGAGAAATTGGACATGTGTTTCTGGTCATTCTCAATCTAATTTTGATAGTGCTTTGGGATTATTTGTGTGTGTGACTAATTAGTTTTCTTAGCTACTACTATTAGGTTACAAACGTTCTTAGCAATCTTTCTTCTTCTTTAATTTGCTTTATTATGATGATTCCAAAAATTGCAAGGGATTAGTGATGTTCAGCTGTCCTTTAAGCAGTGGTATTGGTCATTCCTGAACTTAACACAGTCACTTAAGTGTTTGCTAGACTGACTGATCATTAAAAACATGATACTGAATACAAAGTAGCAAGATTTTATTATGTAATTTGCTGATCCCTGCAAATTTACCTAAGCACATTGTTAGTATGAAAATTAACCGCCTTTCAAGTTTTTGCTTTTATTTGCTAGCATGTAGCTTCTTCCTAAAACAGGTGTATAGCATAAGTAAAAGATTAAAAACTTGCCTAAAAAGACATATATTCCTATTAATGGAAAATCTTTATGTCTTAGTGAAAATCACCAGGATGTCAAGGATGTCTAAGAATGTACACCTGATGCTATGTGCAAATGCAACCGAATGGTTACAGGGTTTGCATTTTCAGTGCCTTTTGTTTGTTATGTTTGAGTAACATGTTAGTTTATAAACTGTGGTAAGATATTTAAGTCTTAAGAATTTTTTTAAAACTGGCTTTTTGGTGAACTAAGGTTTTCACTTACTCATCTAGTGAGTGGTATGTCAGTACTGACTAATGTTGTTGTTTAGCAGGTATCTGGTCTATATTGTTGTGCAATAGGAAGGAACAATAAGAGAAATTAATAATTTATTGTCTCATTCCAGGCCTAGTATTGGTTGAGAGGTATAACTATTTTAACCTGGGTAAATACGCCACTGCAACCACTTGAAGATGGCAGATCTTGTGTAATGAATAAGATCAAAGAAATACTGGAGCAAAATACAGTTTCAGAATTCTTCACATCTTATTTTTGGTGGCAGCTTTTGAAACTCCAGAAGATAAAAATGCAAAGGATAAAGACTTTTTATACCAAAATTAAAAGAGCCAAGAAATAAGATAGGAAAATAAAGGAATATTACATGTACTTGGCATGCTCTGAAAGTAATACTTACTATTTCCTTGGTCTACAATATCAGAGGCTAATGGGGTGGCAGTAGAGGCTGAACCTTCCCACACATTTTGTTACATTTTGTTGCCATGAGACAGATGGCAGTAGA